>NC_053437.1:63235191-63562143 GCF_007990345.1 Gossypium hirsutum
AAGTTTGGGCTTTTCGAATTCGAGTTATTTTGAGTTCAATCTCAAGTTCGGGTTTATTCTACATTCAATGTAATTATATGTTTTAAGTATAAAAATTCCCAAATACTTGATACTTTCATGTATTCATATTTCATGACATAAATGATATGTTTTAAGTATAAAAATTTAAAATTAAAATTTTGTTAACTATAAAAAAAGTTATTTGTTCGGACCGACAAAAGTTTAAACCCTAATTCTTTAGAAAAACTCTATTTTTTCCATTAAATAACACAAGTTTAAACTCTAATATGACTTTTAATTTTTATAATTTCTCTAATATATAAATATTTCTTAGATCTAAATATCCAAATTAGTAATTAAATTATCAAATACAAATTTACATTCTAAAAATTAGAAGCTAAATACAATGAAAAAGAACATCAAAATTATGTACTAATACTATAGAGTTTTTGGTGTTTGTGTAATAGTGGTAATCTCATTTTCTCAAAAAAAAAACCATTCATTATATATAAAATAAATAATGTATTTATTAAGGAAAAATATTTGAATAAAATTAATAATTAAAGATTTTATAAAAATATGTAATGATGTTTGATTTTTTTATTACTAAATTTGGGTTCAAGTTAGTTTCCTGCTTTTTTCAAGTTCGGATCTTTTTGAGCTCAAGTTTGATTTTTTGGTCAAGTCAAGTTTGAAATGGGTTCGAGATCAAGATTTTTGAGTTGGGTTCTCGAGCTGGGGCCTATTTTGTCACCTCTACCCACAAACACAATTGCGCATGATGAAACTCAGGACCCAAAGCGTCAGCCTTTGCCAACAATGTCAACTGCCAAGGCTTTATCGACATTGGGATTATTTTGGATTGGATTAATCTAGTTCATTAATTTGAATTTTAAATTTTTTATCTCATTTTGAATTAAGCGAATTTCAAGTATGATTGTTTTGAGTTCAAATCCTTCTAGTCTTTTAAATTGAATTATAACGAATTTGAATCATTTTAATTTTTGATATTTTAGGATCAAATCATTTTGACTTCAATCCGGTCTAAGTTTAACTCATTGCATGTTTTAATCATTTCTCGTTAGAAAGGTTATTTTAATGATTTTTTTTATTGCTAAATTGGATTAAAATTGGGAAGGGAGGAAAACAATCAAAATCTAAAATTTCGCACTCATTCCCATGCTTCATATATGGTAAAAAGAATGTCAACTATAAATTAGTAGGTAAACCTCCCTACACTAAGGTTCTCTTAATATTAATGTTGATTTAAAAGCATAGTTTAATGTCGAATGAGTCTTAGTTTGATTGGTAAGGACATTGTTGTTAATATAGGAAGTGCGTTGAAGTACATTATTCTCCATTTAGGTTAGAAAAAGACTATGGGTAATTCTAAGCATTATGTCAAAAAAAAACAAAACCTGTAATGAAGGTTTTTAAAAAAATAGCTCAATGATTAATTAAATAGCGAAGAGAATTATTAATTAAATAGGGGTTTTGGACTAATGATGTTGAGTTAAGCCACATAATGAAGCAAGTTCATGTGAAGTTGACCCACCCCAAATTGTGATTGTTTGAAGACTATAAACCCTTAATCACGCCATCAATATGATCCAATAATATTCTATGAATTTCATAATCCCTTCACTCAATCATTAGCACTTAAGAGTTGGTATATGTGAACCGATTGATTTTTTTTAATTTATTGATAATTAATACAATTTTAAAATTGCATTAAACTAACACATATACCAATCTATGTAGAGTATATATAGTGTGAAATGGCATGTCCCAATTGTTCAAAATGGACTAGTTGACCTTAGCAATGTAAACAAAATCATGAATTTTAAAAAAATAAAAATAAAAACCCATGCATTAGACATTATTCATTTTTTTAATACTAAACCTAGTGTTAATTTGCTTTTATTATTATTATTTAAAGATCCAAATACGTATAATTTTTGGCATATTAAACAAGATATGAATATGAAAGAAGATATGCATAATCACATGTCTTACTCGAAAAATACCCTTTCATTGTGAATATAATTTATGCAAGTTATTTTGAGAAAATCCTTTTGAATCTGAAGAAATAAAGAATAGATTATGGCATAGATGAAAAAATCATTTAATAAATTTTAAAAAAAAATTAGCATAAAAATTATGTATCATGATGTCTTGGGTTCAAATCCCGTTATATATATATATGTATATATAACCTCTTCCCTACTCATAAATAGGAGGATAATGGGGTAGTTTCAGCGCACTTGAATTCACGTCTTCCTGTATTAACAACAATATCCATACCAATTGAGTTAAGATTCAATCGGCATGAAATAATACAATTATACGATATAAACACCACACAAAAAAATTAACTAATACATACAATACAAAATGAATATCTAAATATATAAAAAAGATTATTAATTTATCAAAATTTATATAAATATGTAAGATTTTAAACACAAATATTATAACATTATGAGTAAGTGTAATGTGAAATGAATAGATTTGGAAGTAATGGGAGAGATCCTTGGCGTAAGGAAAATTAATATTTTTGGAATGAGGGAATTGAGAAGGGATTGAAAGAGGCACGTAAGGGCAAACGCCAGCATCGCCAGTAGTCACTGACCTAAAGTAAAGCATCAAAATAATGTTTTTGTAATTGAATTGGTGGTTGATTGGTTCGATTGTTTCGGTTTGATTAAATAAATTTAAAAAATCATAAAAGTAGAAAAACCCAATTTAATTGTTGGTTCAATTAGTTTTTTAGTTTAGCTCAACCAGCTCGTATCGATTTATTGGTCAATCAATTCGACATCTTTCTTTAGATTGATGTATTAGTCGGTTCCCAGTTTAATCAATCGATTTGGTCCGATTTCCAACAACTCTGATCAAACATTCACAATCAAATACATTTTTAACTTGCCGGTTGAGTCTTAACTCAATTGGCATGAATATTGTTGTAAATGCAAGAAGATGTGAGTTCGAGTGCGCCGAAGTGCATTATCCTCCTATTTATAGGTTGGGGAGGAACTATAGGTAATTCTAAATATTGTATCAAAAAAGAGCAACTATGATCAAAACCCATCATAAGATTGTTCAAAAAATATACATTCTTAATTTTATTATTTATTATTGTGGGAAATGTTTGGTGAAGTGCTTAAAAAATAATGGAATTTCTTTTTCTTTAATTTTGTGCTTTGCTTTGCTTTGATATGCTGTTTTCTTCTTCTACTACTACTACTTCTCCACTTCCTTTAACTTGCAATATGAATTTGGGTTTGAAATATAAAAAAAATAGAGAATTAGGGTTAAAATAATGCAATTTGTTTAATATATATTTAAGTTTTGAGAAAAATGGATAACAAGTCTTCCTAGCTGGTGATGTATGAAATACTACACCATATTTATTGATTAGTCAATATATTTATTTAGTTTTTAGTAGTATGATTACACCTCATGTGTAAGACTAAGAAAACATTTAAGGACCTCATCTAACATATATATATATATATAACAAAGTTGAATATCAACTTCTTTGGTAGGGTTAAGTGTTTATGAGTTGGATTTAGAGGAGGAGTCTGAAATTTCTTTTGGGGAAGGCATTAAATTGTATATTTTTATTATAGTAAAAATATAATTTCATCATTTTAATAGCCTATATCTTCATAATTTTTAAAGGGTTTAATCAAAATTTTATCATTTGGAGAGCAATGTGTAATTTTACTATTATTAATTTAAAATTTTATAAATTATAAAAGATCTAAATTAAAATTTTACCATTTTAGTACGGGTCATGTCTCCACTACGCTTTGCCACTGGTTGGATCAAGCTAATATTTAGTATTGATAATATATATAATTATTTAGGTCCACTTAGATTCAAAATACGAGTCTTTAAATTCTACTTAAATTTTTTCATATTTATAAATAATTAATCTAAATTTACATAAACCTAATGGTATTGTTTTAATTTTTTTATAAATATATACATGTTATTTTCATTTGATATTTATTATTATTTTTAAATATAAACAAGTTAAATATTTTTAATTATTATTATTTTCTATTAGTCATTGTATTACATGTAAGTTGGGGATTTAGTCCTTTTATTTTAATTTTGTTATTTTTAGTCATTGTAATTTTCGAATTTTGAAATTGTAGTCTTAATTAAATGGTAGCTATTAAATTCATTAAGTTTTGCTATTTCTAAAATCTAATGTAACAAACATATTATCATATGTATAATGCCATGTTAGTTTGTTATTTCCACATATTACTCTCAAAAAAGTCAGCTACACGGTTGTCATTTGTGTCAAAATTAAAATTTCAAAATTCGAAAAATATAGGGACTAAGAATGATCTAATTGGATAACGTGAACTCAACCTACAACTCTACGCACAATACCAAGACTAATAGCAGAATTTAACCAAACATATATAATTGCTATCATTCGAGCCATGACTAAAATTTTAAATTTTGAAAAGTACAAAAGATAAAATTGATCGATTTGAAAAATACAGGGACTAAAACTAATCGAATTAAAATATAAGGACTAAATACATATTTTACATATAGTACATGGGATAATAGCATAATTTGACTTTTTTTTTTTAAAATAATACAACCATGACTCAAATCCATATTATTCATGAAAAAGATGAACATCCGATCAATAGATACAACTCTGGGTTTTTTTAATATTTATATGGTAATAAATAGGAGAATGCTTTAAAAAGAGTGTAACAGCCTATGGTATTTATAGAACCCTTAATTTATTGATGAAACAACATGATTGATGTGATATTAATTGAAGTGAATTATTGATGAGATGGTGGTGCAAGACTAATAAGAAATCTCCTTCATTAAGGGAAGTTTCATGGAGCACTAATGGGAATTTAATTTAGGAGCACATACATAGAGAGAGGGGAAGATTATTTGTTATATATATATAAAATTACTTCATTACAACAGATATTGTTGAGTTGGGTTGGGAGTCAACTCAATGCAGTATTTGAGTTTAGTATTTATGGGTCGGGTTGGGTCGAGTTTAAGTATGATATTAATTTATTTTATGTTTGTTTAAGTTCGGTTCGGCCCGAAATATGAGCTTAAAATTTTGTCTAAACCCATTCATATTTGTAAAATATTAACTCAAGCCCATTTTAGAACCGTCCATATTATATTTTAAATATTTTTTTAAAAATTTATATTAATATTAATAATTTTTTTATTTATTGAATTTTTTTATATATTCATCTTAACATTATTTTAATGTTTACATTAGAGTAGTATTTTATATTTAGTATAGGTTTTTTTAAAGTGTTATAGATTACATAAAATATAAAAATAACATAATATAAAATATTATAAACTTAAAATCGAGTTGGGCTGAGCTCGAGCCCTAAATGTTCAAGACCGGGCCCGACTCATATTTTAAATGGACCTATTTTTTCCCAAACCCTCTCAAATATTGAGCGGGCTTTTGGACCTGGACGAATAGTCCGATCCATGAACAAGTATATTTTAGTCCTACTTAATACTCCTGTATGGATTTGGTTTGCTTAATTTTCACTTGTCTTATTTGTCCTTTGTCTCATTTGGTCATTCACAACATTTTATTTTTGGGTTAAATCATTATTTGAGGTCTAAACTTGTAACTATTCTCATATTGGGATTTAAATTTTTTTTAGTTCAAGTTAGGCTCTACACTTGGCAATTGTTTCCGTATTGGGGCCTGAACTGAACAATTATTCCCACACTGATGCTTGAACTTTTTTTTTGTTCAAGTTAGTCTTTGAACTTGGCAATTGTTCCCATATTTGGGCCTGAACTTGGCAAATATTCTCACATTTGGGCTTAAACTTTAAGGCTTTCAAGGACTAACTTTGATAAAAAAAATTTCAAGCCTCGATATGAGAATAATTACCAAGTTCAGGCCTAACTTGAATGAAAAAAGTTCAAGCCCCAATGTGGAAACAATTGTCAAGTTTAAAGTTTAACTTAAATAAAAAAGAGTCCACACCCCAATGTGAGAAAAATTGTCAAGTTCAGATCCCAAAAACACTTTTAAAAACACTCTTTCTAACACATAGTGTTCAAATGAATCATTGTATGATGGAAGTAGTGGTTTTTAAGAAAAATCCATGTCAATGTTTTAATTAACGCTGCTACCTATTTAGACTAACTAAGCATTATAATCAATCACACTAGATCACTTCGAATTAATGTGCTATATGACAAATACAAAAACTATAATTAATGTGAGTTTGAAAAAAAAAATACCTTTGTCAGTAAAAATATCATGAAGGTCCTATATTAAGAGTTAGATTGCATTTTACCCTTTCTACTAAAAAAATAGACAAACTAATCTTTCTACATTAGATCAAAGAGCAAACCGATCATTCTATTAGAAAGTCCATTCGTTTTTACTATTAAGTGTTAAGGTGACTAACGGAGCAACTAGACATTAACGCTTAACATTTCACATGTACCTCATGTTAACATAGAGGGGCTAATTTAAGCAAAAAAAGGATGAAACTTTTAATATGGATGGACTAATCCAAGCAACTAGACAGTAATACATAATCACTTAACAGTAGATATACAAATAATTTTTAATAAAATAACCAATTTACTCTTTAATCCTTGGACAGTAGATTCTGAAAAACAACTACTCATAAAACATCATCTCTTGAAGCTTCAATTGCATGGTGATTGGCTAACAATCACTTACAAAGCCGAGTTGTTTGACTAAATTATTATGTAGATGTGTTTTTCAATCTCAGCCGCAAATTATTATGTATTATTTAAAGTATAGTGCCTATTTTTCTTTTGTTTGGTTGCATAATATCACATGGAATTTACAAGAATCGACTTATTGTAATATTTTCATTTTTCTTTAGTGATAAGTATTTGGGTATTAAAATTATGATTTAAAATAGACATTTCTTGGACGGTTGTTATTAAATATCAAGATTGGACACCCTCTAGAACTTATAGTATACAATTTGGTTAAGTAAGTTTGGAGGTTGTCACTTTTTTAAGTGTCTCACACTTAAACCCTATTAATTAAGGGTGGGTTTGGATGAGCGGTGCAGTGCATTTTGCTTACCTTTTGTCTTACGCTGCTACAACATCGTTACAATGTCTAATCTCATCGTCACTGCTGGTTTTTCACTAACTGCAGGTAAACACACCGTCCATTCAAACTCACCCTAAAATAATAAAGAAATAAATGTTTGTATTGTGTTGTTAAAAAAGTGGTCATCAAAATTTCTGATTGATTTATTTGAAGTTTTCTTCGGGCGAAATTCTACGATACGTTAAAAAAGTATTCATTAAAATTTCTAATTATTTTTTTGAAGTGTAACAGGTAATCACAAGTATCAAACTATTACAAATAAACTGTTCGAATAACCACCAAGTAGAATCTAAATTATTACAACACAAATGAACTAAAAACTGATACAATCCAAACTGAAATCGACAATTACACTTACATTTCAATTAATGCTACCCTACCGAGGCCTAATTTATTTCTTGGATTTTCATGGCTAAAAAAATGAATTTATGATAAATATATTCGATAATTCTTTTATTGTGTTTTTATTTTATATTTTTATAAGATTATTATTTGGTATATTTATGGTGAAATTTTTTGAGTTAAAAATTTATCATATATTTTATTTTTTAAATATTAATTAAGGATATATAATGACTTCTTAACCTTATTAGTGAAATTTTTAAAAAAATTCTATCGTTAATGTACCAAATAATTATTTTTAAATATTATATATAAAATTAAAATAGTAACTACTAAAAAAAGAAAGTAATGTGGTATTTGTATTTTTTAAATATAAAACTTATATTTGACAAAAGTTATATATTTTGGTACTTAAAGGTACTAGCGTTAACTTTTTAATTTAAGTTTTAAAGTTGATTTGAAGATTCATAGTTTGCTAATAATATTACCAATTAGCTTTGATTAGAGGTGCTCATGGGCCAGGCTGGGCCCAGAAAAAGATTTTGGCCTGCGTCCTAGGACCGGGCCCGGCCCAAAATATGGGCCTAAAATTTTGTCCAGGCCTGGTTCGAGAAAAAATTCTTAAGCCCGAGCCCAGCCCGACCCGGTTTATTTTTTTAATAAACACCAACAATTTATTTTAAAAATAAAAAAATAAAAAAAGTATTTTAAAAATATTTTAAAATTTAAAAATAAAAAAATATATTTATTATATATTCGAGCCGGGCTCGGGCCAAAAAAGTGGTACCGGAGGCTCGGCCTGTTTTCTAAACAGGCTTCGTTTTTTGCCCAAACCTTTATTTCAAGCCTATATTTTTACCTGGACCCTCTCATATTTCGGGTGAGCCGTCGGGCCGGGCCGCCCGGCCCATGAGCACCTCTAGCTTTGATCAAATCAACCCTAAAAGGCTAAAAATTGAATTTAATCACATCCATCGTACTGTATTTGACAAATTAAACGCAAAATTAAACAAAATCACAATTAAAACTAAATTTGTTCTATTAAACAAAATCATGAAAAATTTAAACATAATAATATCAGTAATTAACTTTCATAAAAATTACTTCTAAAATCCATATTAAACACTAAAAAGATACCAAAATATATAACTTTTTGTCAAATATATATATATCGGAGACTTCAAATAATACAAGTATCACATTAAAAAAATAACAAATACCGAATGATATATTAAACGTTTATTTCTCCATTGAAAAAAAAAAGAAAAGATAAGTTCGTATTGAAATTAAACTGTTTTTATGTTTAAAATATTTTAAACATTGTTATCATGACTATAAAAATATTAATTTTTTTAAAAAGAATTTGCTAGAAGAAGTATATATGCAATCATAAATAATATATATTTAAATAATTATAATTAGAATCAAATTAGTAGAAAACACATACGGGCTAAAAGCCACATTATATTTACATATGATGGTTATATCGAAATTTTTAAAATCTCTATCTTTTGATTTCAATCAAGTCTTCATTGAAAATAAAATTTGAATTTTAATAACTCGAGTTTGTTACAATATTAAACACAATTTTTTTGGTCGATTGAACCTTAGTTTAGTAGGCATCACCGGAACCACAATAATCAAAAGGGTGTAAGTTTGAGTGTACTTAAGTACGTCTTTTTTTCTAATTTAAGGAAAGAGAGGAGTTATGAGTAAAAATATGCTTCTGTGTATAAAAAAACATAAATATAATTTGTTTGGTCACATAAGTCTATCGTCCAACCAAATAGATTCCTATCCAAACTAGAAAAATTGAAGTTAATTTTGGGTTAATATATTATTCGATATTTAAGTTTGACATCAATGTCTAATTTGATACCTGAGTTTGGCTTCAATATTCATTTTGGTATCTAAGTTTTTCCAATTTGATACTTTAATTTTTTTCTCCCAATTAAGTACCTGAGTTTGGTTTTAATGTTCAATTTGGTCACTGAATTTTTTTTATCCTAATTAAGTACCTATATTTTTTTATCAGAGCACACATGTCAAATATTCATTAGACCACATGATACAATTTGATATAAATACTAAATTGAACGTTGAAACTAAACTCAAATACCAAATTGAAAAATAAAATAAAACTCAAAACTAATAATTTTCAAACAAACAATTAATTTCAATTCCATCCCTTTCTATTTATGTTCATTTATTGCCTAAAAGATAAAAAAAAAAAAAAAGCTTCAACATTTTATGAAGAGAATGTTTTTGCAAACCCAACATTGCTCAGCCGTTAAGATCACACAATCACTGGGTCCTCATTCCACGTGTCACAATCATGCCCTTCTAATTTTCAAAATTCTAATTTTTTAAAATGCTAAAAAAGGAATAATTTCGAGTGTACCCATGTTTGACACGTGGCAGGTAATCATTTACCTGAAACTCTCCCTCCTCGCTGTCATATGGGGATGACCGTTACCTCAGGTAAAACGTATTTCCCGAAAATTCCAAAAAATAATTATTTCACAGCCTGTCACCCACCAAAACCTTCCAAAATAAAAATATTCCAATTTTAGTATTTAATTTAATTTGGGTTTAATTATCACTTAAATGTAATTATTTAATATTTTATTTTTTATATTTAAATTAATTAAAATAATTTAAAAATAATATATAAAATATCTATATTATTATTTAAACCATTTATTGAATTGGTATTATGAGTCAATCAGATACTAATATTATTACACAAATTGTTTCACCCGCATTGTTTGTATATATATTGAATTATTGATAATGTCGTTGATTAAGTTAGTGTCACAAGTTAATTCGATACTAACTCAAGAAAAATGACAATACCATTTAGGGGTCAGAATTAAATTGTAATTTTTTTGTCAGGTTAAAATGTAATTTTTTTTAATATGTTGTATTCATTTATTTAAAATTTTTTTAAAACTAATTTTTATTATTTAAAATATTATATCCTATATAATACTGTAAATACACACGTGGATTTTATAAAATATTTTAAAAAAATTGATTTACCGAACATCTAGCACCTTCACTAGCCACAGTTATTTTAACCGGTAACGGGATATTCCCGGTGACCAAGGACCACTCCTTCCAAATATAAGTAAGGCCTTAAAGTGAGAAGTGGAAAACCAGAAATACTCTCGTATCTTCACTCTCCCACCCCGACCGCTTGATTTTGATCAGACGGTAATCATGCCGATCAGAAACATAGCCGTTGGCCGGCCTGAAGAAGCTACTCACCCAGATGCTCTTAAAGCAGCTTTAGCTGAGTTCATATCAACGTTAATCTTCGTTTTTGCTGGATCTGGTTCAGGCATGGCTTTTAATAAGCTGACCGACGGCGGTGCAACAACTCCGGCTGGTCTCGTTGCCGCCTCTCTAGCTCACGGATTTGCGCTTTTCGTCGCTGTATCCGTCGGCGCTAACATCTCCGGTGGCCATGTCAATCCCGCCGTTACATTCGGTGCTTTCGTTGGCGGGAACATTACTCTTTTACGTGGTATCCTTTATTGGATTGCTCAACTCCTTGGCTCAACCGTCGCTTGCCTGTTACTTAAGTTCGCCACTAGTGGCCTGGTAAGTTTATCATAACTACCTTTCCCTCCAAATCCTACGCCATTTCGTTACTATTTAATTTAGTTTAGGGTTAATTTCATCATATGCTCTCAAACTATGAGTTAAATTCTAATTTAGTCCTTAAATTTCAGAATACACAAACTAAAGTATTGTTTCGATCAGGACTTCTCGTTAGATCTGACATTTTCAGAAATATTTATTAGTTCAATCTTCGCTCGTGAAAATAGAATATATTTTATGCTAGTTTATCTCTTCGATAAGCACCTCCAGGATGATCATTGTTATCGATAATAAATACACTAATTTCAAAAAAATAAAATAAATTTGAGATGATATTTTGACAACTAAATCAACAAAAAGACTTAATCAGATTTCAAATTAAAATATGATTTCAATCAGTTTCTTTTACTGATTCAGTCATTATCTTTCGCAAAATACCAGTTCGTATTTATTAATTCATTTGCGTTTTGTTATGGTGATTCGCAGGGAGTACCAGCTTTCGGACTATCATCCGGCGTGGGAGCATTAAACGCGTTCGTTTTCGAGATCGTGATGACTTTCGGACTGGTCTACACCGTCTACGCCACAGCCGTCGATCCTAAAAGAGGCAACTTGGGAGTGATCGCACCGTTGGCGATCGGTTTAATCGTGGGAGCCAATATTTTAGCCGGTGGGGCATTCGACGGAGCCTCAATGAACCCAGCCGTTTCATTTGGACCAGCCTTGGTTAGCTGGTCCTGGGAAAACCACTGGGTCTACTGGGCTGGACCACTTATTGGTGGTGGGCTCGCTGGTCTCGTCTATGAGTTCATCTTCATTAACCAGACCCATGAACAACTCCCTCATCATTAGTCAATAAAATTTCCGGTGTATTTAATTTTTGTTGAGCTTTCTTTTGTGTTTAATTTCTGGCCGTTGATCTTGTTTACTTTTATTATTATAATCTTCTATCAATGATCATCGTGCATGGCTGATGGTATTTTCAATTTGGAAAAAAAAACTGGTATTTGAGTGATAATATTTATTTATGAAAAAAAAAAACCTCGGCCGTAAATGTTTTAATTTGTGTTGGTCGTTTCTATTTTTGTTTTTTGTTTTTTTAAGATATATATTTTTCATTTTAATTTAGGGTGTTCGATTGACGGAATTGATTTTCTGAAAAATCATTTCTAACTTTTCCGGCATTTGATCGGGAAAATGTCTTACCCTTTCAATTTCTGTAAGACATTTTTTGTGCTCTCTTCTCTATCGCCTCCTTCATTCCTTCCTTCATTTTCGGTAGAAAACTGCTTCTGTTTATCAATTTTCCAGTAATTTATTTTTTTAATTATTCAATACTTATTTTTTAACACAATTACAAATAATTTATTTGATATTAGTTTTTTTTAATTTATAACGATTAATATTGTAGCTTAATAATTGTGTATTATTATAAATAAATCATTGCAATATATGTAAAAACAATTTAAAATATAAAAATTTATTAATATATATTAATATATGTAAAAATAATTTTTCCGGAAAATATTTTCAGGAAATCTGTCTAACAGCAGAAAATATTTTCTAGTACATCATTTCACAGAAAAGTAAAACATTTTCCAGAAATCATTTTACGGAAAACATTTTACTGGCAATCAAACAGACCTTTAATTACATTTACAAAACCATAAAAATATTAAAAATATTAACTCTGTTAACTCATAATGAATGATATTTTAAACTGTAATTAACACTATTCCAAAATCATATCCATTAAAAATGTAGATGAAGCTTGAGAGAGGAAGTGTGTTTCGAGAGGGTGAGTTGGAAGAGACAAGAGAACCACAAGAAGAATGGAAAGAATAGGAAAAAGAAAAAAAGGCAAAATAAGAAAAAGGGAATGAAATAAAAACGGAAAGAAGTTTGTTTTTTTTAAAAATATGTATTTAAATTATGTGGTGATGACGCGAATGACACACTAGTATTTAATGGTACAATTTGTGTCACGTTAGACTTCCGTTACACCACTAACATTGTCAGATAACCGTAATTAAAATGTTACGAATTGATAATATTAATGATTAAAATATAATAAATTAAAATTTAGTAACTAAAATATAATTTAAATTTATAATTTACCTTATAAATACAATTGTGGATTGATGCTAAGTGTGTCCCACATAATGGTGAACATTGAGGACATAGAGATTCTTTGGGTCTCAATAATGAGAGGGCAAATGCAACAAGGCACGTGAAAGCTTCAGAAAAATCTGGACCAACGCCCCATTTTACTGAATTTACTTTGTTACCAGAGGAGAGGACCCAATTTTGTTTGTCACGTTGCTGCCATTTTCATGCCACTTTTTCGGGACTACTTGTTTTCAAACCCGAAAAGTTGAGAGAACTATAATCACTAATTCAACTTTTACTATCACACTGTTAAATTATTTGGATTTTTATTACTATAGATTGAAAGATTAGTTTGTATTGCTGTTGGTGCAATAATTAAAAATATGAATTCGAGCGCGTTTTAATTTAAGTTTGAGGAATGATAGATAATGGTAGAAATTGTATTAAAAAAAGTTATAAAGTGTATTAGGAATTTACTTTTTCAAGACAAGTATTCGAAGTGTCATTTGTTGAATAGTAGGTTGAAACTTCAACAATGGTAGGTACTATTCCCGTGGTGGGGGATTCGTCTCCTGCCTCTACAGAGAGCCTTGTAGGGTTTAAAGAGGGAGAGTACCTTGATTGGTGGAGATATAAAGATATGACCTATCAATTTAGTGCATAATATTAATTTTGTAGTCACATGTGTGTAGGGGGATTTGAATCATGTGGTCTATACCCCATACATACGTGATTACATAATTAATGCTAAGCACTATATTGACAGATCTCCGGTGAGCCTTGTAGATTGTATCTCCCTATCTCTACCCCCAATATGTAGGTGGTTTTTTTTAATTAATGTTATGTACTATACTAACACCTCCACCGTGAGCTTTGTAAGTCGTATCTCTATATCTTATAAACTAAGGCGCTTTCCCTTTGTGACCCTACTACAAGGCTCGAGGCAAATGCAGGAGACAAAATCTTGACATAAAGACAATACCTTTCATTATTGGGGGTTTAATAAACCGTCCAGCAGATAACACTTCAAAGATTTCTCTTAAAAGAAATAACCTCCTCAACAAGATTTTTAAATTACTGTAAAATTAACCATTAAAAAGTATGAAAGATTAACTTATTAACTTTTTCTATGTCATGACAAGTCATTATATATGCTTAATTTCCTTACCATTTATGATTTTATCTATTTACTTTAAAATTAAATACATAACCATTAAATTGTTCATTTTTGTAATGGTGAATTTAATTTATTCATAATCTTATAATACGGAGATTCATAAAATAATTTAACCCTTATGCTTTGCATCTTTCCTAGCACGAAATCCATATTTTAATTTTACAGTTTATATTTAAGATTTGCTGCTGCTGCCTCCTTTCAACAACCTATGTTCTTTCTTTAGAGGTGCAAAATGCTTTAACACTATACTAACTTTAAAAACGATTATAACACAAGAATATACACAATTATACTCTTTGACACCTACCAATACAATTTCATAGTGGATTACTAAGTTTGAATAAAATTCAACAAAAGCATTGGGTCCTATTTTTAGTGCCTAATAAAGTAAACAATCTTTATCTCCTAACCCTAAAAGCTTTAAAGTAGCCTTTAGGGGACATTTGACACCTTGGTATAGTACCCCTTTTGATTCCTTTTTTTAATTACTTGAAGCAAAAGGGTGGGATATGGTATAAAGGTGACCTTAAATTGGGAAGGGCCATTGTCCTTGAAAAGGATGATCAAGGTGGATTATGGAGCCTAGTGTACATAAAAAATCTCATATAGTATGGTGTGGCTGTTACAAAATAAATGTCTTTTATCACACAATGTTGTTGGGACACTTTCAATGAAGGATAGGCCATTCTTCCCCAAGTTTTAAATATTTAACAATATGTACACAATAATGGTACAAAAAAGGTATGTATTTATATATATAATGGGGAAAGATAATGGGAGAAAAAGACAACTTTATTTGAGGGTGACTCTTACTCTATTTTCACATGGAGTGATGACCCAATGACTTGGATTTGTGAGGGAGTGATAATGAATTTAGCTTTGGGAAGATGGGATGAAATTGTAGTGGAAAGGTAGAAGTTGAGTTGTAATATTATTTGAAGAGGTAATTATGAACTTGAAATAAATGAGTTTTTATGGACCATAAAATAGATATGAAAGATAAAAAAAATTAATATGTATGTTGGGGATCAACTCGTATAAACAACGAATAAGAAAAGTTAAAAAGATCAAACACACAAATTTTACGCGAAAAACTCCTCCAAAGAGGATAAAAATCACGGGTAAAGGAAGCTTCGCCATTGCTAAAACTTGTATAGTAAGGTGAAAAGAAAAGAAACATAAATAAGCTAATTGAACCTTAACTCAATTGGTAACATTTTTATTGTAAAAATGAGGACGTAAATTCGAGCACGTTTGAATTACATATTTTCCTTCGATGCGGAATTATGGGTAGAAATAAATATTATAAAACATTATTTAATTAGAATTTAATACTCAAATATACCAACACTCATATAGCATATAAGATACGTAAAATGGTGTAGTAAATACAGCGTTTTAGATTTTCAGCTGTGGGGACTATGAAGTTCCATCTCTCGTTCATTGTGTGTCTGCACTGGTCTTGCATTTTGTTCTGCATACTGAAAATAAAAATAAAAATAAAAGTTAGAATTTCAGATCATGTTCATCATGGTTTAAGTTAAATTCATGCAAACTTACATCATGAACAGCCTCTCGGATTGCATGTACTTGTTCCTTCGAAACAGTTGCTATCTGGTATTATAGGATCGCATTTTCAGACAATAAATTAAAAAAGAAAACCAAACATGACAAAAAAAAGGCTCTAAAACATGATTCTTAAGAGTGTACACCCTTAACTCATAGGCTAAACCCTAGGGGTCCAATTTGCTTCTATATTCATAGTACTTTTATCTAATGGTCGAATCAATTAGACTATCAATTTTCAGTCTGATTGATTTGATTGGTTTGTCTAATTTAACCATCAATTTAGTCGATTGTATTGTTCACAAATCAGCTGATATTTTATCTTATTTCAAATCAATACATCAACAGATTCTCGATCCAACTGATTTGATCAACTAATCCAATCTAAGTCTCGAAACAATGCTTTTACCTTCTTGTTAATAATCCAAATGACACCTTCAGTGCAAGGAGGGACAGTCAAAGAACCAATGTATCTATAATACTCCACGCCATCAATTTCTATAAGGTTTGGATCAGTCACCCCCATTGATCTTTCTTGGACCTCATCAGTCATATCTGTAATGTTGCTTATGAGCTGCAAAATTTTTCATAATCAAATTAAGGATAAAATCATATTTCCATGATCTACTAATTCTCTATAATCATCATGGATTTTTTTTTCACCTGGGATAGGAAATCATTAGGTGAACCATGTTCGTAAAGTAGTGCAGAAACAGCTAATCCGCTCTTCACATTAGGGTCCGCGGCTTTATGCACCATATGTGCCTCCAACGCATACCTAGTTATACACACACATATATATATATGAACCATATGAACTTTGTGAGTTATATGAAAATTGTGCCACATTATCACATAAAAAAATATTTTTCTAAAACGATTTAAGTAATGATATAGCATAATCTTTGAATGTTACATCATCATAAGGATCAAAATTGAACTTTTTTTTAATCAAATTTAAAGATTAATATGGAAAAAAATTCATAAACAAAGTATGGGAAAGTTGCCAATTAGGGGCAGTGACCTTTTGCCATTAATGGTATGTTCAGAAGGTGAGTGCCAATGAACTTGTAGGAGAACATATTCGATTCCATCGATTGTAATTGAACCCGCTTTATGATCCGGCCATTGAAGCTACATATTCAAAGAACAAAATTGAAAAAAAATATATTTCACAGAGTTATATTAATTCTGTTATGCTTTAGTTCAAATCAAATAATTAATTAAATTTCTTTTAAAATGATAAATTGGTAGAAAATAATATTTTGATATACATTTCACAGGTAAAGGTATCAATGGAGGCCCCTAAAAATTGACAAATTAATTCAAAAAGCAAACTAATCATTCATTTTTACTGCTAAAACATGGCACGTTCAACTAGACTAGTTTTTAACAATAAGAGTGGATGAAATGTTTAACATGGAAAACCAGTTTGCGCTTTGATCTAAGATACATAGGTCTCATTTTTTTTTAGTAAAGGAGGTAAAATGCAATCTAACTCTTAATGCAGAGGCTTTCATGATACTTTTACCTAATTTCACATTATAAATTACATAGGAAATATAGAGACTAAATCCTTAAAACGAATATAGTAGGGACTAAAACCAGAATTTGACCATTTCTAGAAACATGGAAACAATGACATATATAGTTTATTGTGTGTGTGTGTTGGATTGTTGAATTTGTTACCGAAATATCATGGCCCCTGTTTTTGATAATTGATTCTGCAGGCTTGTAATTCTTCTCTAGATTTACAGATTTCGCTATTATTTTCACTCTATCATTTGTTAAATCGATTGGGGACTGCATAGCACCAGTTTTGCAAGCAGCCCATTCTTTCTTAAGATCTCCCCAATGATGTGGCCCTTTCTCACCTTTCTCATTGTAATCGAATTCCCTCTCATCCTCTGCAATTCATTTCATTCTCATATATATACACAATGTATGCAATCCAGAAAAAGAAAAGAAGAAGAAGATAAATGTAGTATGTTTTTGACATTACCTACTTCTTCGTCGTTGCTGGCAACAGAAGCAGAGAAGCAGAGAAACAGAACTGAAAATATGAGAAAAAGTGGAATGAAAACGGGTTGTTTTTGGCCTTTCATGCTTGATCTTTTTGAGGCTACAAAACCCATTGATTCTCTGAAAATGTTGGGGAAGATGGTTTGTGGGGAATGATTATGAAGGATATTTATAGTTTTCTTGGGAAAGTAACAGGTGAATTTTCCTAGGAGTTTCATGGTAACCAATTATTGTTATTGATTTGAGTGGACCTTAATGAACATAGGAAAAACATTTGCCAAAAAGATACACATGGTTGTTACCATGGCCAAAGATAGAAATGTAATTTTATTATTTTAATATCTATATTTTTATAATTTTTAAAGTATTAAATTAAATTTTTATTATTTTTAGAGGGGCCAAAGTGTAATTTTATTTTTATTAATTTAAAATTTCTTAAAATTTAAAAGTACCTAAATAAAAAAATTCCACTTACTATTAATAGAGAAAACTTTAAATAAGATAAGAGGTTGTTTGATTTTGTTTTTATTTTATTCAATTTTATTTTAGTACAAGCAAGCAATTATATACATAGAGATTGAATTTTAAATCTTTATGTCAGATTCTGGTGTCTAATAAGTTTTTCTACCCACCTTCTTTTATTGATTTTCTATCTTTTTCATTTTATTCTATTTCTGTTTTCAATTTTTAAATTTTTTGTTAGATCAAAATCTGATTTCACTTTTGGTTGTATTTGATTCTATTTAATCGGAAAAATTAAAATGGAATGTATAAACGATATCAACTTGAAATTCGATTAAGTTATGGTAGTGAACTAGTGGCATGATAGAGTTTCTATTTTAATTTACCACAATGGGACATGAGTAAATACAATACAATAGACCTGTAAATTTTAATATAAATATAAATATTAGAATTTAAACTTGTTCCAATATGATTGAATCTTTAAAAGTCAACTATCCAAATTTGCTCAATTCAAACTTAAAAACGATTCAAACCAGAAACAACTCGAACTTAAAATTGGCTTGAATAAACTTCAAAATTTGCTCCATCTTTTCATAGGAAAAAAATCTAGTTGCTCAATGATGTGCTATAATTTTTCATATGCAATTAGGCCATTTTTATGCCTACTTTAGCTTGTTTTTTTTTTATTGAAATTGTGTCTTTTAGTTGTTGGTAATTAGAGAAGTTCCATTTAGCATTAATTGCGTTTTTATGTCGTTTTTAGTGTTTTTAGTACTATTCTAGTTTTATGTAGAAAATGGTAGTTTGTCGTGCTTAAATTGGTTATGTAGGAGAGCTAGGAGGATCATGACAAGCAAGGCTTGAGAGATTTTGGTGAAACAAGACAATGTCTCGACTTGACATTGGTCAATGTTGCAACTTAAGTTACTGTTTTGGAATGCTAGGAGATGAGGTCGCGACTTGAAAGATTGTCGAAAATGAGGAGTTGATTCTCAAGCCTGACATCATGACATGAGTTGATCGAAGGCGTGATGTTGAGGTCTCAACTTTGGGCCGCAATGTTGTGACATTATGCTCCATGAAGTCGCGAAGTCGATACCAAACATTAGCCAATGAGGAGTCTTTCGACAATGTCACAACGTTGTGAGGGTGGGGGTCGCAATGTTTAATAGGGAAAATGGACATTTAATATTTTTTAGCCTCCTGCTATAGATATATGGTTTGTATCAGAAATAAAGGACTTCTGGAGAAAAAGGGAGAAGCTTTTAAAGACTTTTGAGAATTAGAAAGAATAGAACAATTCTTGAAGTTTGTTGAGGTTTCCATTTTCAACTCTTTCTTGTGGATGGCAATGTGATTATGGATATCAAAGCAAGCTCCAGCTCTGATTGTGGATTCTTCTTTATGAACGAGCAATTCTAGACTCTTTTCTTTGATTCATTTCCATTCTTTTAATCTTTAGAATGGTTGCATGTGCTTTGAATATCATGATGTGATGGAAATCTTTGATGGTTGATTGGGATGCCAGTTGTTAATTGTGGTTGAGATTCATGTTTGATGGTTGTTTGATTGTATTAATATGCTTAGTAAGCTAGAATTGGTGGCTCTAGTTGAAAAAATAGGTAGATGAGATTAAGCAAAGAGTCTATCGTGTAAAACCTTAACATGATCATACTAAATACTGAGAACGAAAAGTGAACTATACTAATTGAGAGTAAGAGGAGATCCTAGGTGATAATTATTAAGTGTGATTGAGATTGAGAGGAGATTTTCATTTAGGAATGGAAATCAAGACAATCTAATCACGTATGTTAGCTCAATTAATAATTGCACTAATAATCCTTAAATCAAGTTATTAGTTGGCTAGCTAGTAAGTTGTAAAACTAGCTCGTAGTCATCTATCAATCCTTGTGGAGACAAATCCTTGGAATGCTTACAAGAGCATTTCATTGAAAAAAATACTACTATATTAAAACTTGACACCATTATGCTTGCTGTTATTCCATGTTGAAAAGTGAGAAATATGTGTTTTACAAGAGAAATGTACACGTGCTTCGTTAATAGTATTCTCTCATTTTCTTTTGTTTTTTTAGTCCACTTTATCATAGGTTTTTGTTTACATTTTCGTGGTTTTTGTTTTGCCCATTCTGTTTTTCTGAAGATAGTGGTGGTTTTAATTTAAGTTTTAAATTTTTAATCATGTTCTGGAATATATATGAGATTTGTCAAGGTAAGGGTGCCGCCAAACCTATTGAGAACCGTTCTCAGAAGGCTTTAGCATGATAGAGCACAATGATGCAATAGGTCTCTTAGGACTCTTGGCAGTGGTTTCTTTGGTGATTGGAGTATATAGTTAAGTTGATCTAATAATGGTGAGGTTAGGATGCAATTTTCATCAGTTTGATCTAGATGATGCATCTCCAAATTCTTGCAGTGTTGTAGTTACTACCAACTTGTCTTTCTCCTCTTTTGGGATTATTAAATGGATGTGGCATTTGTGCATCAATTTTGTAATGTCATATGAGTCATGTCTTTGTATTCTTATTGTTCATGGTTCCTATTATAATGGAAATATTTTCTTAAAAAAGAAAAGACTTTAACCCAAAATCACTTGAATTCTAAATGACCCAACTCATAAAACTCAATTGACAACTTGAATGAACCGAACCTAGAATAACATGAACTTGAAATGACCTGAACTAATGATAACCCGAATTCTAAATTATCCTAACTAGGAATTGTTTGAAAATTTTAGAATCAGAACTGATGAAGCCAAGATTGACCTAATCCATAATCAACTCAACCCATCCAATTAGGTGACTATCGATGTAGTGTACCCTAATTCATTATTTAAAAAACTTTTATTCAATTGGTTTTTTATGAGAGAAAAAAAATTAATGTAATAAAGTCTTAATGGCACCATTGTTATTGAAACAATTAGAAGAATGTGGATTTGAGGGCGCTTAAGTGTGTGTTTTCCTCTGATTTAAAGGTTGAAGGGGGTTTATGAGTAGAATTAAGCATTGCATCAAGATATATATAATTAGGATAGGATATACAAATGTCTTTGTTACAATTTTTGAGAATCGAGATTAAATTACACAACGTGTAAACACTAAGTGTTAAAACTTTCAGAACCAATACCGAGTTGGCACAATATGGAAACATTGAAGGTTAAAAGTGTTATTACGAAAATTTTGAAACTATCACGTCATGTTTCAATTAATGGCATTTAATGGAAATGGACCAAAAAAAATAAAATTGATAAGTTGAGTAATCATTTTGATGTAATTTACCCAATTCATTGTTTTAAAAAACTTAAATTTATTTTATTTTCTTAGGAGAAAAATATTAATGGAATAAATTAATACCCAATTTTTAATTGTACCTAATCAAAACTCATAAAATTTTATTTTAAGCATCCTAAAACTTAATTGCTATTAACTCTTAGCATTAAGCAAATTCTTTTCGTTAAAAAAGTGAATATTACAAGATATAGAAAAGTAATTAAATTAAGATTTTAAAAGTAATATAAATAGATTGATTGAATTTTAATTCAGTCGGTATTGCAATAGCGAAACTGTGGGTTAAAACGCACTTAACTGTATCATTTTCTATAATATCAAAAAAAAACTATAAATAATATATGACATACAAAATGTATGGACATTTTTATAACATAAATGATTAAAAAAATAAAAGAATTTAAGGGAAAAATTCAGTATAAGCTTCTAGATTTCATATGGGACTGTAAAGTTCTACTTCTCTTTGATTTAGTGGCTGCACTGGTCTTGCATTTTCTTCTGCTTTCTGAAAAAAAAAGGGATCGTACAACAACAAAAATAAAGGTTAGATTTGCTTAGAAATTGCTCATTTCAAGAAGGCTTAATACCTATTTTTGCCCCTAGTGAAATTCTCACTATAACCTTTTTACCATTTTTATTAAAAATGATCTCGTGAAAGATTAAAGTGAGAACTTCACTACAAGTTAACGGGCAAACACATGAGAAGTTTTTTTAAACAGAGATGATGAAGGGGCTAACATGAGCAGAAAAATAATAGAAAATGCCAACATGAGAAGACTTTCATTATAGTACAAAATCCAAAACAAGTATTAATCCTTTCGAGAATGTCGACCATTCTTAAGCTAAATTGATGTTAGAATATCAAATTAATAAGCATCTTTACTCACATCATGCACAAGTACACGGATTGCATGAACTTGCTCCTTTGAAACTTGTTTTACCTACGTAATATAGATTAAAACAACCAAATGAGTAAATTAATTTTCGTACATTGAATCAATGATTACTTTAAACTTAAAAAAAACCCAAAATTACTTTTTTTTACTAATATTAGAGGTACTAGTTTACTTCTAAGTTTATAGTAAGGAACTTGTAATGTAATTTAGGTTTTCCTTAAGGGTCTATTAGATATTATACCTGCTTCTGGACTGACCAAATGACACCTTCAGTGCAAGGAGGGACGGTCAAAGAACCAATGTATCTGTAATACGCCTTGCCACCCATCCTTGTATCAATATGGGTTGGATCAACAAACCCCAATGGCTTTTCATGGATTTCATCATTCGTGGCACTAATCTTGCCTAAGAGCTGCAAAAGAAAATCATAAGCAAAATTAATGATATAAACTGTTGATGACAAAATACAGGTTTGACGGTTTATCAGTTCACTCGAAAAACGAAAGATGGGTAAGAATTTGGGGAGTTTCTGGAGTAGCGGAGAAGAGCTATCCTTTCTCCTAGTTTTCTTTTAGGTTAAGGATGAGCACAATGTAGCAGTTTGTGAGGTGGGATGCCGTTGAGGTCATCCTCAATATTGACAAGGCAAAATTTTCATAAGCAATTAATGATAAAACCTATTGATGGGGAAATACATGTTTGATAGTTGATGGTGGTTCACTCGAAGACCAAAAGCGGCATAGGTGGATAGGGTTGGAAGAGTTTTTGGAGTAGCGGAGAAGGGCTATCCTTTTCTCCTAGTTTTCTTTTATGTTGAGAATGAGGATTTGCTTTTTGTGTCAAAAGGATAGCTTATATAGCTCCCAAGTCCCATGGGACAAGTGTGGGCTGTATAAGGCCATGCGTAGGTCATGTGT
Source organism: Gossypium hirsutum (assembly GCF_007990345.1). Taxonomy (NCBI): domain Eukaryota; kingdom Viridiplantae; phylum Streptophyta; class Magnoliopsida; order Malvales; family Malvaceae; genus Gossypium; species Gossypium hirsutum. Next base: position 63,258,744 of record NC_053437.1, read on the forward strand.
CAGTAGCCATGTAGCATTTGGCGAGGTAGGATGATGTTAATCAAGCAAAATTTCCGTGCGTAATGATTGATTTGACGAAGTCGTTCAAGTACGATGGAAACGTACACTAGCTCCACAAATTGATTTGAATTTGGAAGGCATCATCAATATCTCATGTTTGTCTAATTATTTTGGAACTTGATGTTTTTTTGTTTACCTTGGAGAGGAAAGCATCGGGTTTTCCATACTTGTAAAGTAGCCCAACAACAGCTAGATTGTGCTTCACTTTAGGGTCCTTGGCTTGGTGCACCAAATGTACCTCCAAAGCGTATCTAGTTATTGTCCAAAACCATAAATATGTCAACATGGTGAGTTTGGTATAATGAAATAATCTTTCCTCAATCGAATTTGAACTTTGAATGCTACAATAATAATCGTACCAACTAAATTAACCTCAGTAGACTGATACATAGACATTTTAAGTGTTTGTTTAAATGAGAAGAGAGAAAAGGGACCTTCTGCCATCAATGGCATGTTCAGAAGGAGAGTGCCAATGTGCCTGTTGAAGAAAGTATTCTGTGCCATTGATTTTGATTGAACCCGCACTCTTCAGCCAATGAATTTTCAACTATCAAAAGAAAATATTTAATATCTTTTATATCTGTTTTACAATCCATATAATGAATACAATAACCTTCGATTTCTTACCAAAATATCGTGGCCTCGGTTCTTAACAATAAATTCTGTGGGCTTATATAACATATCTAGCCTTCCAGGATTCTTTATTACCTTCGTCTTACGACTCGGAATATCAATTGGTGATTGATTTTTTCCAGTTTTGCAATCAGACCATTCTTTCTTGATATTTCCCCATTGATTGGGTCCTTTCCCACTTTCCTCCGAGTAACTAAATTCTTGTTCATCCTCTGTGCATTCAATTCATATCCATATATATACATACATCAAAATGTACAATGCATGCAAATAAAAAACAAAACAGAACATGTTGTTTGGTTTTGACATTACCAACTTCTTGAGCTGAAACTGAGGTGGAATAGGAGTGAAACAGGGCCGAAAAGATAAGTAAAACATGAATAAAAGCTGGTTTGGTTTGGTTCTTCATGTTTTGATCTTTCAATGCCAAAAAATCAACGGTTTTCTTTTCTTTTTTGTTGGGGGAAAACAGAGTGGAGAAATTTTCTACGATTTTCTTTTCTTTTTTTTCTCAGCAAAGATTCGAATTTATTAAGAAAATTTTTACGATTTTCATGCGTAACCAACCTTTGCTATTAATTTGAATGGACCATAAGAAACCCACTTATTGCTGGTTGTTTTCACTAAGTTAATAAGAAATTTTATATTATTTACTTTTTTTTTCAATTATTAATTATTAATTATTATTATTATAGGTGTGTTGGACACTTTAATTTTTGAGGACACATTTTTTTAAAGAAATATTTTGATTCCAATTTTGCATGGTAACGTGGCTATGTTGTCCATGTCCCCTTGAAATTAGGGTAATTATAATGATATTATTATAACACCTTAACACGAGTTAATATTAAGTTGAAGATGTATAATTTAAAATTACATTGTAACAATATAATTTAATGTTGAAATGGTTGATAACCTTAAACTTGAAATCACCAGATAACATAAATTATAATCTTAATTTTAACTGAGAATTAAGAAGAAGTCGACATCTTTTGTTTTCGAGTTTGTCATAAAAACTTAGCAAAATGGCAAGGATCAAGGTAGAGGTCGAGGTCTGGGTCGGGGTCGAGGTGGAGGTGGAGGTCGATGCAGAGACAAAGGCAGAGGCATCCTTGTTGAAGCTATCCTGGCTATTTGTACTTGCCGGTCCAGGTGAAGGACCTAACTTCGTAAATGTAGAGGTTTATCCTAGATTGCTCGAATAATGGATGAAGGTTTGATGCACAAAGTAGACCATTAATGTAAATTTTTTTTGTACGGTTGCACAACTTGGTTTCCTAGCTATTAGCTGTATTTATGTTATTGAATTAAATAAACATTAAAACTTGTCAATTGAGTCTTAACTTAAATGGTATGGACATTGTTGCCAATACAGGAGAACGTGAGTTCAAGTTCGCTGAAGCTCATTATCCTCCTAATTATAGGTTACGGAGAGACTCTGGATTGTTTTTAAGCATTGTGTCAAAAAACAGACATAATCAGAATCTATAATGAGATTATTCAAAAAAATATATTAAAACTTGTCATAATTTATTTCCACTTATTTCATTTTATGATCATTGTGTTATTCATTTATGCTACATATTATCTCTAGTTCTTTCTTTTTTTAACAATCTCATTATAGATTCTAATCATATTTGTTCTTTTTGACATAATGCCTAGAACTACCCATAGCTCCATCCCAACCCATAAATAGGAGGATAAGATTGAATTCACGTCCTCCTACACTGGCAACAATGCGCATGCCAATCGAGCTAAAACTGAATCGTATGTTTCATATAAATTCTAAAATTTATATATACACCAAAAAGAACTTAAAACTTTGAGAGTTGATATGATCCTTATGAAAATGTACTTCACGTATCTTTTATCTACTTTTACCTATGCATTTAAAATAAATGTGTTAGACTATGTGAATAGCTTAGTAAGTACTCAACTGAATTCAATATTACCATTTATAACTAAATTAAATTTACTTTAACACATATAGTCACTAATCAACTTTCATATTCATATATCAAAATATTTTTCCTATGCCACAAACATAACATAAACACTTAATTCACATATTTCATTTAACATTTAATTCGTGTGTATTACTGGAACCCATATATCATTAAAACATTATTTTTACTTTTACATATATGTTTTGCAGTCCTTAGTGAATCGTAGAGGAGTTAATAATTTCGATGCATTGTAGAGATTCAGGCTAAACACAAACTCCTGGCCTAAAACAAAACTCTGATAACAAGAACTCCAAAAAAAAAAAATTACGAGAACTCTAGTAAACATATCACATAACCCAATACTACTCTCCTAATCCTATCAGAATCCCCGTATCACCAACCCCATTCCCATCCAAATCCCCAACCCCTCTCAACTCCGAAATTATTTATTATCATATATCATATTTTCTCTGAGTTCATTAAGGCATTTATTCACATATCACTTTCATATAATATGCTTGATATGTCATACAGATATCACTTTGTATCATATAAATTATTTACTTTGAATCACATAAATACATTTACTATATTTTTATTTCACATATTCACTTTAGTCACAATTCATCACAACACTTAACACTTTAGGTTTCGTTTCACAACCATTAAGCACTTTACTTTCTTATAACTGTTGGTCAAAACACGTTAGCGAACAAATATAAATATAAATATAAATATTAAATACAAGATCTGAACAAATAATATAAACAAATATTTATATTTATGTAAAACACCAAATCTAAACAAAACAAATTAAATAAATATTTTTATTTATTTATTTAAAACATCATATCTGAAAAATAATTAAATCGATGCTTAAAGTAAGCCACTTGTGAATGATCATATTTGTTCTTTTTGACACAATGCCTAGAACTACCCATAGCCACACCCAATCCATAAATAGGAGGATAATGTGCTTTAATGCACTCGAACTCATGTCCTCCTGCGCATGCCAATCGAGCTAAGACTGAATCAACATGTTATATCTAAATTTTAAAATTTATATATGAGACCTTTATAACGGTATACCATATGCTCAAAATAAATGAGTGATAAATGAGAAATTAATGCTCAAAGTAAGCCACTTGTAAATTGTTGAGAAAAAGAAAATATTAGATCCCACATTGGTTAAATACCAAGTATGAAATATGTATATATATCCGAACTTACTTAAAAGTTATTGATTGATTAAGCTTGAAACCCTAACTCACACGCAAAGGGGTGCAAGTCCAAACCCGCTAGGGTTGGGGGCATGCCCATACGACGTGGGGTGTTTGATTGAGCCATTGGGTACACCATATTATGGGATAAGAGTAAACTTTAGTGGGCTTTATTTTATGGGCCTTAAACTGAACTTTAGACCTCTTAGTAGGGCCATTGATATTTCTCCCCAACAAAAAGCAAATGAATAAACAATATAATTTTGATTATTTATAGGTTACCATATCTATAAACAATGGCGGAGTCAGAAATTTTTTTTGAAAGAGTCGGAATTAAATTGTATATTTTTTAAGATAGTAAAAATACAATTTCATCATTTTAATAGCCTATATATTTATAATTTTGAAAATTTTAAATCAAATTTTTATCATTTTTAGGGACCAAAATATAATTTTACCATTATTAATTTAAAATTTTATAAATTATAAAATGCTTAAATTAAAATTTTACCATTTTGGAATCATAGAACCTAAGTTTCAACTACGCTCGGCCACTGTCTACAAGGGTCTCCAAATTGATAGATAAATTATGATGCTACTCTTATCCCACATTTCACCATGGCGAATCCTTTTCACCAACTATTACTAAAAAGTTTATATTTAACATCACACCTAGAGGTGATCATGGGTCGGGCCGGGTTTGAGCCCGGCCCAGAAAAAATTTTAGGCCTGAGCTCGACTCGAAATATGAGCCTAAAAATTTGTCCAAGCCCGGCCCGAAAAAAATTGCTAAGCCCGAGCTCGGCTCAGCCCGACTCATTAAATTTTACAACACCAAAAAAGTATATATTTAATATATATATTTGATTAAAAAGTATATTTGATTAAAAATAAATATATATTTAATATATAATTCAGGTCGGGCCGGGCCAAAAAGTTTTACCCGAGCCCATCCCGTTTTCTAAACGGGCCTCGTTTTTTGCCCAAACCCATAGTTCGGGCCTATATTTTTATCCGATCCCTCTCATTTTTCGAGCGGACCGTCGGGCTGGACCGGGTAACCCAACCCATGATCACCTCTAATCACACCCATATAAAATCATATTTTAATCAATTTATGCCTTATGAATTATGATTGGGCAGCTCCAAAGGCAAAAGCATAAAGATATTGCAATATTTTTTGTCTAAACGAAATACAAATTATTAAGTAGAGATTGAAAATTATTATTTATTCCCTAAGTTAGATGAAGATACACTAGTTACCCTAAATTTTATTTATTAATTAAGTCTTAAATATAAAATAAATTCTTACTGCATTTATTGGAGGTGCGCTTAGAGATTCAGAGGTAAATTGGCTATATAGATACTCGATGATATTCGGTAAGGATACTAATTTTAAAGTAGAGTCAAGAGCGATTTTAAAAGAATTTCTCATAGCTTGAGAAAAGGGATTTAGACACGTAAAGGTTGAATGTGATAATGCATTACTGGTGGACTTGCTTTTGGCCGGTGGGGGAGATAATAGCAATTTGGTCAAGTTACGTTTGTTGCATCAGAGAAGGAGGTGGAAAGTAAGAATTCACCATATACCGAGGAATCATAATGGGGTTATCGATCAAATGGCTAAGTGTACTGCAACCAGAAGTTCAAGTTTTTGCAGATGTTCAACGATCCCCCAGTTACGGCGAAAGGCTTATTGTTTGCTGATCGAGTTGTATTGATGTCGAGTTAAATTTTAACCGGTTGATGTTTTCGCTTTATGTTATTCCTTTGTTCCGAAAAAAAAAGAATTCAACCTTTATTGATTACTTATTGTTATACTATTTTTGTATTTCCATTCTTATTTATTCACTAATTTTCAATATAATTAGTTACAAGAGTATATTTAAACTATATATAAAAGTCCAATAAAATTTACTGACTACATCTTGACTTAGATTGTCCATAAAAGAAGAAGAAGAAGAAGAATGCTTATATAATTACAAAAAAAAAGTAGAGTATTATAATGTATATCTGACATGCAAACATTTGAAATAGTGTCATAAATTTTCAAAGTTATGGGACCTCACCCTGCCAAATATTAATCAAAAGAGTCAATAAAGTAATCTTTCAGTGGTCCCTCATGTATTTTTCTTTAAACAAGTGGGTCCATTTACTAAATAATTTTATAAAACACAAAATCATGTCCCCAGTCCATTCTTTAAAAAATGGGTATAATTCATTCTTTAGCAAAATAAGATTTAAGTGATTACCTTGAATACCTACCTGGTTTAAGATTCATGTTTAAAGTTTGTGACTGTTCTTCTTAATGACGTCGTCTTTAAGGTTAAACCTACATTTTCTTTTCAGGAATGCGTATTTGAATCTTATTTGTGAAATTATTCTTTTTCATTAGAATAATAGGGTAAAACCCGAACAACAAACGCAATTAATACTACTCAAATCCAGACCACATTGAAATGATAAATACCTTTGACCATCATACTATCACGTGAGATTTAATTTATGTTTGTGGTTTTAGGTCTACTTGAGTGGTTGCTTTACATATTGATGAGGAAAAGAAAATGAAAACAGTTTGTTTATCAAAAAACAATAATAATATTCAAAGGAAGAATTTCGTTATCCATGATTTGATAGTATTCGGTGCTTTGCCAATTTTTTGGATTTTTCTTTTTTCTTTTTCTGAATCCAAAGTATATTACATCAACCACTTTGACAAATTTATCACAAGCCATATATATGGGTGAAATTCCACATCAGCTATAATTTAGTTTGATTGATTTTAATTTTGAAATTTTAGACTTGATTCAGTGATAATGGTTAAATTTATTTGATTAGATTTTATTAGTAATTTCGTATTATATGCTTAAAATTGTAGATTTGGTCGTTCTTAGTCGCTATATTTTTCGAATTTTCAAAATTTCAATTTTAGTGCAAACAACTGTCGTTAAATTTATTAACTAGTTTTTTTTAAATAATATGTGAAAATAGTAAACTGGTATAACATTACATGTATAATAATAAATTTGTCACATCAAAATTTAAAAATAGTAAAATTTAATAAATTTAGTAGTTATCATTTAATCTTAATTAAATTTTAAAATTTTAAAATTTTAAAAAAATCTAAATTAAAATATAAGGACTAAATATACAATTTATACCATATATATAGTTTAAAAAAGCATAGATAGATGCATGTTAGACCTATTTCCTATATTGGATATAGCTTTTGACTTTTGGATAAACGAGTGCTTAAATTCTTTTATATAGTCTTCACTACGATTAATGCATGCTATTGAGGACCCCCAAGCTATTACAAAGCCGAAAGAAGAAAATATATATTATGTAGCGGATTCAGCTTCAGCTCGATTGATATTAGTATTGTTATTAATATAAAAGGACGTAGGTTTAAGTACGTTAAAGTGCATTATTATTCCATTTAAGGGTCGGGAAAAAACTATGAGTAATTTTAGGTATTATATAAAAAACGTAGATATGATAAAAAAAAATCCATAATAAGAGTAAGATTAAGTATATATATTATGTTAGTGAAGTAAAACTTTTATTAAAATGTAAATTTTATTTATATATTTTTTTCTTCAAAAGTAGAATAAGATTTTGTAAATATCCAGCAGCCATTAGGGCCGCAATGGTGGCTAACGCCGCTCCTTTTTCTCCCAAGTTGTACAATCTTTTTCTATTTTAGTAGGGGATTAAAAAGTAAAGTGAGAAATTTTAGTTTTTTTACTTTTTTTTTTATTTTTAAAATTTAATTTCAATTGTTAACGTTATTAGAAAAAATTTACTAAAATTGTTGGTATGAGATTTTAAAATAAAAAAAAATTCCGTTTTGTTTTCTTTGGGTTACTTTTTCTTGTTTTATTAATTGCTTTCGTAGTGATTTTTTGGTCGATAAGTTTCGCTGGGTGGTAATAAGCGAAAACATGTGTGTAAGTAAAGTTTGTTTCGCTTTCTCTAAAAGCGGTGACAGTGGCAATAGTCTACTCTATTTTCTCTAAAAGCGGTGACATCTAGCATTGTCATTGTTAACCAGAGTTCAATATTAGCGCAATCTAACTGTGGCGGGGGCTAAAATGCTATTATTAGTGATTGATCACGATGGTTCATTTCTGGTAGTTTTTCGGTGTTGTCAATTTAATTATCCTTACTTTGTATATCTCTCTCTTCCACATGGACACAACATCCAACTATTAGAATAATGTGAACAAGCTATTATTAGCGGTTAATCATGATGGTGTATTTCTTTGATCAGACGTTTTTCCTGCTTGTACTTGGTGGACTGTATCGTCACTATAATTTGTTAACACGTTAATTTTTATGTTTCATTTTAAAAACTTTTACAAATGATCTACCCTTAAACTAATTGGTTATTAGTAGAACTTGGGTTTAACTTAAATTGATAGTAGGGTTCCATAAGTTCAAAATTGAGGAATGAGTTGCACTTTCTTGAGGGATACATAGAGTAAAAAAGTATGAGAAAAATGGCAGTTAACAGTTAGATCCATTCATGATTTGTTTTAATAAATGTTTGTTTATTTGTCCCCATGCATGTCCATAAAAAGAAGAGCATTGAACAGGCAATGCCAATGCCCAATGCCCTTTAGGACAGACCCGGATTCATCGCTGACCACGCCTCTCTTCTATTTTGTATTCTTTTAACTTATATAAATCATTATTTGGGTTTAATTTTTTTAAAAATTATCCTTAAATTTGATAATTATTTTTATATTAGAGCTTAAACAAATAAATTAAATGCACTAAAAATATTAAAATAAATATTTCTCAAAAATTAAAAATACATTAAAAAAAGTCATTATACTTAAATAACACTAAGATAATTGTAATTTAGCAAGCAAATGCATCTAACATGGTAGCAAAATTAATAATAAAACAAGAGTTATCCAATATCCAAATAATAACAACAAATAGTAGCAATCCAATAGCAAGATGCCAGCAAACAACAACAAAACAACATTAAACAATAGCAAAAAGAATTTAGGCAAATTCAAACCGGGTTAAGCTCGAGCCAAAAAATCTTACCCAATGCCCAATCTATTTAGAAAACGGGTATTATTTTTTGGTTCAAGCCCATTTTTCGAACCTATATTTTATCCAAACCCTCCCATTTTTTGGATAGACCTTCAAACCTGAACGGATGACTTGACCCATGATCAGATTTACATATTGATTACCATACCAACCATCATTAAAAAATTAATATTTTAACCAGAATTTTTATTAAATATAATTTTTATTTTTATTTTTTTATAATATCTAAACCACAACCGAAATTAATTGACTGTATATTTTTCTTAAAGTCTAGATTCTAGAATCTATGCTAGTCAATTTTATTAGAATGTTCTTTTTTCTTCAATGGAAATTTCAATAGGATCTTTTTCTTTATCCATTTACTCAAATTTGGCACATCATTAATGTCGCACTCTTTAGGGTCATCTATGCAAAAATATCATATTTTGATGTACATTGTATAGTGTGTATATATATAATCATGTAAAAATGTTCAAAATAGCCGAAAATATGTAAAAAAAAATTCAAACTATTTAGAGATAAATATTAGATTTACACATAAATTTTGGTCTAATGTATAATTTGATACACAAATTTTGATTTGGTACAATTATATATATGGAACTTGAATTATGGTTCATATGTATACATAAAAATTTGATCTTATTCAATTGTACACACTTGAAGAAATTAATACATACATTTATTTTTATATTGGATTAATATAATTGTTTGAGGATGCAATATATCAACGTAAATAGTGCTAGTTCGATATTATTGTTAATGATTTGGAAAAACTGAATCAAATCGAAATTTTGTGTATAAAATCATACAAGATCAACGTTCATGTATAATATTACACATCGGATTAAAGTTCATGCATAGTTTTGATATTTATCCTAACTATTTAACTACTCTCGACTCTTGTTTAATGTGTTGTAGTACTTTATTGTTGAGAGAACGGACTCTTTTGAAGGAAACTTCATCCTAATAAATAAAATGTTGAAATTTGAAGAGTTCACACGTGACCTAATCTTAAATGAGACAATTTCGAAAATTCTAACACATACATTACGCGAATGTCAATGTTACACATGTCAGATGGAAGTTTATACTATGGTAGATTTTTAGTTGTCCTTCAAGTATTGTTCCACACTTCATCATCAGAATCAATCCTCTCTACGCCATCGGATAGAAAAGAGAGGATTAATTGGTAATATTCATAGAATTCAAGGAAGCCAGAATAACCCATTCACTTGGTTGTTGTATGAATATGTTAAACAACATTATCTTGAAATTAAAAACACAAAGACTAAGTTTTTAAAGTTTGGAAGAATATAACCGATTGAGTCTTAACTCAACTGGCATGGATATTGTTGCCAATGCAGGAGTACATGAGTTTGAATGCGTTGAAGCGCATTATCTTCCTATTTATAGGTTGGGGAGGGGCTTTTGATAATTTTAGGTATTGCTCAAAAAGTTTGGGCAATATTGAAAAATTTTGGAAGCATTAGACATGAAACCAATGTTGTCTGAAGCAAACCGGACCGATTCGGGTATATGTCTAAAGAGAGACAAAAAAAATTTAGTTGAATTGGTTTTTATAATGGGTTAAATCACTTTTTGGGGCTTCGACTTGGTAACTTTTCCTACATTGGAGCCTGAAAATTTTCTTTTATTCGAATTAGGCTTTGAGCTTGACAGTTGTTCCTACATTGGGGCTTGAACTTTTTTTAGGCATAATGTGAGAACAATTGCCAAGTTTAAGTCTCAAATAGTTATTTAACTCTTTTATAATTTTTATAGTATTTTTAAAATTTTTAATAATTTATTTTTCTAAACGAATTGTACCAGAAATTAATAGTACGACTAATTCAACCATACAACAAGACATGGCATAAAACAAGTTTGGGAAGTGGGAAGTGGGAAGTGGGAAATGGGAAATGGATAGAGGAATATTCATGCTAGTATGCAAGAAGCTCGACTTTAAAACAAAATCTCTAAAGATCTGCTCCCTGTTCCCTGCTCATAAACGGCTCCTCCATTTCACTTATTACCCACTCTACTTTAAACCAACTATATCCTCCAATAAAATGACCAAAAAAAAACTCCCTCCATTACCCACCATTATCAATAAAGCTTTTTTGCTACAACACCATTTTCCTCGAGTGAAGTGAGCCTTATTTCTCTCCCTTCCCTCCCCTTTTTAGTCTCAATGAAACCCCAAAAAGTCCATTATTACAATGATTATAAAGCAAAGTGCATATGAACCACACTGTTACTAAAACAAACCCTAAAATCCCCAAACACACACTAGTGTTGTAATACAAACAATGTTGCCCATCAACTGCATTGTCTTGTTCTTCCTCCTCTCCTCATTTTTTCCCTTCACTATATCCACATTCAACCTCACCTTTCCCATCCCACATCCCAATCCCAACGAAGTTGCTCAAGAAGTTCAAAGGTATGTATATATACATATGTATGTGTATAGATATATCAATGTTCATCACAATAGTTTCGTTTTTTTTCACCTGTTGTAGGAGAGTAAATGCTTCGATTTCAAGGAGGGAAACCTTACAAACAACCCAAAAAGATATATCCAGTTGTTTAACAGGTAACCCCATTGATGATTGTTGGAAATGTGACCCTGATTGGCCTAACAATCGACAACGGTTAGCCGATTGTGCGATCGGTTTCGGTCAATACGCTAAGGGAGGCAAAGGTGGTGAGTATTACATCGTGACGGATTCGTCCGATGACGATGCCGTGACACCAAAGCCAGGAACACTTAGGTATGCAGTGATACAAGAAGAGCCATTGTGGATTGTGTTCCCTAGTAATATGCACGTTAAGCTCAAACAAGAACTTATATTTAATAGCTATAAGACATTGGATGGACGTGGGGCTAATGTGCATATTACCGGCGGTGGGTGTATTACTTTGCAATATATCAGCAATGTCATTATCCATAATATACACATCCACCATTGTTATCAATCAGGTATGGAATGTTTTTTTTTTTGCATTAAATTTGCTGATATGAAATAATTACACTGGTAGAGCTGGTTGTAGAAATTGATTATCAGAAATATTTGTGTTTTTTATATTCATGCTCGACATTTTCTTCTGAAAACTCTTCAAATACATGAAAAATTTCAAAATAAAAAAAAATTAAAGATACCCACATCTGATACTTTCACCTGAGTCCAAGTAAGATAACTCTGGAGCTCTTTTTTTTTATTGTTATTAGGCTAAAAGAGTACTTGAAATAGTTTGTTTACGGTTTATATTTGACGTTTGTGACTGTTTTTTATATTAATATCGTTTTTAATATTCGAATTTATAACCCTCTTTGAAAATGTAATGTGCCATTGATAATGTAGATTTTCTAATACAACTAAATTAAAATATATCAATGGTAAAACACATTACATCCTTAGAGAGGATTCGGATTCAAATTTTAGACATCACATTGTTAAGAATAATATTTTAGTCCCAGAAATAAAATATTAATACACATTTTATGGATATAGAATAACTTGCTAATGTAGATTATATGATTGATTTCCCTTCACTTTTTTGAACCAAAATATCCTATAATTAAGTTGTGGGGATCTTTTCCCTTTCTTTTCTGAAAGTAGGGGTCCCAGATAAAAAAAAAAAGGGTAAATTACTGTGAAAGTCACTTAAATAAGAGTTTTTTGGGGTCTTCGATCAATTATTTAATTTGTCTTTTTTATCGCCAGTTGGCTAATGTAAAAATAAAAACACCTAAAAGTTCATTCAAGATGGATGACCAAATAAGACAAAATTGAATAGTTAAGTTAGTATTAATGTAATTTACTTTTTTTTTTCTTTAATATCTTTGATGTTGGAGTAATGTTGGATTACAGGTGAGGCAAATGTAAGATCAAGTCCAACACATTTCGGGTGGAGAACAGAATCAGATGGTGATGGGATCTCCATCTTTGGAGCAAAAGACATATGGATAGATCATTGCTCCTTATCACATTGCAAAGATGGGTTGATTGATGCAGTGATGGGATCAACAGGGATCACCATATCAAACAATTTCTTCTCTCATCACAATGAAGTGATGTTGTTGGGTCATAGTGATGAGTATGAGCCTGATTCAGGGATGCAAGTCACCATTGCCTTTAACCATTTCGGTGAAAAGCTGGTCCAAAGAATGCCTAGGTGCCGACGAGGGTACATTCATGTGGTTAATAATGATTTCACTCAATGGGAGATGTATGCTATTGGTGGTAGTGGAAACCCCACCATTAATAGCCAAGGGAACCGTTATACTGCCCCTACTAATCCCAATGCCAAACAGGTAAAAAACTGGGTTAATATAAGTTTTAGTCCCTGAATTTGGCAATAAGTTCACTTTGGAATCTGTATTTTTTTGTCATCAAATTTTGATAAATCCAAGTTCAAGGATCAAACTAGACCTAGTTGCCAAGTTCAAGTAAAAAAATAGATTTAAAAAAAAGTAGGTACCAAAGTTACCTTAATTGTCAAATTTAGGGACTAAAACTTATATTTAACCCCAAAAAAAACCCTTACACTACTTGCTTTTTATTATGTTTGAAAATAAACCTGTAATAATAGAAAATTAAGTTCACTTTGATACTTATATATTTTTTATCTAAACTTTGACAATTAAGTTCATTTTGGTCCTTGAACTTAGTAGAAGTACACGTCATTGGAATTCAATTCAAAGACGAAAATGAACCTAGTTGTCAAGTTTAAGTACCAAAGTAGGCAAAAAAAAAATAGAAGTATCAAAGTGGACCTAATAGCCAAATTCAGGGACTAAAACTTATATTAACCCCAAAAACCCTTTACACTAATTGCTTTTTTGGAATGTTTGAAAATAAGCCTGTAATTACGGGAAATTATGTTTGGTTGGTTTTTCAAGGTGGGGTCTTTTGAAAGTGAAAGTACTTGAGAAGGTTTTGAAGGGTCTATTTTTTATTTATTTAAAGCTGGAAACCATGGCTGCAACTTTGGACATAGTTTGGAATCTTTTCTACACTTTCCAATGAGAGATAAGGTCTTTCATGAAACAGTTACTAGCATCCTTCTTGGTTCATTAAAACAAAAGGGTTCCATGTAGCTATATCTTGCTTTTCTTTTTTCTTAAACTTTTGGTTAAATTATTTAATGGGTCCTTGTAGGTGGTATCTATTTAAAGTTTTCATTACAGTGAGATCCCATAGGATTCTTTTAAATCAACCTTCAATCATCTCGGAGTTTATCTTTTAACTAATTTAACTGGTTTCTACACTAAAGAAGTAGAGAAATTGATTTCCAAGAAAAAGCAACGTACTCGATATTTGATTTAACAAGTGCTAAGTCACCAGCACAATTTTATAATTTTTGACATGGTTCAATCAAACGACTATAGTCTCTTCATTTTTGACTTTTTAACCATAGTAGTTGATTTAGAAAAGATCCTTCGGGATCTTACTCTATTAAGATCTCACCTTAAACGTTACTCTCCTTGTACATTATGAGCAATTTAGTATTATTAAGATTTTTATAGTGGTAATGATGGCGGTGTAGGTAACAAAGAGAGTGGACACAGATGAAGGAGATTGGAAAGGGTGGAATTGGAGATCAGAAGGTGATGTAATGGTGAATGGAGCTTTCTTTGTTGCCTCCGGTGAAGGTGTTGAGTTTAAGTATGAAAAAGCTTATAGTGTTGAGCCTAAATCAGCTGTCCTCATTGACCAACTCACCATGCACTCCGGTGTTCTTGGAGTTGGCGGCAGGTATGTTTTCGAGTTCAAATTATTTCGAATTTTAAAAATTTGATACCCGGATTGTTTGAATTTTGAGCATTTGGGTTCATGAGGGGTTAACCCACATAACATTTTGATGGGGGTTACGGCTTTTTTCTCAAAACCTTGTATTAGGGGTGAGGAAAGTTTTGTTAAAAGTTGACGGTAAATTCGACTTAATTGTACATAATCAAATTGTACACAAATTAATTGAATACCAACTCAATTAAGAAATTAATAAAATATCCTTTTAGACATAATAATTTATTATCTTTCTAGTCCCTTGGCCATCCCCATCAACCATCTTTGAGTCCCAACTCTCAACAAGGTTGGTGGGAAATGATTTGAGCTTAGGCGCCTTAGCACTAAAAAGGACAATGTACATGTTTCAACAATAATAAGTAGATGAAAATCTAAAATTTTGAAATGAAATGATGAAAACAGGGACAACAATTTGGGGAAGTGGAGCAGCGGAGTCAACGGCGATGGAAGCGATTTCGGCTCGGGTGAAGACGAAGACGATGACTATTCCGATGACATGTCGGGAAGCAACATACCGTTTTCAACTGCATTTTTACCTCTTTTCATTGCAATGTCAAGCTTTTTGTTGTTGTGTTTTGAACCTATTACATCACCCATGTTGTGACAAAGAGGACCAAGTTTAAAATCACTTGGTTTCACTTCTAAATTGTTGTACCAGCTTTCAAAGAAGAAGAAAATGGCTGGCCTTCTCATTTATCTGAATTCACCAATTAACTTCCTCAATTAATGCTCCCTCTCTCTCTCTCTCTCTCTCTCTCTCTTCTATTAAAAAGATTAGGTGGTACCCGAGTCTTTCATGAAGCTTTTTCAATGGTTGCTGACCAGATACGATTAGATAGATGTTTTTTGTTGTCCAACCATTGCTGCTCGTAATTGATATTTCTTTTTAATTTGTTACCAAAAAAAAAGAAAGATTAGGTAAAAAACTTATTTTGTTTCTCTCAATTTCGATATTAAGCAACTTGGTTTCTTTTAAAAATTTGAGTAATTTAGACGGTATCAATTTCAAAAAATGAGAAACTAAGGATAAATAATCTGTTAATATTTTCTTTTGTCGATTGTACATTTTTTATTGGTATAATAATAAATTTAGCCTTCAAAATTTACACATTTTGTCAATTTGGTCATGATTTAATAAATTTAGCCCGTAATATTTATATATTCTGTCAATTTAGTCTTGATTTAACAAATTTATCTCACAACATTTTCACGGAATATATAAACATCGAGGGCTAAGTTTGCTATTGTACCAATTAAATTTAGGGTAAACTACCAAAATAGTCGCTTTTGTTTACCTCAAATTACATTTTAATCACTTATGTTGAAATGTACGTTTTAGTCACTTGCATTATTGCGTTGTAATATTTTAGTCAGAGTCGTTAAAGGTGTAATGGTAAGCTGACGTGACACATTAAATCATTATTTGAAACAAAATTTTTAGGTTAATTTATACAATCGGTCCCCATATTTTTTTGTTTTGAGAATATTTAATTTTTTCTTTTATGTTCTTTTAACTTTTCTTTTCTTTTTCCATTCTATTCTGCTTCTCTCTGTTTTCCTCCCTTCTTCATTTCTTTTAATGTAATTTTTCTATGTTTTCCATTTGTTAAAACTAGTCCCTATACTTTTATTTTTTTGAACAATTTATTTTTTTTTTGAGTGAGGTGAGCTTGTGAACTAGTTTTAACAAATGAAAATATAGAAAACTATATGTTAAAAGAAATGAAGAAGGGAGAAAAATAGAGGAAGAAGCAGAAGAGAATGAAAAATAAAGAAAAAAAATTAAATTGCTTAAAATGGAAAAAATGTAGGAACCAATTGTAGAATTTAACCTAAAATGTGCCACGCCATCTCATCATTACATCGTTAACGACAATTAACGGATCAGTGATTAATATGTTACAACACGATAACATAAGTGACTAAAACGTAACATTTCAAATATAAGTGACTAAAATGTAACATGAGGCAAACAGAATTGACTATTTTGATAGTTTACCCTTAAAATTATATACAAGTGACAAAAATATTAATACCGTTATTAATTGCCTCTAGTTGCTCACTTTTGAAATTGACAAGGATTAAATTGCTCCAATTTTTTGAAAGGGACCAATTTGCTTAATAACAAAATTGATTGTATAATAACATTAATATTTTCATCAAATTTACATAAACCTAATTGGTATAATAACAAATTTAGCCCTCAAAATTTACACATTCTATCTTTTTATATATATATTGAATCTTTTGATTTTTTTTAAAAATTGTTATACATTTTCCAATATATTTTTTTCAGAATCAAGATCAAATTGATAAAATATGCAAACATTGAGAGCTTAATTTGTTATTATGTCAATCAAAATTATGTACAATTGATGAAAAACACTAATAACATAATTAATTATCATTAATTACTCGCTTTCAAAATTCAAAGAGATTAAATTATTCCCTATCAAACTATTATTTTTATTAAACCCAACTTAACAAACTAATTCAAAGTATTTCTATTCAACCACGGATTCAATTAATCATTAATTTCAAATTTAATCCCGGAAAAATCTCTATTTTTTTTCTTTTTGACAAATTCAAAGAACATGTCCATTATCGGTATTTACATTGAATTGTCTTTGTGTCCAATCTGTTTCCCAAAACATGACATTGCACTGTCAAACATAACATTTCTAACAGTTATAAATTCTTGTAAAAATGGCTGTCTTGTCAGTTTTTTTTTTATTTTTATCTCCAGCTACCTCAATTTGAATAATTTGCCTTTTTTCTCCTTTTAAAGAGAAGACTTAAAAAAATGAAAATTTCAAGAAGTTCATGTAATCTTTGAAAATTTGAAATTTAATTTTATATTTTTATTTTTAAAGTTTTAATTTTGTAAATTTTAAAATTTAAATTCAATTGTTTTTTTCGTCATTTTCTAATTATATGGCTATCAAGTGCATTTTTTTTAATTTCAAAATATTACACCAACTAATTTTAACAAAAAAAATTCAGTAGTGTTAACAATTAAACGCAAATCTTGAAATATGAAAAATAAGACTCAATTTTTAAAAATAAAAATAATTCAATTCAATTTTTTTTTGAAAAATACAGAGGTTTATGATATATTTTAACCTATATTCTAATACAAACAAAAAATTGATTTTTTTTGGTTAAATTAAAAACTCAAAAAGGCCATTCTTCATTTCAACATGTTCATTATTTTTATAGTGCTTCATGTTTTTCTATTTAATTATAATGATATTTCTAATTTCAAAAAGGAATCAGATATTGTAATTTAAATCAAATCCTCATAAATTTGAGCTCTTGTAAATATTTTACTTAATGATCCTAATTGAAAAAACTACCTTTCTTTTTTTTTTAAACATAATTTAATTGAACTATATATATTTTTACATAATTTTTAAATTACTATTCTTTTTAAATAATGTATCATTCATTTAAATTATACATACTTTACATAATCTAATTATATATTAAATTAGATTTAAAAATTAAAACCATTACCAACACCTCTTACCCAAAGGAATCCCCTCCTCATACTGTAATTAGTACAAATACATATATAAATTAATGATTTTATAATATTTTAATTTTGATAAATAATGTGCAATAGTACTAATTTATTAAATTAACTTTGATTTTAGACCTTATATTTTTATAAATTGATGGTTTTTTAATATACTAGTCATTGATGTTGGTCCAATTTAAATTAATAAACCAATATTCTAATTATAAAGACACATAAAAAAAAATAAACAAGTAAGCCAATATATTTTCTATACATAAAAGCAAAATTTAACATCTACCATAGAATTCTCAAATTGAGCCTTAAACTAGACTGACACCATTGTTATTGCAATAATTGGGAGAATATGAGTTTAAACGCGCTTAAGTGCGTTTTACAGAAATTATAGGTATTAAAAGGGAAGAGGAAGTGAAATACAAACCATAATCGAACCCTTGACTTCATGCAAAAAGAAAACTATCAAACAACCTAAATGTTATGTTTCTAACATTTTTAATATCCAGCAACCAGCAATCAACTTATCAGTAATCATATTCCATTAAAATGAGGAAATGATAAGGTACCAAATGCCTACTTTAATTGCTGTAAAGTTTATGATTCTAACATTTTAATATACAGCAATCAGATTCCCGGTAATCACATTCTAATGAAACTAGGACATGATAAGGACTCAAATGCCACCTTAATCTGGCAATATTTCAATGATCAAATTGAATAAAAATTTGGAGAGAAGAAAAGAATAATTATTAGAGAGGGTTAAGAGAAAGAATACCATTAAAATTGAGGAGTCTGCTTGAATCCAACTCCGACTAATCGGTTAGACTGTAACCATATGGTCTCCACCTCTTTCCGCTGCTGCATCCGCTAGTTTTTCCCATATCATTTCTCGTTGCTCTTCCACATCTCTGGCTTTGGCTTTTTTCTCTTCAAACCGTGTCTCACACTCGTCGAACAACTCGGCATCCATTTCCAAGAACATCTTCAACACATTTGCGGTTAACCCATGAATGGCCTCATTCCAATGATGTTGGATATTCCGTTCCAATGCCTCAAAGATTATCGGTAATATCACCTGCCGATTACGGGCAACTAAGCCCACAATGTGCTCATTATTCCACAAGAAGAGAGCTCTTTCTGAAACCTGCAATATAAAAGGGTTTTAGGAAGAGTCCTGAAGAAAAGTTCTCATGTTATAACTAAGACCAAAAGCAAGTCTTAAAGAAATCAATAATTTCAGATTAACCTGCGATTTGATCATTGTAATTTCATAAATTCTAAAGGGATTAAGTCGTAATTTTACCATTTTGAGCAATAAGGCCTCTACCTCCCCCACCCCCACTCTGCCTTTGAACCTGCTCCCTCCCTCAATTCTAAATTTTGATCGGCACAGTAAGATGCTAACTCGTAACCATAAATTCCAAAACAACTCAAAATTCCTTTGTATCCTTATTGACAAAAGGTAAGCTATCATGTATGAAACTTAGCTCATAAAAAAATGGTTAAGCAGTGTCCTGACTATATGGTATTTAAGGCAAAATGTCATCTAAAAAACCAAACGAAAAAGGAAAAGAAGTACAAAGACTGAAGGAGAGTCGATCAATTAAGGTATAGTCATCAGATAGAATAGTTATAGTTAAGGGAGTCATGATGATGCCACAAGGTCTAGAGAATATACAGCCGAGAAGGTTTATTGAGCCAATCAATAAGTAGTGTGATATCTAGAAATCAGTATATGTAGAAGAAATTATATTCCAATCTTGGTGAAATTATGTCATGAATTCGTGATTCAAGCAGCCATGCAAGATCAACACATGTAAGAGGAAACAACAGAAAACTTCCTAAGCAACCACAAGTAGATGTTTGGATCATCGTATATCGGTTTGTAAGCTCTAAAATAAGTGATTGGTTGGCAATAAGACATTAACTATGGACAAAGAGGAAGACTAGGAAAAGTCAATGACGCAAGACATTCTATAAAGCAAAAGAAATTTATTTTTGTTTGGTAAAGTACCATGGAAGCCCCTGTACTAGGAGTCAGATTGCATTTTGTCCCCCTTACTAAAAAAATTGGTCAAATTAGTTCCTATACATTAGATCAAAGAGCAAATCAATCGCTCTGTTAAAAATTTCATCCATTTCTTCTGTTAAAACTGGTCCCTATACATTAACATGAGGTACATGTAGCAGACCACGTCTCTATCAGGTTATTCCATCGTACACATCAGTTTTTAACTATACAAATGGATGAAATTTGTAACAGAAGTGACCAATTTGCTCATTAATCTAAGTTACGGGGACTAATTTACCCATGTTTTGAGTAGAGGGAGCAAAATGCAATCTGACTCCTAGTATAGGGGCCTCCATGGTAGTTTTACCACTTGTTTTCTTTCTGACAGAACCTCAGCCAACACAAAACCATGATAGAAGAGCCCTATCAAACAAACATAAATAAACTACACCATGGGAGAAAATAGAAACTAGTAACTTACAACTTGGACACTGAGCTATTCTATAGTCCTCAATGAGTGCAAGTATAATGTTCAAAACAAGGCAACATTTTAACACAGTTGGCATCAATTTCAATTACTATCACAATGGTTTCTAAGGTGATTGACTACTTAAACTATTGGTAATTAGTAGATAAATAATGTCAAACTCAAGATACAGAAAGGCCATTAAAGTTACCTGAAAATGAGCACTATTGAGGCATCGTGCAATCTGTCTGAAAAGTGGAACAATACATCGTTGGAACTCGGCAGTCTGCGTTGCTTCGAGTACTTCCTCAAGTTCTCCAAGGAAAAGAACTTCCTTTTGACAATTAATCATTGGCCAATACTTCAATAACCCTCTAATAACTTTATCGGCAAGCTTATAATCTTTCTCAACAAACTGTACTACACAATAAGACAATTGCTGGTGATATACCGAAACAGCTTTCGGCTTATGCAAAGGAATTAATGCTCTGACAAGGAACAACTTATGTTCTTCTTTCATGGGCAAAGTGAAACCATGAACAATACTTCCTAAAATCTCCAAAAGCTCACCAATACCACTATGTCTCTGGGTTTCATATATAAACCTATAGAAAATGTTATTTATGGCTTTCCTAATTAAGGGTCTATGCACCATGAATTTACCGTAAATCCTATGAAGAATCATTTTTATTTCCCTGGGATCCTCTGAACCAAACAAATCAATTAACTTGGAAACAAAGGTATGATCAATGTGTTTTTTGGCAACTTTGGTGTCTGTATCTGAAGAAACAATGTATCTCAAAAGAAGCTCGTAAACAAGCTGTAAATGCGGCCACGAGGGTTCCAAATAAGGTTCCTCGTCTTCAGGATCCTTGGCTTCTTGCCCCGTGTTTTCGTGAGACGCCGGCGGGAGACATCGGAATATGTTGACTACAACCATTTTAATCATCTCTTCCTGACACCGTTCCGTGATTTTACCCGACCCGGATTGAATGAAATCGACGAGTTCAAGCAACGTTTGCCGTTTGATTTCTTTCTCACGGACCAATTTCAAGGTATTGGAGAAATCCAATCGGAAGCAACAAATCTGCAATTTCCGCAGGAACAGGTTTTGCCTATCGGAAACGGCTACGTCTTTGAATAACGGCAAGGGTTCAACGGCGAACATCGGTGGCAGTGTCGTACGGGGGCAGGGATTTGAGGATTTTGCGTTATGTCCGGGCCAGGAAGCATAGTTGACGACTACAGAGGAATTCGAACCCGAACCCGGATGACCGGAACCGGGTAAACCGTACCCGTGAAAAGATCCATCAATGGAATCTGATTTCGAATGCTTCTTATGCCCTCCTTTAATAATTTTCTTAAACATATTGAATCCCACGATAAACGTTAACAAAATCCTAATGAAGATTAGGAATTCGACGGCTGTGATTTCGCGCTTTCAATGGATCGGCATGCATGGAATGTTGGTCACCGTTGATTGATCTAAAGAAAGGAGAACGGAGACTTCATCGGTTTTGTCACCGTTGGTTGATCGGGAAACTGGAGATTGTCATCGGAAAAGGGAGTTCGCCGGGATGTGGTCAGTTGATCTAACGGCGGTGGTTTTCCGACAATTAATCAACAAAGTAATTTAAGGTAAAAGAAAAAAAAAGGAAAAAGGTGAGTGAGATAAGTGGAGGGTAATTAAGGCAATTAACAGATATTTTTATTTTACAAAATATTATTTTTTTTAAATATTTTTGTTATTGGGCGCTACTCCTTGCACGCATGATGGGCTTTCGGCGACTGTTGGTGGAAGGGGATTCCCTGTCAGTCATCAAATATGTTCAGAAGAAAGGGGTTGATAGATCGGTTCTTAGGCCGATTACTTTTCATATACAACGATTGCACTTATTATTTGATGAAGTTACTTACAACTTTGTGCCCCGGACGGTCAACAATGCGGCGCACGTCCTGGAGCTAGAAGGTCGGAGGAGGAGGGTGTGTGGTAACTGGGCTGATGGTGTACCGGAGTCCGTGAGGCTGGCGGTGAAGAAGTACTGGTTGCTTTGGAGTCAAAGGGTCTGATTTTGCATGTGGTTTCGCTTTGAGGTTGGAGAAGGTTCCTTGAATCTCCAATAATAGTTTCAAAGCGTTGGTTGCTCTTGGTTGCTTGCTGAGTGTTGCAGATGCTGTGGAGAGCTCGTCTGGCTGATATTGGGTGTCGAAAAGGTGCTGCTGCAGGTTCATGAAGCTCATCTTTATTTTTTTTGATCGTTACTTTCTAGGACTAATTGATTGCTATGCGGGCCAGCTGGTTTTGTCTGCTGTTAACGTTTGTTCTTCTGTTTTGAGAACCTTTCAAATTCTTTATGAGCATGTTTATTTATAATATCAGTCTTTATTTGACAAAAATATAAACCCTTATTATAATTTAAATAAAAATTTTTATTCTTTTAAATTCTCGTAATTTATCACTCAATTAAAATCTCATTTATTATTTATATTATTTTCTATAAATATATTTATTAATATAATTATGCTTTTTACCCACATAACATGTCTAAACCTATTCATGGATCGGATCAAACTATAGTTCGATTTTAAAAATATTTTAAACCCAAACTTATTTTCAGTTTAGTGCACTCAAAAAAATTATTTCACTGTTAAAATTATTAAAACATTAAAATATTTTATATATTTTTATAATTAAATTCAAATTTTAAGATATTTTTATTATTTAAATTAAATTTGAATTAAACCGGACCAATCTGAAATAGAGGTGCTCATGGGCCGGGCGACTCGGCTGGCCCGACGGCCCGCCCGAAATATGGGAGGGTTTGGGTAAAAATATAGGCCCGAAATATGGGCTTGGACAAAAAAATGAGGCCCGATTAAAAAACGGGCCGGGCCTCGGGCACCACTTTTTTTGCCCGGGCCTGGCCCGGCTCGGCCTGAATATAATAATTTTTTTAATTTTTTAATTTTTTAATTTTAAAATACTTTAAAAATACTTTTTTAAAATTTTTAAAATTTTTAACTTTTTTTAAAATACTTTTTTAATTTTTTTTAATTTTAAAATATTTTTTTAATTTTTAAAATAAATTTTTGGTATTTATTTAAAAAACGGGCCGGGCCGAGCCCGAGCTTATAAATTTTTTCCCGGACCGGGCCTGGACATATTCTAAGCCCATATTTCGGGCCGGGCCGGGCCCGGGTCAAAATTTTTCTGGCTCGGCCCGGCCCATGAGCACCTCTAATCTGAAACATAAAAATTGGGTTTGCCGGATCGTAGACAGATCAAGTCTTGTCCTAAATGAAACACATAATAATTTGGTTCAACATGTTGAATGGATAGCAACAAATTATTAACCTTTTGGTTCAACTATGAAAATATTTTGGAATAATATCAAATTTAACCTTCTATGTTTATAATTTTATCAATTTAATCTTTATTCTTTTTTTAAGTTGAATTTATTCTCAACTTTTTAAAAAACGAAAAAAAATTGATTATCAACATTTCAAAAAAAATCAAATTGTTGTTTATAATTTTATTGTGTTCTAAAGACAACTGAAATCTTCACATGCAACATGGCAATATGCTGAAATCGGATTCCGACGTTCTTTTCAACATCTTCTGCATTTTTATGTACAAGGAAACGAAAATTGATTTAGAAATTTAGTCGGTTTGCTTTCGAGTAATAATCAAACCGACCCACCGAAGATTACTTGCGTAACAAGATACTCGTATGATATTTACCTCTATGATACAACTTTCAAATAAACATCGTCATGTATCTCCTCGATACCGACTTGTCACGATGCAAAATTTTAATGATATACAACCGGGATATTGTCATCATATTTGTTCCCAACCCATCAACAGCTTCCAAACTCCTTCCTCGATTTTTCGTCTTGGAGTAGATAAGCTAGTTCCTTCATCGAGTAGGACTCGGTATACCTCCCACTCTTGATCTCCGATCACGTGTCTCCCAATCTCCGCCTGGAAAAGAAAGAATGCGAAACGTTAATCCGAATATTATACATGTTTGAGGACACGGCATACCCGTCAAGTACACCATATCCTACGACACTTTAACAGCAAACAAGAGTAAAACCAGAAAGCATATATGCTTACCAAGAAGATGCAAGTGTTGAGCATGTTTAAAGCAAGGGTAATGTCATGAAAAACGAGCGGTCGACCCTTGCTCGATAACTCAACAGGGTTTGCAACTAGAAGCTCTGTATCAGGACCTCGGCTCACAACAGCTACACGGAGTGGTTGAAGCAGTTCCATCTGTAGCCGTGAAGACAATGCACGTTGCATGCTAGGATCAATGATCTTCTTCCCATCAGCTTGTGTTATAAACAAGTCGATCTCGCACTTTCTTCCTTGTTTTAGATAAAACCGTCCGTATGAGATCTAGTTTACATCATATAAACAAGGGCAGTAAGATGGCGATACTTGTGTTTCGGTTTTACATAGGCTAAGAATTTTACCTGAATGTTGTAATCCTTCAGAGTTCTCATTATGTCATAAAGAAGACCTTTATGGTCTTGACAAACGATCTGAACGAGCGTGTGAGCCGGACTGAAGGAGTTGTCCATTGTGACGGAAACGTTGTTAGAAGTACGTAATACAACATCATTGGTTATTGCGGATGAGAGAAATGGAGATGCTTGAGAACATGCGGTAACTTCGGGTCCAACTTTTTCTATATTGCAGCTAATTATAGCAGCCTGCATAACTTCTACCAACGCTTCATACGTCTCCTCCTGCCGCATTTTTGTATGTAATAGTTCCCTAGGAGAAAAACAATCAAATATATACAAGATGCATTAGCTTATCAAAGATAGTATCTTCGTAAAACCGATCTGAATCTGCAAAATACGAAGTTCAAGCATATACATGCATTCCTAATCCACATTTGAAGTCACTTAAAAGAAGCCTAACTGATTGAAGCAAATCGAACATAATACGTATATAAACCAAAAGGAACTTGTAATACAAAACCTTGTATCAGTGACAAAGAACAAGTTCATCACCGTCCCGACTGGAGTCGTCGATACCTTCAATTTCTTTATATTGAGTTCGAGTTTAGAAAAAACTGCTGTGACATCTGCCATGAAAAAGCACCTATAATTCATTCACTAAATATAGTTTAGACCCACATTTTCAATGCTCAAATTCTTCTATAATTGATGAAACTAACAAAGAGGAAAGTTAAAGGTTAAATTCTGATATCAGTCCCTGTACTTTTACTTTTAAACTTTTAAAATTTTAAAATTTCAGTCCTCAAAAAACAATAATTGTTAAATTCATTAAGTTTGGTTATTTCCAAAATTTGATGGGACAAACATATTATCATACGTCTCATGCCATGTTAGCTTGTTATTTTCATATAGTACTCACCAAAAACCCAGTTAATAGTCATTTGCAACAAAATTGAAATTTCAAAATTCGAAGATATAAAGAACTTGGAATTTCAAATCGGAGAAGATAAACTAATTCTACAACAGTTCGCCTAGCAAAAGACTAGTAATTGATTTTAACCAAACGAATTTAACTGCTAGGGTTTGAGTCAGACTAAAATACAGGGACTAAATCCACAAATTTCACAGAGTATAAAGACTAATGAATTTAACCAAAAATAAAAGATCTTAGCAATCCTAAAATTCAATATAATGAAAGAACCCCGAATCAAGAACAAAAGCTTACCATGTGAAAGGCCTTTTCTATCATAACAAAAAAGCTTGATAAGAAACACATCTGTAACCATTGAAGACTGTAATTCAGAACTGTAATATGAAATACCAAAAGCTGAAGAACAAGAAGGGCAAGTCCCAATTAATCTGTTCTTCAACAATTCCCATCTACAAGTATCCCATTTTATAATTGGCTTAGGAATCACCCAAAACACTATGTAACACCATTTCCCATCTGTAGATACATCTTCACAAAAAAAAAAAGACCATAAAAAAGTCAAAATATCAAATTCTCAATATCTTCACAAAATCAAAACTGAAATACAAAACTGGATTTTTAGTTTTTTACCTCCTCTAACAATGGTGAGACCAAAAAAGAGTAAGATACGGCATAAATCACAGCCTAAACCGGTTTTGTCAGGGCAGTTAATGGTGATGACACTGGGTTCTGCTTCATTCTTTGATTGATTTATGATCACTACGTCGTCGTGTAGGATACCCATACCTTTGCTCTTATTCTAAGCTTTCAGAAAAACAAAAAACCATTGAATGATTCTTGATTTTTATTCATTTGGGGGCTGGGAGTGCTTTGATTTGGCTGTTTTCGAAGGTCCCAGAGAATATAAACTGTAAAAGTACTTACATTTCGACTTTCTAATTAAAAAAATTAGTATATCTCATTTTGGGGAAAATGTAGTACTACGTAAAAATGGATGAAATTTTTAATAAAATAATTAATTTATTCTTTAATTTAATGTATAAGAACTAATCTATCTATTTTTTTAATAGAAAAGACGGATGCAATCTCCATAATACTTTAGTTCATATTACATTAGTCACAAAAATAAATTATTAAAAAAATTCATAAAAATAAAAAATTATAAAATTAGGGTCGCTTAATTGATTTTTAACTCAACTCGATCGATTCTTTCTCTTGTTTCGGATTGATGTATTGATCGATTTCCAATCTAAGTCCGATTTCAACATCATTGAAAATAAATATAATTATTTATAAGGACATAAGTTTTGCTAATTTTTTTATATGTATATAAGTTTTAATAAAATTACTATTTCTATTAGATAAAATTTGAAACAAAAATTTACTCATGCCATATTTGTGTAATAATATCTATTTTATTTCATATTTTAATCATTTTTATGGTAAAATTATCATGAGGACCTTTATACCAGGAGCAAGATTATATTTTATTCCATCTACTCAAAAAAATATCCAAATTAGTCCTTATAAGTTAATTTAAAGAGTAAATTGATCATTTCTATTAAAAATTTTATCTATTTATACAGTTAAAAACTAGCGCGGCTGACGGAATAACTAGACATTGATATGTGTCGCACTACATATATCTCATACTAACGTATAAAGACCAGTTTTTAATAATAAAAATAAATAAAATTTTTAACGGAATAATTATTTTACTTTTTAATTTAAAATATAAAAATTAATTTTTTAATAAAACAAATAAAATACAATTCAACTCTTATTATCGTGATTCCACGATACTTTTACCATTTTTTTATGGAATCTAATATCAACCGGAAATGAAGATATTTTGATTTTACCTGTTACTTTCACTCCATTGGGTCAGCATTTACGTTACCCGATCGTGACTCACCCGCACACGGGCTATTGGCCGCCATCACGTGTCGTATTTTCTGGATGGTCCCCATTGGTCACGTGACTTTCTAAGGCTTTAAAACCTAGGTTCCTGGAAAAAGTTACCTTTTGTCATTTGTCAACTATACGTCACCGTTTCGATTTTTTTTAATAATAATATTAAAATTAATACAAAATTTCTCATCCAATAAGATCTCACCACTTGTTAATGATCAATCCAGCAAAGCACACATGAAAACTACATTTTTTATTTTAAATATATATTTTTCATTATTTATTTATTTTAAAACTCGATATTTATAGATGTTAAAATCTTCGTAAAATTAATTTTCCATGAAATCCATGCTTAAAATTTATGAAAAGGTACATCATACTTGACCCCAACATTAACAGATGTCAAGATTAAAGCACTTTCATAAACATATGACAATCTAATTCTCATCATTTAGAACATATTGAGATTAAAGTACTGTTATAAATATACTTTAACACTCATGAATGTCGAGATTAGTTTTATTTAATAGAGATTCTCTCAAGAATCTTATACTTACACCGATACAAATTCGACTTATGATATACTAAAGTTAAAGTACCTAGAAGGCCCTATAATATAAGGGTTGGATTAAATTAATACTAAACCCTAAACCGCAAACCATAAATGTTAGACTCTAAATTTTTAAGTCTAAATATTGTATATAAATTAATAAAAAAAACTTTGATCTACGAAGATGGAATATATTAATTGAATTGTTAAAATATTTATCATACAAAAAATTATGAAAGTGTGTAAACTATTTTAGTCGTACACATGCCAAGTTGAAAGACAAAAGGCAGAGCTTGGATGAATCAATAACTAAGGCCAAGTTGAAGTCCAAGAGCAGCATGGATAAGAAACAATGCCATTATCCCACTGCCTAAAATCCCATGCACATTTCTCAATCCAGGTTTACCCTACAAAATGAAACCATTATAGTATAGAAAAATAAACATAATAATGAAAAAGAGATTGTCTGTTTTAGGATCAAACCAAATGTTTTCATCAATTTACCTCAAACAATGTTGGCAAAATGGTTTGGATTGTCAATAGAGTAAGACCAATGAAACCTGTAACAGCATGTGGACTGCAAAAAAAACACAAAGATGACATTCATGGTGGCTTATATACATTTCAAGAAATATAAAGATGGAAGGTAAAAGTACCATGAAGTCCCTTGTATTAGGAGTCAGATTGCATTTTGCTCCCTTTATTCAAAAATGGGCAAATTAGTCCATGTGCATTAGATCAAAGAGCAAACTAATTATTTCTATTAAAAATTTCATCTATTTCTGTTGTTAAAAACTAGTGTGGCTCACATATACCTCATTCTGACGTACGTGAACCAGTTTTCAACAGTAAAATAGATAAAAATTTTAAGAAAGACCAGTTTGCTATTTAATCTAATGTGGAGGGACAAATTTATCTATTTATTAAGTAGAGGAAGCAAAATGCAATCCAACTTTTAGTACAAGAGCTTCCATGATACTTTTACATAAGATGGAACTATATATGATTACCTTTCAAAAATAGGTTTGTCTGAAGTTAAAAGAGATGTTACTCCACCTGTTGCTCCTAAAGCAAAGAAGAAAAACATACCACCTAGAAGTTTCGGGTGCAAATCTTTAGCCTTGGCCTTTTCCTCCTAACATGATCAGAGAAATTAAAACCGTTACGATAGGTTGATCTTTCACGGTTTTTTAGTTTTCTCCGTCATTCACGACTGAAAACCAGTTCGGGTTTTTAAGACTTTCTTACCACATCATCGGAATAACGAATGCGGAAGCCTAGATATGTTCCATACCCTCCCATGGCAAAAAGCACTACTGCCTAATAACATAAGAAAAAAAACATAGCTAAGAATAATGTGAAAGGTAAAGCAATTTCCAACAGATAAATT
This sequence comes from Gossypium hirsutum, assembly GCF_007990345.1. Classification (NCBI taxonomy): domain Eukaryota; kingdom Viridiplantae; phylum Streptophyta; class Magnoliopsida; order Malvales; family Malvaceae; genus Gossypium; species Gossypium hirsutum. The sequence goes on from NC_053437.1 coordinate 63,288,756, forward strand.
CAGAAAAAAGGCATAGAATCTTTATACCATATTGCCAGGGTGCCCCCAATGGACAAGCCAATCAGGTAGATTCCATGATTTCACTAGCTCAACAAAAGGACCAAAGAGAGACCTTACAGTCCCAGCTGCTTGTGAACATATTCAAAGCTTGAAATAATTAGCAATGATCCAAATTCTACCTCTCTATCTACTAGTTTATCCAACATATCAATCAAATTCCATGGAGCTTAACAGCAATCATGGTAAAAAACACTTTGTTGAGGGGAGGTCAGACTCGCTCTGGGAAAAATCTTCTCAAACGGCAGAGGTATTGTACCCGGGGTGTCTATCCTTGATTTTATCTCCCAACTCGGCCCATGAACCCATCGAGGGCTCTCCGCGGAGTGGAAGACAAAACCCGAGCATAGACACCCGGGGCATAATAGCTCCACCGTTTGAAGGGTCTGTCACCTCCTAACACTTGGAAAACTTTTCCAGAGAGTCCGACCTCCTGTCAGCAACATCCCATAGACTTCCTCTTTGATATGGAACTGAGAGTATTTCAAACAATATATTACCACAAAACTTGTTAATACATTCGCATATGACATTTACATATTAAATTTTTCTACATTAGAGAATCATTTGAAAAGATCATATAAAACATTCTAGAAAAGAAAATATGAGAGCAGCCATGGACTAAACCAGTAAGTCAAAACGAAGCAACTGCAGCATATATTAGCTACTATATACCTCCAGGAAGAGCAGCCAAAACTAGTAAAGGCAAAGGAGTGAAAGAGTACAATAATGTTTCACTAGACTCCTCCATTTCTTCCACTTTCACATCATCTCCTCCATTATCGACTTCACTAAGCTCATTTTTTGCAGCAAAACATTGACTGAACATAACATTTGTCTTTCTTTTTGCTTGCAATACTAAAGGCAAACACTTGGTGGGCATGCCAAAAGAGGTAGGCAAGGGATAAGGAAATGGAGCTGCAACAGTAGGGAGGATAGGGGTAGGCCTTGTACAAAAGGCATGGAATACATTTGCCAAAGCCATTTATGAAACAAGAAAAACAAAAGTTGGGGAAAAGGGCAAAGGAATGAAAGAATGTCAGAGCTTGAAGACGAGGATTAGAGAAAAGAGCTTAATTGAGAGAGGAAAGGTGAAGAAAGAGACACGCCAATAGATTGTGGAACCTTTACACGTGCTCTCCATACGCTTCCTTTCCTTTCTAGATTGTTTCAATGATTTGGGAGTCTCTTCGTATCGGTTCGTAGGTTAATTGTTCGTAGATTAATTGATTTAATGTCTCTCAATCATTCGGTTTAGAATATTTTAACCATAATTTTGAAAACCTAATTTAATTAATCTAAATTTAAATTTGATTTAATAATAGAAAGTTAATAATTTAAAATTCATTCATCAAATGCAAATTCAAATTTAAAACTAACTCGAACTCGAAAAATATTTACACTTCGAAGTAATCAGAGTCCAAAATAACTCAAATAAATAAACCCAAAATGACTTAAACTTGAAGGAATCGGTACCCATAGTGGCTCAATATGAAAAACCAAAGTCTTAAACCTAAAAGGATTCGAACCTAAAGCAAAAACAATCCTAACTCTAAATTAACTCAAACCTAAATTGATCTAAACTCGAAATTAACCTGACCCAAAATAATCTCGAAAATTTTATGACCCAAATTAATCAAATTCAAAACAACCCGAACTATCAAATTCTATTTCAACCTTTTAGTTACTACAAAAGAACATTGATTTAGAAAAAAAAATCCACTATTCAATGGTTGTGTATTATCATGATTCAGCAATTCATGAAAATTCTACAATGGGTTACGTTTTAACTAGAAAATTTGACATTGATATAAAATTAGAAATTTTAATATAATTTAAAAATTTTGGTATAAGCTTTTAGAGAGGAAAAAAATGTCATCTTTAAAGCTAAACTGAGTTAAATCTTGAGTTTTTCTACCTTTTATTATTAAGTTGATTAAGGTGAAAAATGGAAAGAATCAGCCACAATCTCATATACAACGTACTTTGAACTGTGAGTAATTCAGTATATGAGAACAGGAAAATTTGCACTGAAAACTGATCAAACCATCAACATTTCAAGAAATGCTATATAGGAGCTTATTATTTGCAGGAAACTCCTTGGCTGCAACTTGTTAAGTTCCCATGTTTCAAATTCCCAACTCACTGAATCTTTAAAGCTCTGAACTCAATGGGCAAATTTTGGTGGACAAGGTTCCACCAAAAGTTCCTACAAAACCTCCTACAAGATTCCGAGATACTCGATGTTTTACGTAAACCAAAAGATATACACAGTCGCTGAAAGTCATTTGTACAAATTCTAGCACTAGATAGAAAAAAAAAAAACCTATTGCTTCAATGTCTTTCTACTGTGGGTCACTGGAAAAAAACTTACACAACTATTACCTTACCTATCAAAAGTTATATAGGATTTTGGTGATATCACAAGGAAAACATTGAAGTCTTTATTTTGTGTTCGACCGGAAATGGATGACTTCACTCCCCAAATCCTGTGGCCATGCATGAAACAAGCCAACATCCCCAATGCAAGCAACGAGCTTTCTCTGTTCTAATCGACATCATAGGATGCTAAAACCAATCCACCACTTTGCTCTTGGCAAACAATCAGCAATTACGAGTATAAATTAACAATGGCACATCAGCACACATTTTAAATCTTGTAGAGGGTCAGTTGGCTCCTTCAAGAGAAGTCTTTGAAGTGTCATCCGCCGGGCAACCAACTGCACCCCCAACAACCACAGGTATGTCCCCCGAAGGAGGGTGTTGTCTCCTGTGCTCTACCAAGAGCCAGCGTGCTATGAGCGGCTGCCCTGAGGGCTCTTGGCAGAGCACGGAAGACAAAACCCTCTCCCTGGGGATAATTCCTTCAGTTGTTGGTTGTCTGGCAGACGATACTTCGAGGACTTCTCCAAAGAAACCGACCAACCCTCAACAAATCTTAAGATGGAAGTAGTAGACATCTTCACTACTTCAAAAGTATAGGTAGGGCTCCCTATGCCATATCAAGGACTCTCAAAGTTTAGGCTGACATCAGTTTAGGCTTAATAAGCAACCAGAAACCCAAGAGTATCAAATATAATATGCTGTAAGAATGGAGATTACTCATAGAAAAGCCATTTTACCTTAATGTTAATGCAGAATACAAAGAATCTCTCTCTTTTATCCAACCGAAATTTATCTATCAACTCGGAGAATGTTGTTACATATTCTACTGCTGGTTGTTGACTCTCTTTGAGGATCAAGTGTCCATTGACCGTCGACAACAAATTTTATCTGCAATTTAAACAAAATGATGGAATGAAAGTCTTAAACGGTATCGCTTACTATCATTCAAAAAACAAAGTATCAGTTTTAGGATATCTATAGGAATCTAAACAGCATAAAATATGCAGGGCAGCCCTTTGAAGTGAATTGAAAACCAAATGGTTTGGAGATACGAAACAAAATGTGTAGAAGTAAACACATTAATATGTCGGTTGCGAATATAGCAATGTAGCCACTAAGACAAAGTTATTATGTTATTCAGTAGTTCATAATACCTCGTATACCCCAGGATAAAGCCATAGCACCGTTGACCAGATTTTGGACTTACTGGCAAGTATGTGAAACGTAATAAGTTCGAAAATCATATACTACTAATAACAAAATGTGATCGCACATCACATATAATTTAATCTAAAAATACCAATAATCAAACAAAAAAGTTATTCGACAAAAGAGAACATGGAACACCTTGATTCAAGGGGGGTTTTAGTGGTAGAAGATGGCTTAGGATCCAATTTAATCTGATGATGCCAACCATTGAAGCTACCAGATACTTCCACAATTTCACCATCTCCAGTGTATTCAAGTTGCACCTATTATTGTAGTAAAAAAATCAGTTTTGTTTGGTTTGATATTTACTTGAAAAAAAAAACTACAATAACAAGAAGCAAGAAAATCATAGGGGAGATCAACACAAAAGGATAACATAATCTCATTCTCCGAATAATTTTAGTAAGAAAATAATAGGGTTAACTCATTATTCGGGGTCTGAACTTGGCAACACTCTCACATTGAGGCCTGAACTTTTTTTAATCCATGTTTGTCCTTAAACTTGATAATTGTTCCCATATTGGAGGTTTGAACTAGGAAATTGTTCCCACATTAGGGCTTAAACTTTTTTTTGTCCAAGTTAGTCCCTAAACAAGGTAATTGCTTCCCATACTGGGGACCAAACTTTAGGGTTTTCAAGGAAATAGCAGGGACTAACTTGGACCAAACAAAAGTTCAGGCCCCAATGTGGGAGTAGTTGCCAAGTTCAAGCCCCAAAAAGTGACTTAACCCAAAATAATATTATGATCCTTAAAAATATATATAAACAAAATAGTGGAAAACAGAAAAAGAATGAAGAAGCCAACCAAGACTGCTACAAAAATGTACCTCTTGTAGGCCCGATAAGCTTTCTTCAGCAGCAAGCAATTCAGCATCCTTCTCAGAGACAAGTTTTTGAGCTTTTTGGATCTCTGTTTCAGCCTTGTTTTGCATGGAAGCCAAAGCAATCTAGAGAAAAAAAGAGTGATAAGAAAAGTTATACTGATATGAACCCTCAAAAAATGCGTAGCAAAAATGTGTATGTCGGACTTTATACAGTACATGTGCAAGAATCATAAAAAATGGTTTACAAAGAAACATGCCTTCGGAAAATAACTAATGTACCTTTTCCTTTTCAATCTGCTCCTTCAATAGGGATAATTCTAATTCCTTCTGGTGCTATTCACACGAAGAGAAGCAATAAAGACGTTAATGGTTTATTTATGTTAAGAAAAAAAACTTTATATACCGACAAAACTACAGAGAAATAGTTAGTGGTAAGAGACATTATACATTAAAATTATATACCAGCAAAAACTGGAGATGATTAATCTCAATTATGGTGTCCCTTCCAGTGGTCTGCAACAAAAAGGAACATACAATGAGATATTATATGTGAAAAGAAACACTGCATTTAAACCGAATTAGACATAGAAAAACCTTGGAATCCAAATCCTCCCTCGAATCATCACTGTTTAGTGTTTGAGCTTCCATCTTGTCATAACTGCAAATAAATTAAATCCTGGGTCAACTATGTTACTTGGACAATACGGTTTGTTAAATTTCATTTTCCCCAAGATTTCTATGTATTTGGAGGGTCCTTGGAGGATTGTCAAACACAGGTATTTTGAGAAAAAAGAAGAGTCGAAGCAACATAAAAGTTTAATGACACTAAACCACTCACTGATCAGAAAGTAATACGAGCTTAATGAATGGCTAACCTCCAAGGAAGATAATCCATTGCTACAGGAGGAGCAACCTGCTTGGCGACTGTTGCACTTCCATTCGATTTGGAGACAGCATCATCAGCATTTCTCAAGCGATCTTCACTTCCTGTCCTTGATTGAGTTGCTACTTCATCATTAGTTTCATTTAATTTCTCGTAAACAGTATCTGCATAGCAAGCACCTACAGATACTTAACTTCATTTTTCGAACCGACCAAATAAATAAAGTAGCAAATTTTCAATTTTGAAACATCCACTATCATTCTTTCTGGGAATGTACTAGCGTATTGAGGAAATACTAACAGCTGCTATTTATCTACTGAAACTTACACTCGATTGCATCCAAATCTCCATTCTGAACAAATCTCGCAACTTTTTCCTCCAAAATTGACATGGCCGGAGATTCTTCAGGCATGAAACTACTATCATCAGAATTCTGGTCCAGATTAACACTCAAACTCCCAGAATAGTTTTCCTCGAACGGGAGCAAAGTTGATGTGGAAACATCTTCAAGCACGGTGCTTTCCATTTCCATTTGATCTCCTGAAGTATACACTGTAGTTTCCCTCATGCAATTATGGTCATCGGAATCAATATCCTCTGCAACCAACTTATTCTCCGTGTTGAAAGCTTCGGTTGACAAAGGAACAACTTCGATTGCATTCTCACTCTTTAGATATTGACCTTCAAAACAATAGAAACAGGTTACCAACAACACTAAAGTTCGATTAAAACGAGAGGGTTCATGCATTGGTAAAGAAATTTATATTGACCTTCAAAAGTATCTTCCGAATCACTGGTGGCATTGTGCTTTTGAACTACGCTTGTATCTGCAATAAATCCATCGGTTTCTGGTGAGCTCGAAAGAAGCTTTTGGATGAGCTTGTATCCTCTCCTTCGAACAATGTTAGCCAGATCATTCCTAAAGAGGAACAATTAAGCAACAGGGTTTAAACTCGGTTCCTTTCATGCCAATCATTAGTAATTTAGAAACATATATATCTCCAAAATAAAAACTTGGTTTGATTCAAGGCCAAAAGGTTTAAACTTTATTCATACAAACCCCCCCAATTTCCCTAACAAATTAAATAACAAATAAAAACTTGATCTTAATCAAGACCCAAAGGTTAAACTTTTCATACAAACCCCAAATTTCCCTAACAATTCAAATAACAAATCAGAACTTTGGTCTTAATCAAGGCTAAAAAGCTTACATTGTTCATTCAAACCCACAATTTCCATAACAATTCGAATAAACAATCAAAACTTGGTTTTATTCAAAGCCAAAGTTTAAACTTTTTTCATACAAACCCCACAATTTCCCTAACAATTAAGACCAAAAGGTTAAACATTTCATACAAACCCCCCAATTTCCCTAACAATTCCAATAACAAATCAGAACTTGGTCTCAATCAAGGCCAAAAGGTTTAAAATTTTTTCATACAAACCCTCAATTTCCTTCACGATCCAAATAAACAATCAAAATTTGGTTTCAATCAAAGCCAAAGTTTGAACTTCTAATACAACCCACAATTTCCTTCACGATTCAAATAAACAATCAGGACTTTGTTTCAATCAAGGCCAAAAGGTTAAACTTTTTCATACAAACCCCTAATTTCCCTAACAATTCAAATGAACCCCTTTTCAAATGAAACAAAATAAATTAACAAAAACTATAAATTTTCAACTGTAAAATTACCTTCCATGCTGAGAAAGTTCTTTAAAGGAAGGAACATGACCCTCTGGAAGCCCAACCTCAGCTACAAATTTCCTTATATCATTACACAGTTCCTCATTACTCTTTACCTTTCTCCCACTCCTAAAACAAAGAAACAAATAACAAAACCAATGAGGAAACTAAAAAGGCAATTGAACCGTTAATAAAAATAAAAGAAACTTTATACAAAAAAGTACGAACCTGGGTCTTTTAATAGAAAAAGCACATATTTTTAAGCTTCTTCTAGGTCTATATTCATGGGTTTTCCAGCTTATCCATTGTTGTGGCTTTGATGAGAAGATGGGGTTATGAGAAGAGAAGGAAATGGAAGTTGAAAATTGAAACAAAGCTGCCATTGTGAGTGAAACCTTGATGTAGCATTGAATACTTTATTATCGTTCTATAATGTTTTCATGTCAGACAAAGCAGTCTTAGATTTGGGATACACAGGCTTTATATATTTATAATTAAAGATTTCAGGTTTGAGGCTCTGTTTAGAATTTGCTGAAAACAAGGTGGTGGGTTGCTGGTGTTTTACAAGATTTTTTAGTTTAATAGTATCAATGGAGTTATTTTAAACTGTCAATTTGATGATTTTGTTGAAATGAAATCTCAGTAAGACATTATCTTTAAGATTTTTTTGTTCCAAGTTTTTCTGTGTTTTTCTTTTAGATAACTTTGAACAAGTATTGTCATTTGGAAGGCCCAAAAGGAATGGTTTTTCTTGCCAAACTAGCCCACAAAGTTGTTTCCAATGCTGGGTTTTGAAGACAAATTGAGTAGCATAAAAAAACCATATTTAAAAGATGATCAGTATTGTTTTTTTTTTCTTTTAATTTCTCAAAGTATCTATAAGAGCAAGTCCGGTAAGTTAATTATGCGTATTCTATAGACCGTCAAGGGGTAAATGGTAGTCACGAGTTTAAAGTTGCTCCATACCCAATGCGATGATTGAACTCGACTACTAATTAAGGTAGGAGAGATTTTTACCATTTCACCAACTCTCATGCTTTGAAATTTCATTTCACTTGTTTTAAAGTTTATATAATATTTTTTTATAAATTAAGTAAACTTTATACTATAAAATATTAAAAGATATATTATTTTGTTTATGTTTAGAAATTTAGTAAATAAATAAATATAGGCAAATTGAAACAAATTTAAATTAGCTATTTATAAATATGAACAAACTTTAGTAAAAATTAAAATTCATATTTCAGGTCGGGTTGATATTGGACAATTATATATAGTATTGATGGAGGAAAAACTTCTCAAGAACTATTACTTTTTGTAGGCTTTGACCCTCTTTTGTAACAAAAAAAAAAGTAAGTACAAAGCGACTGAAAATATGTAAAATGCATATAAAATTTATATTATATATTAAAAGTTAATTGAGTTAGTATTAGTTATCAATAAGATCTCAACTTAGTTAGGAAATTATCAAATATCTCTTCATTTTATGAAATAAAATTGTTATTTTAAGGGTATTTATGTCTTTTTAATATATATACGTTAATACGAATTATGAAATTTGAACCCACGACATCATAATCTTGATTTTTGACTACTTAATTATACAATTTCAACTAAAGTTATATTATAATTTGTTATATATTTATGTTTTTTTTTATAAAAACTAAAAACATATATACACATACGACAATTATGAGATTTGAACCAAAGACGTCATAATCTTGATTATCATTGTTTTACAATTTTAACTAAAATCACATTTGACTTTTATAACAAATTTTAATGAATTTATTATATAATTATTTTCACTCACGTGGATATGTTATAATCTAATAATAATAAAATTAATCAATTTTAAAATAAAAAAATTGATGAAATTGATTTATTGAAAACATCCTTTTTTTTCACTTCACCAAAAAGTCTAGTAAATTTATTTATAGTTTGACCCTCCAATTTTTGCTCACATTTGAATTTTGTCCACCGCCACTATTGCAAGGAGATGAAAATTACAAACAAAAAGAAAATGAACCCCACATTTGCTTGCTTCAAGAAAATTAGCATTTTTCTTCTAGAAAAAAAAATTCTATTGGGACCATATTGAACTTTGGCATTTTCTTGATATTTGCAAAGAAAATTGTGGCAATAAATAAATTCGTCCAAATAATAAAAAATATAGTGTTTTTATTTAGGAGAGAAATTTACTTAGTTAATAGGGATAAATATTAAATTTATATATGAATTTTGGTTCAATGTGCAATTTGATACATGAATTCTGATTTCATGCAATTATACATATTTAAAGAAGTGAATACATATATTTATTTTCATATTATACTAATATAATTGTTTGTGTATGCAATATATTAATGTAAAAGAGTGTTACTTCGATAATGTTGTCAGTGATTTTGTGAAATTTGAATTAAATCAATGTTTCATTTATAAAATCACACAAAATCAAAATTTATGTATGACATTGCAAATTGGATCAAAGTTCATGTATAGTTTTGATATTAATCCCGAATTAATATGGTTTTACACACTTTCATAATTTTTCCTATGACTGATATTATTTTTATTTAGTGAAGGGTCCACTTATAATGGTGGGATTGTTAAAATATTAGTCGTAGAAAAAGTTATGGAAGTGTGTAAAATCATAATTTTACATAGGTGCAAGTAGATTATTCTCCTTTTATTTATCATAAAATGCAAAAGTATTCTTTTTAATGTTTTAATTTTTGTTTTAATAGTAAAACGAATTTTTGTTAGTGATGGATTGAGCTTGACAATATTATTTGAAGGGAGCAAATTGGGCTTACAAAATTTGGGTTCCTATAAAATTAAGATGAGTTAGGAGGATGTTTAAGGTTTGTGTACTAGGATACCATTTGATGATTAAGTTAGCAAAGTATGATTGTGGAATAAGTAAGGTTTAAACATGTAAAGTTGAGAGTAGAGAAAGAGGAGGGCCATACATCAAGTATTTATTAAACCATGAAAAGGAAAATTGGAACAAATCCATATAATGAGTGTGCAATGGCAGGTGATGGTTAGTAAGGTGGAATAAAATTAAATGTGAGTAAGGGTGGGTTTGGATGGGCGATTGGGTGTGGTGCGATGCGTTTAGTTTACTTTTTGTCTCACGCTGCAGTGTCGCTACTGTAACAGCCCGATTTTGGGTCTAGATGGAACAGTGGTTTCGGGACCACAAATCCGACAAGGAAAATTTATTTTAAAATTATGACATGGGTTGCATTATGATAGGAAGGTTGCATGAAAATACTGATATGGTAAAATAAGGAAATAAAGTGATAAAAAGGGTAATTGAGTTATGTCAACATTGGAAAGTATATTATGACATATTATTCAAGAAAGGATTAAATTGCAAAAGTGAAAAAAAGTTTTGTTATCCAAGAGTAAATACTCAAAATTTGAGGGGTTAAAGAGTAAATATAAAAAAGTTGAAGGACCAATAGTGTAAATATTTTAAGGATGGAATAATCTAGAAACTAAGGAAGATGGATGAATTGGGACCAAATTGAATAGATGAAGGAATTATGAGGGACTAAATTGTAATTTTACCAAATTAATTGATGAATCAAGGATGGAATTTTAAAATAACATAAAGGAAAAATGGTCAATTAGAAAGAGAGAGAATTCTAGAAGGTAATGATGATGTTTGTGATATTTTTAATTAATTAATTAGATAAATGTTATTTAATTAATATTTTAGTAATATTTTTAGTAATATTTTATTATTAAATGATTAATATAAAAGGGAAGAAATATGAGAAATCATCATCTTTTTCATGCATCTCACGTTGAAGAGAAGAGAGGAAAGAAATTTTTACTTTCTTTACAATTTGGTCCTTTTACCGAAAATTCACCATTTTCACTTAGAAATCAAAAGAATTTTCATATCCATCAAGAGAGAAAGATAACAAGGAGACTATGGGGAGCTAGAATATCAAGTTAGATTCAAGAAATAGAAGCTGGAGGAGAGAGAAAATCAAGTTAAAGATTTAAATCAATAGCACAAGGTAAGAACATCAAGATTTTTATGTACTTTTGAGTTTAATATTATTGGAAATAGCATGCAAAAGATGTTATAGTAGAGTCTTCTTATATAAAGTCTTATGTTCTTGATATATTAGTGAAGAGAAATAAATGAAAGTGATGAGAAATATTATAGAGAAAGGAAATAAGGAAGTTATAAACTTAGTAATTAACATGTTGCACTAAAACAGTTTTGGGCAGCAGCAGTAGGTTAACTTTGAAAAATCACCATAAATTGTGGAAATGAAAGTAGAGGATGAAAAATATAAAATTAAAGCTTATTGAGTCTAGTTTCACATAGAAGAAACAGTGTAAGCAATGGAATTGTAAATTATGAGATATAATAAGTTATGTGAGATAAGGTCAGAATGATTTCGGGTTCCCTTGTTCTGACTTTGGAAAATCATCAAAAACTGGAGAAAAATAATTAGAGGCTTAAATTTATATATTTAAATCTTTAATGAGTCTATTTTCAATACAAACAAATGGTAACATCATTTGAATTCTGCATGAGGAGATAATTAAGTTTTAGTGAAGAAGGGTCGGAACTGTCAGACAGCAGAACAGGGATAATTTTAAAGAATAAAATGTACTTATTGGATAATCCAAAAATTCTGAAAATTTTATGGTAAGAAGATATGTGAGTCTATTGTCATATAAAATTAACGGATCTCAATTTGGAGTTCTGTAGCTCAAGATATAAATAATTTGGTGACTATGACTCAAGTGGACAGCTTTGAATGGATATAAATAAATGTACAATTATAGATAATGCTACATATAAGCATGTTATATATATTAAGGATGTGAAATGGAGAGGAGGAGAAGGAAAATATATGATTATTCAACTAGCATGAGTTTTTATTAAAAATGACCAATTTATATGTTTCAATGACTAAATTGAACAAATGTAAAAATTTAAGGGTAAATTTGTAAAAATGTCAAAAAGTGATCAAATTGCATGAAATGAATTGTTTTATTATTTAAATTAGTAAATTGAAAGAAATATTAATTTATATCAAGATTGGATGGAAATTCGAGAAAAATAGAAAATTTCCAAAATGTCCCTGAATTTTGATATTTCTGCAATTTAGCCTGGTAAGTTCGTATGAACTATATTCTGTATAATTTTAATTAAAGTGAATGTTATTTGATGATGAATATTATATAGATATGTGTTTTATTATTGAAATTGAATTGTTATTGGTAATATGTACAATTATTAGATGCGGTGAAATGATTATCGGAAGCTTGTTGGAGATATATCACATTATCTATTGGTTCTATCTGTAATTTTGGATGAATTGATTCTGGTTATAATGGTGTGTATAAGTTAAATTGGTTAACGTTAGCTCATTAATATTTTGATTTTGATTGGTTATCAATATGAATGTTAGATAAAAATGAAATGTCCGAAAGTTAATTAGTAAACTCCGGTAATGCCTCGTACCCTATTTCGGTGTCGAATACGGGTAAGGGGTGTTACAGCTACAGTATCTAATCTTACCACCACCGTTATTTTTACACTAATCGCAGGTAAACGCACCGCCCATCCAAACTCACCCTAAGAATAAAGCTAATCTAAGAAATACGAGTTAAAATACTAAAAGTCCCTCATAAGTTTGGGATTTTAAGAATCGGAGTAATGACATGAATTTTGGGATTTCGGAAGAGATTATTAATTTTTAAATTAATAAATTTTAATTGTTGTTTGGGTAATAATGAGTAGTGAACTACAATTAAAGGATGGGAGAAGCACTCAATAATTTTAGGGTAGGTTAAGAGATCTTTTAACTAACTTCATATCTAATCCGTCAAGTAAGCTCTTTAGAGCATTCAAGTATGAAAATAACCTTAAAATATTGTCATATTTTGGGGTTATTTTTACTTTTATTTCTTTGGTGAAATAGTACCTTGTGAAACTTATTTTATAAAACATCTCTCGAAGAATGTGCCTTCTCAAATAATATTGTTCTAATGATTAGTCATTCTACAACGGAATCATTCTTGACAAAGATTGTTTTAAATAGCGGTTATTCTTAGAGAAAAGTTATACTGAAAGTTATACCCCTTCCAACCTAGGACACATGGCAGCCCAACAAGCTACCCGAAAGACGCCCTTTTGATAAGGGTCAAAAGTAACATAATTTAGCTTCATTCTTAGTGCATTTTTTGGTGATTATGTGACATTAATTGTGAATTATATACTCCTAATCCTTTTATATTCATGTTTTGATGCTTAATAGGGCAATTGGGAGAAATAGGAGCGAAAAACGAGTGAAAATTAGAACATTGGAGCATTCTGGAAGCTGTACACATGCAACAGACTTTTACACGGGCAATCCAGATGGCTATGTGATCCATACGGGTGTGTATCCATGGCGTGTTGATCTTGGGAACTGTGTGCACTAACAATTGAAAATTACGATTTTTAGGGTTTTTTGGCACTTGAAGAAGACATAAATAAGGAAATAAAGGAGGGAAGTGTTGGAAGGTTGGGTTTGGAAAATGCAGCCGAAAATAGGTTTAAGGGAAAACCAAAGTTTTAATTTTTTTTTCTAAAAATAAGAACTTGGTTGTGTTATCTAAGGTAACAAACACTTAATCAAAATCGTGCATTTATGATTCATTTAGGATGAACGCTTCGACCGAGTAGTCTTCTCCACTGTTCTCAAACTCACGTCTGCCAAGTCTGGGCTCGCTTCGAATCAGAAAAATTTTCACAAAATTACCAATGAGACAGTTTCATAATTTCTCCAAACTTATTGAGTCACAAAATTATTCTAAACAACTATTCTAAATAAAATTTGTTGTTACTAAATAAATATTAAATACTGACATCCGTAATTGTTTCAAATCAATTTTGTTATTAATTTTAGAAGCACATTTTCTCATAAAGTAAATTTATAATTTTATCAACCTTGTAATTTTAATTGTGGAATTACCGAAGAAACTTTCAAATAAGGTTATCGATTTTTGATAGCTACTTGTTGTATCAAATGACTTATAATTTTATATAACAAAATTGAATTCAAATTTTGAATAAAAAAAATTAAAAGATTTCAGATGACACCGTTCTAGCCAGGGCAATGAACACATCTGATTATAAAAGTTAATCATGAATTTATGGAGGATGAAATTAAAGAAGATTCTAAACCCAAAGATAAGGTAACGACATCATATCATTCAAGATTAAACACATTTTCAATGACTTATATGGAAGATTGTTGATATATAAATATATCAACCACAAATTTTCCAAAGATATTTCTTTTGGGAATTCATAATTTGATTTTATTGCTCAAAATTTCATGTGATTGGATGACATATTAATCACATTTATTGGCAATCTGTACTTTATTAGCTGGGAACCAATCCAACTTTTATTAGAAGAAGATGGGAACATATTTAATATTCTACTAATAAGTCATTCCCCCCAAAATTTTTCTCTTTTTTTCTCCAAGCCATTTGCTTCTTTCTTTTGTTTTGCTTAGCGGCGGTATTAGTTTCCGTGCTGACTATTTTCCTCTCCCATCAACCCCTTTTTTCTTTCTTATATTCATTCACTACACACGTCTTCTCTCTTTTCAAATTACAAATTTATTTTGTAGGTATCTTTGTTGTCTTCACAAGTTGTGATAGACAGATGACGGTTGCCTATTGTTCACTAAAACTTCACTGACCACCAGTAGTTTTTCTTGGAAATTGGGTGGCTCTTTGTCAACTTCTTAATTTTTTTATGATTTCACGTGTCAATTCAGACACGTGTTGTCTTAAGTTTTATATATTTTTTTGTTTGTTTTTCCATTGTTGAATAAGTCTTCAATTTTAGAATTTTTGTCTGCTCTTATAGCACATATTTTAGTCTTGCTTATGCATGTAATTTTAGTTTTACAAGTGATTTTAGAGATGATTTTGTTGCCGTCCTCTCTAGTTTAGTAAATGCTCGATTCTTTTGTCAATTTTTGCTCGCCGCTTTTGACCATCCGCTGCTGATTTCATTGTCGTATTAAGTGCTTACAATCACTCCAGATATATCGTGCTTGAGTTGTGATGCTGAGGCTAAAGCCTTTATTGTGTTGATGGAGCTTGTCATTCACCATCTACAATGACTGTTTACTATTGTTTTTTCCTCTGAATTGTATGGTTCTATTCATTGAATGAATTAATGAATTTACATTTAAAAAAAATTATAAGTCTTTCCCTTAATTAATATTTTAACTTTTTAAGTGACATTATAATAACAAGTGGTTCTAACTCGAGACCAATACTGTTTGGATTAAGAGTGATATTTAAGTAAAACCTTTTTGATAATAATAACTTCAGGATTCGAACTTGATTCAAATTCTTAGTTAAAATATAATAAATCTGTATAAAGATTGCACTTCTTATATGATATGTTCGACTACGTGTATATATATATATAAATTTCTCGATTTGATTTTACTCTTTAATTTATAAATTTATTTTTTCTCGAATTCGACTTCCATGAAATTATTTATATTTCTTCAATCATTAAAGGAGTCTTTACTTTGAAGATTCAAAAATTATAATTATAAAGGAATAGTTTAGTTTCAATGGACATCTATAGATATGTCATAAATCATATATGACTTTTTGCTTTGAACAAACTAAAAGTGTATAAACTATCTTTCAATATATATATGTATATATATAAAACTATAGGCTATCATTTTCAATGTAAATTGTGTCTCATTACTTCTAATTTTAGCTGACTTTTGTATTGTTTTGAGCAACGAAATTGTAAACCAAGATAGCTAATTAGGTTTTCATAGTGTTTGACAAATCTTTGAGGTTCCGGCTTTTAAAGATCTACAGCATGTTTGGTTGGGTGTATTGGCTATGCCAATACACCCCTAATCGTGGGCCTCACTTATTACGCCTCTAATCCGTTGTTTGGTTCAATGTATTGCTATTACGGGGCTAAACCATTACTGACCTAATCAGTGAAATCCACCGATTTCTAATACCTCCCTTTTGCTCCGTTTAGGCGATCCTTCAGTTTACCCTCCCTGTTTTACCCTCCCAGGCTTCACCTTTTATTTTCTTTTTCTTTACAACCAATTTGCTCCTTCTCAACCTTTTCTTTTCTTTTTGTATCATTATAGCTCCAAATTTTTGTTGTTTGATCGAATCCAAAATATTAATCTCAGTTTCGCACAAAAACTGTAAGTCAAATACCTTTCTATCAGCAGTTTATTTCTTTATCGTTTTCGTTGAATTTTGCTGCTCGTTTAGTTATTTTTTCAGTCGAATCTGTGATGAGTTATGAATATCGGATATATGTTATCATTATCTTTATTTCTCGTTGTAGTTCCTTGAAATTTTTTTTATTTTGTTGAAACCAAATGAAAAGAATCAATGGAGGGGCTGATAAAATACCCTAAAATTGAACCAGAAGACAACCAGTTTCAATTCTTATCTTCCCAGGTAATTCTTATTATTTTTTCTTTCTCGTGTTAAATATCTGTTTGGTTGCATTGAAAACCAAGGAAAAGGAACTGGAAAGTTTGTAAATGTTGTTTCTCTGCTTTTTCTAATTGGGTTTAGCCCAGATGGTTGAATGAATAACCTTAACTAAGATGGAATACAATTTTCTATTGTTTATTCTTTTTTTCTTTGAAAAGGGAGCATCTGTTAGTTTTAGTTTTCTTTTTGTTTTGGATTAATTGTTATTTAGCTTCTCCAAGTAGAGGGTTGTTCTTAGTATTTCTTTGTATGAAAAAATTTGAAGGTTCTTATTGGATGCCTGAGATTGATCGCACGAGCATTGCTGCATTGTTAAGGATAGTCAGTAGTTGTTAGTCAAGAGTAGCTGTTAGTCGAAGCTGTTATACAATTGGTTCAATTGTAACTATTTGCTATCCATTATAGTCTGCTAAGGAGTTAATAGTAGCTGTTAGTCGAAGCTGTTATACATATTCTTGTATGAATAGCTATAGAGACTTTATTGTAAAGAGATCATCTTTGCAGATTGATGGTATTTCAATATCAGATGTCTTCCTTCTTGTATATTTAGTGTGTATCTTGATATGCATTGATGTGATTTCCCAGTATTAGAGCAAAGTCATTGTTTAAATTGTAGGTTATTTAATTTGATATGGATTTTAGTATGGCAGCAAGTTTTATGTCGAAATGTACCTATAGGCTATAGCATATTTTGCTTCTTCTTTTTTTCTTTTTGCTCGCATAATATGCTTATCTTTGTTCTTTTAGTTTGTGGTTGCAAGCAGTTCTGTGTTTGCTGCCTGTTGTTTAGAGGATCTTGGGAGTGTCATATTGGGCATCCTTTGTCATGTCGTTTTTTATTTCTATTTTTTGTTTCTCCTATTTCTCCTTATGTCTGACCTTGTTTCCATTCTTGTTTATTGATGGATATTTTCTTCCATAATGGTTGTTTCCTTTTACTGTGGTTTTCCTTGTTTCAAAAAGACCAGTTCTATACTCTGGAATTAGTGATTCAGCCTGGAGGAATTTCAGACTTCCCCATCAGGTATTCTTTCATCCTTCACCTCTTCTTCTTCTCACGGTCCCCATTCCTTATGCATTTGACTTGCTTTTCCTCAGATGATGTCCCCAGCAAACAATACTGGGCCTTCATTTGGCTCACAGATGGATTTCTTAGCTGAGTTTCGTCGTGCAATTCGAAATGGCAATACCGGCAACTGACTACTGACAAAGTGTGATAATGGCAGATGTGGACTTATGAAGAAATTCATGAACTTTGCACTCGAAGTACCTGTTGTATGTGTTCATTAGTTAATGAAATCAAATGCTACTTATTTGGGCGATCGTGTTATTCAGTGTAAAGCATGGTCCAGGCATTTGTTTATGTCATGGTCCTTGGACATGTAATTTAGATGAAAACGTTATGAAATATGTCAGCTATACAGTGTTATATTATTACTCTGGAACTCTAAGGTGGTGTTTTTATTCTCTTTCCTTTTATGAGACAGTAGTAGGGGAGGGGTATTTTGTTGCCAGACCTGTATGGATTTTGATGAATGCAAATCTCTATCTAGTAAAATTGAGCTGTTGTTCTTTTTAAGACTGATCATTCATATCTGTGTTTTTAGGGAGGAATGACTGCTAAAGTGAATCAGAGTTGTATTGTTAATTCAAATCTTAAAGCTGCAGTGCCCTTTTTACTCTTTTGTTCAACCTAAAGGTTTGACATGATGATGGGAATTGATATTTGCTTTTCTAACATTGCCCTGAATTAAGCATCTAAAAAGATTCATTTTTCAAATTGTAGAACAATTATGAATTGGAAAATTTTGTATGAGAGCATTATATTCAGACATGAATAATATATAAGAATATTAATTATTCTTATATAAGAATATCACAAGCAATAACAGTCATATATTATGATTTGAGTAAATTCATATAAGAATATTGATTATTAATAATATTATTAAATTATATATTTTAATTATAATATATTTAATAATAATTATGTTAATTTATATTTATAGTATCATATATTATGATTTGAGTAAATTCATATAAGAATATTGATTATTAAGAATTTTATTAAATTATATATTTTAATTATAATATATTTAATAATAATTATGTTTAAATATGATTAAATTATTTATTATTGATATTAATAATCTTATTAAAATTTAAATAACAATAACAATAATCATTTACCAAAACAAATTTATGGTAAGGGTATTCTAGTCATTTTAGTTTTTTCCATTATGCTATTACACCTCTATTCCATTCAACCAAACACAAGATTACTATTACGCCTCTATTCCATTACATTCAACCAAACAGTTGATTTGCTATTACACCTCTATTCCATTACACCTCTAATCCATTACACCTCTAATCCAATACAGCTCTAATCCAATACAGCGAACCAAACGTGCCCCTAGGTTTTGTATTAAGTTAAAAAAGTAATGGGTAAACTACAACCATGGTCACTTTTGTTTACCTTAGGTTACGTTTTAGTCACTTATGTTTGAAATGTTACGTTTTAGTCATTTACTTTATCATGTTGTAACATTTTAGTCACTGAGCCATTAATCGTCGTTAATGGTGTAATGGTTAGCTGACGTGGCACGTTAAATCATCATTTCAAACAAAATTTTAGGTTAAATTATACAATTGATCCTCATATTTTTTTCGTTTTAAGTAATTTAAATTTTTTTCTTTTATGTTCTTTAAACTTTCCTCTTTTTTTCCATTCTCTTTTGTTTCTCCCTCTATTTTCATACCTTTCCCATTTCTTTTAATATATTAGGAAGTCGAATTGGCAATAAAAAAAGAAATAGGAAGTCGATTGTCATCATTTGCCTATAACCAAAACCCTATAACCAAAACCCATAGACCCATACCATGCTTCTTTCTTCACTACCAATTCGATTTCCTAGTATGTTAAAAGAAATAAAGAAGGTAGAAAAACAGAGGGAGAAGCAGAAGAGAATGGAAAAAAAAAGAAAGTTAAAAGAACATAAAAGAATTAAATTGCTCAAAACGAAAAATTATGGGGACCAATTGTATAATTTAACCTAAAATTTTTGTTTGAAATGATGATTTAACGTGTCACGTCAGCTTACCATTACACCATTACCGAGAATTAACGGCTCAATGACTAAAATGTTACAACATGATAACGTAAGTGACTAAAATGTAACATTTCAAACATAAGTGACTGAAATGTAACCTAAGGTAAACAAAAGTGACCATGGGTGTAGTTTACCCAAAAGTAATTTGGAGGCCTTTGTATTAACAGTCGGATTATATTTTATTTCTTTTACTAAAAAATAGACAAATTAACCCTTGTACATTAAAAAAAAAAGAACATATTGGTATTTTTGTTAAAAAATTAATCTATTTTTATTGTTAAAAATTGGTCCATATACGTGTAACTTTTAAACTATTTTATCGGCCGCACCAGTTTTTAACAGTAGAAATAGATTGAATTTTTAATTGAAAAAATACAACACCATGAAACCGTCCTATGGAAACTTCTTTTGATATAAAAGAAGGCTTGCCGTTTGACTTTTGTTTTCACACATCCTTAACTCTTTATATATATAACCATAGTTTTCTCTTAGGTGTTACTTTAAAGCAGCTCTTGTTTTCTCCAGAAACCCAAAGTATATAACATAGAGATGGGAAGAGCTCCTTGTTGTGACATATCTAATGTGAAGAAAGGTCCCTGGTCACCTGAAGAGGATGCAATGCTCAAAGACTTCATACACAAACATGGAACTGGTGGCAACTGGATTTCTCTCCCACAAAAAGCTGGTATGCATATTGTGTATGTATGTATGTATTTATGTATGTATGTTTTTTAATGTGTTTGGGTTTTATGTTATAGGTCTAAGGAGATGTGGGAAAAGTTGCAGATTAAGATGGCTGAACTATCTAAGGCCTAATATTAAACATGGAAAATTCTCTGATGATGAAGATAGGATAATCTGCAATCTGTTTGCAAGCATTGGTAGCAGGTATATATATGTTTATACACATATTAATCATATTTCTTGATGTGGGTCTTTTTTGCTTTTTGGTTTTAGTATCTTGTTTGTTTCCTGAGAAAATTAACTAAGAAAGGAAAAGACTAACTTTTTTTTTCCAAGAAAAATGTTAAATTTTAAGATTTTTCTTTTTATAGGTGGTCAATTATAGCAGCTAACTTACCAGGTAGAACTGATAATGATATCAAGAACTATTGGAACACAAAGTTGAAGAAGAAACTTTTTGGCATGGTTCCCCATAGCTATTCCTCATCAAGTTTTTCAAACATTACCACTGCTGGATCAGTTCTCCAATCACAGCAACATCGGGGGTTTTCCGCCAACCGGCTTGGCCGGAACAAAGACTCGGAGTTTGGATACGGTGGTGGCAGTGGTGGAAACCATGGTGATCAACAAATTGGCAATTTGGAGAGTTTTTTCTACAATGAAGGTGATAAAAATGACCACCACAACCTCATGTACTCATCTCGGGATATTGCTAATGGATTTTCGAGTTCCGTCGGTTCAATCAGTTCAAGTTTCGATTCGAACTTTTTGTACGGTGAAACAACATCATTAGATTATGGGATAGAGAGAATTAACCAGCAAATTAGTAGTACTTCTTCAAGTTGTGAAGGCTTTGGTTTCTATCAACACAATGCAAATGATTATCCATGTTAATTTGATAGTTGAGTTTGTGAATGTGATAATATCGTATTTCATAAATTATTAAGGGGTAAAAGTACAATTTCATCATTATATTAACATGTAATTTCATAAAAAATTAAAGAATTAAATAGTAAATTTACTCTCTTTCTAGGGGCCTAGGCCACTGTCATGTTCAATTCAACCGACCAATCCAATTAAGTTGCGATAATTTTGCTAAAACGTTTTCTTTAATTTAAATGAAATTTCGTTGGTTAACTTTGAATAAAGTCAAGCATAAGGTGTGGGGCTTTGGGATCTTTGTGGAATTATTCCACAAAGTCTGTCAATTTTATATATTTTAAGTACAATAAGCTAATAAAAATCTATGAAATGTGGGCACAATAAGCCAAAATCAATACATTAAAATAAGTTATCATTAAATAGTGGCCAATCTTGATTGTTGTAATGACTCAAGTGTAAAACATATTAATTTCATAAATATCTGTGTAGTTTATTGATGAATTATAGAATTTTTTGTTTTATGAATTTATTTTTTTGATAATTTTAAATATTAAAAATAAATTTAATTAGAAAATTGTTTCGTACAATATTTTTAGTGACAAAGATTATGGGTGATTTAAAATAAAAAAGAGTATTGTTACGAAAAAGAGTATCTTTTCTTTGCGATGATGGAGAGAGGGTGGGTTTGGATGGGCGATTGGGGGCGGTGCAGTGTGTTTAGCTTACTTTTTGTCTCACGCTACAGTATCACTACCGTATCCAATCTCACCGCCACCGCTGTTTTTACACTAACTGCAGGTAAACGCACCGCCCATCCAAACTCACCCAGAGTTTATAGAGGGGACTTGCTATGTGGAATGAGTATTTTACTATAGGGGCGGTGTCGGGGGAGGGGGAGGGGTAGGGATCCTGGCCCCTCTAAACGGAAAATTGTAAGTTTGACTCTTAAAGTTGTATAAAATTACAACTTAGTACATGATAAAAAATTACATTTTGGCCTCCCCAAATGATAAAGGTATAAACTAATAAAATGTTGAAATTACAGTTTAACTTTCATAAAAATATGTAACTTAATTTTGGCTCTCAGAAAAAAAATTCTGACTTTGTCCTTGCCTTACCAAGTAGAGGTAGGGACTAAATGTAATAAGAAAGAGCTAAATATAGTTGTACTTTGCCTAGAAGAGTTGGTGTAGGAGCTTTGAGATGTAACATGAATTCACTTTTTGTAAATTATCTCGAATTTGATAGCAATTACGTGACTCTGAGTTAAGCGAGCTTTTATTTAAATTAGCCTCTTTTGTTTGACAATTTTTTTGACGATATGCTTTTGAATGAGGCAAAATTTTAAAATGTTAAGACTTTTTGACAATAAGTAGCATGGAACATGGAAAGCAAGTTTCAATTTCAGTTGGAGAGGAAAAAAAAAAGTAGGACAGCATACATAAATAAACCCAACTAGCTTATACTTATATACATGCATACATAAATAAACCCAACTAGCTTTTATATATATATATAATTGCAAAGTGGAAGAGAATCCTCATGGGGAAGGCAGTCCAAAGAGCTCCAAAATCATATGATCTAAAAGATAATGATGCCTTTGGGTACTTCTAAATCAAAGAGAGTGAATATTTATATAATATAGTTCTTCTCCCATAAGAAACATAAAAGAAAGGTATTATTTTTTAAAAAATCCATTGACCTTTTCACATTTTGTTTTATTACATAAAAAAAAATCAAATGGGTTTTTAAAGATAAATTATTTCTAAGCATTTCATACCCATAGTATAAGATTAAATCGTAAAAATTACTTGTTAATGGTGTAGGAAAAAAATATGGATTATTTTTGAAACATTTCTTATAGTAACATCTTAGACTTTCTTGTAATATGAAAATGCAATGTCTTTTTTTCTCAACCCTTTTCAACCTTCATACCAACTAAAGGCCAAGGATAATATTAATAATGTTTGAGCGTGCAGAAGTACGTTTATCCTCCTAATTAAAAATTGAGAGGAGTTATGGATAGTTTTAGGTAATTTATAAAAAAAATGTACAAGGACTAAATCCATAAATTAAATATAATAAAGGGACTAAAACCACAATTTAACCCAAACTTTACAAAAAAATGATCTTCAACCCAATTAAAAGCCCAATTGCATCTATGAAAAAGGCCCTAAGAACCTCTAACATTCAAAGTGAATTAAGTCCAAAATATAACCATCTTGGTTATGTTAGGAAGGTTAAGGTTTAGTGATTTTTATTACTATATATAAATATTATATCTAAGTTCTCTCTCAAATTATTTTAAATTTAAAACCTATTACCTATCTTAGAGTCAAAGTAGCTTAGTTACATGATTAAATTATGTTATTTGGATCGATTGAGTCTTAGTTTGATTGATATCGGTATTATCATTCTATTTAAGGGTTGGGGAGGGGCTATGGGTAGTTTTAGATATTATATCAAAAAAATTCATTCATTTTATTGTTAAAAATTGACATGACTGACTAGAAAGTTACATATGACATGCCACATATACCTCGTTCTGACGTACAATGACTAATTTTTAATGGTAAAAATAGATGAATTTTTAACAGAAACGATCAATTTGCTCTTTAATATAACGCATAAGGACTAATTTCCTCATTTTTTGAGTAAAAAATAAAATGCAATCTGAATTCTAATGCAATGGTCTCTATTGTATTTTTAGGGTATACATATGTTATATTCATGTAATTTTCCTGTGGGGTCGAATCACAGTCGGCACATAATTCTCAGCAATAGCAGAAGAAATTTGCAGGTGGAAGCAGAAAGGACACGGCAGGCTGCAAGAAGGGAACTTTGAAAACCCAAAGTGCCAAAACAAAAGTATTGTTGAATCACAGTGAATTTTATATAAAGATTTCATCTTTTTACCAATGTTTTATTGTTGTCAAAGTGCATTACACAGCAGGCAGCACCTAAGCAACAACATCATTAAAAACAAAAAAGAAGAAAGTGCATGCCTTGTTGGCTCTTTTCTTCAATTCCAAATGCTTCTTTGGACCGACTCACTTTCCCCCACACTTAGCTTTTCCTTTTTCCCCTTTCATTTTTTTTTACATTTTGCTCTTTGTTTCCTCTTTTTTACGTTTGCATTACATCAAACTTTATTCACAATTATATATATAGGGAAAAGTAGAAATTTTGTATTAAAATAAGTCAAAAAGGATTAAATTGAACTGTTTAAATTTAGAAGACACCTAAATACAAATTAAACCATTCAACTAAGGGGGTCAAAGCCCCTACCAATCCCTTTGGCTACATCTTGTATGTATGTATTCCAATTAAGACTTACTAAAATGGTTAGTTTGAGGTTTTGGGAACATTTATCTTTGGCTTGAGTCTTATCATTTGTAAAGTTTATCTGTACAAAATAGCTTTGAAAATAACAATCAATACATGATTTACGTAAAATAAGATTTGAACTTAAGACATTAAAATTTCAAGATCTCAACCTTTGACAATGGTGCAAACTCTCGTTATGAGATTAAAGTTTCATGAAATTCAAGTTTTGGATGCATATTTCTCTTTTATTTACCCCTCTTATAGGTTGATTTTGACATAAGATGCTAAGCTATTAAGAATTTTGACATCAAAATTCTTAGGCTCAAGTCTCAATATCATATGTAAAATAGTTGTGGAGATAACAACCCCTCCATGATTTTCGGAAGACATGAGTTGAACTTAGGGCATTAAAATTTTAGTATCTCAACCTTTTTCAACCGTACAATTATGGTATTAGGATTTCATGAAATTCAAGTTTTTTATGCACATTTACCTCTCTTATAGGCTAATTTTGACATGTTAAGCTATTAAGAATTTTACGTTAAAATTGTTAGGCTCAAGTTTCATTATATATAAATACTACGTGAATTACAAAATAATTTTGGAGAACCCATACATAATTTAATTAAGATGATAGTTGAGCTTAGAGCATCAAAATTTCAAAGTCCCAACTTTCACTGACAATGCAAATCCTCGTTACGATATTAAAATTGACGAAATCCAAATTTCGGATAGACATTTCTCTTTTATAATTACCCCTCCAATAGGCTGATTTTGACATAAGATGCTAAGCTATTTAGTTCAATAATTCAACGTGCACATGCACCACGAACTTCTCTTTTCTAGACTCAGTACCGATTCGTTACCCACAAATCTTTTCAACTTTTCCTTTTAAATTATTTTGGTTTGGGGGGTTTTGGGTTCGGTCCCATTTGGGATTAAATCAAACATTATTGTATAGCTAACTTCATAGCTAGGAACAATGCTTTTAGACTTCGGTTGCCTCAAAAAAAAAATAGTTTTCACATGCTTCTGTGTTAGATTGGGACTTCTCATATATTAGAGTCCATTTATCTTTATTAAAGTTAGATTTTTAATGTCTTAATCAATTGCAGAATGGAAAACTACTCTTCCACTTATGAATTAGGCTAATAAGTATTGAAAACGAGGGATGAATATGAATATTTTTTAGAAATAAAATATTGGAGTAATTCTTAGTTTATGAATTTTTAAAATATTGTTCGTCTGGAATCGAGAAATCTCTCAACGGATCAATTTTGTATCCAGATTCTGTGAATAGTCTAAGGCTACTTGAAGAGGCAACAGTCTAACAAAATTAGAACGGCTTGTCAAGATGGATAATGCAGGTAAGATTTGACCTCACAAGTATCACAAATATTGGAGGGGATAGGCTCAAACCCTAACAAACATAAATGCTCACATTTCCTTGGTAAGTGATCGTACACTACACATAGTCTGTCCCAATAAGAGTCTCTCACTTTATCAAATTTATCACTTTTTCAAACTCTCCACAAATTTAAAAAATAAAACCAAATAAAAAACCTTTACTAACCCAAAAAATTACTACCCTAAAATGATTGCATTAATAATTGAATTAATCTTCAAAGTTCAAGATATTTTATCTTGACATTATCAACATCAATTTCATTTTAAGAAAGCTTTAGTTCCAGTGATGAAAATGACCTAATCTTTTTTTTTTCTGTTTTGTTTCTTCCTTAATATTTTCCATGCATGAACCATGATCTCATGGTAGGGAATACCACACATGTTGAGCATATGCAAAGGGTCTCAACTCTTGTTTCTTAAGGCAACAAACTTTTTGGGTTTGCTTTTATAGGGCTGCTAATGTTTCCAATGCTCATCCAACATATTTTTGGATAGGTTAAAATAAGTTTGGGAAAATTTGAAATTTAGTTTTTATATTTTTATTTTAATTTTTATACTGTTAAATTTTTTATTATTGGGAAAATTTTTAACAGTGCCGACTATTGAATCTAAATTTTGAGATTTAAAAATCAAATGAATTAAATTTCTAAAAATAAAAATATAAAAATTAAATTCTAAATTCTCAAAGAGTATAAAGACTTATAGCATGTTTTAAACATTCGGATACGACAGTTCATTCCTCAATAAACAGTAAATCACACTTGAAATAGCAAAAATTAAGATTAATCTCGAATTCAATCATTAAACAATTTATTTTGAAAAAATAATATTCGAAAAATTAAAATTAAAATTTCAATATTTGCATTTTATTTTTCATTTAGCATGCTAAAAAAGAACCCATTATGTGGGTGGAAGAAAGGGATGTTTTTAATACCAATTGTGACATACAGCTTCGCTTTAGCAATGAATCTCTCCATGACCCGCGTTACTCAAAAGGAGATGACCATACCATGTCCGTACAACAATAACTTATTGAGTAAGGTGATTAATTCAATAATAACTTTATTAGTTGAAATATATTGAAATTATTAAATAGTTAAAATATATTATAAATTTTTTATTCTTTATAAATTTAGAATTTAGTTTTTATATTTTTATTTTTAGAAAATTAGCCTTTTTACTTTTCAGATTTTAAAATTCAGATCTAACTGTTAACACTCTTAAAATTATCTTTGTTAAATTCAAGTTCATTATAATGCCATTTTGTAGTCACATTACTATCAAGTAGGGGCGAAGCCAGAAGATCTTTTTAAGGAGAGCGGAATTAAGTTGTATATTTTTACGATAGTAAGAATACAATTTTACTATTTTAATAACCTATATCTTTATAATTTTTAAAAGATTAAATTAATTTTTTTATTATTTGAGGGGCAAAGTGCAAATTTACCATTATTAATTTAAAATTTTATAAATTATAAATGGGATAAAAAGGAAAATTTCTCATTTTAGAGAACCAAATTTAACAATTAGACCTAAATTTTGGAGAACCAAAAATTTATAATCAAATCCTAATCTCCCTAAAAAATATTTCTACCTTCATCCTGCCTAAAACTTTAAGATCTTTGGTCCGAGCCTTGCCCTATGTAAATATATGGATTCTATCTTAGATTTATTTTGATTAATAAGCTACGTTGAGTTCAATTAGTTATTGAATGTAGCTAAAGAAATATACTTTACCAACAAATGTTGGGTGCAATAACAATACATATTGCACTCTAAAAAAAATGCTCGAACTTTAAACTCGAAGACAACATTATTAAAAGAGGTAACCATAAACCCCAAAATGATTAATCTCCGTAGACCACAAAACTAACTTAGAATATACATTCATTAAAAAAACCTTACTTTTATTAACTAAAAGACAATTTGGATCAAATTGATATATAATGCCACTAACACGTAATCATTAATCATTTAAAATACAAACAAATACCCCCCCTAAATTTGCTTCAATGTAATTAACCCTACTTTAATCTCCAAATAATTTTGTTCCTCAATTCCCCAACCTGACTTAATTACATGCCTAAAAAAGTTAAGTGTGATGTTAATGATTTTTTGTTAAGAGATATTTATTGAAAGGTTAAAATTTGCACTAAATCCCTATATTATTTGTATATTTAAAATTTAGTCTCCTATTTTTATTTCAAGGAATTTAATTCCTCTATTTTTTTCAATTTAAAAAAGTGAGTCCAATTGTTAGCATTGTTAAAATTCTTTCTTTAAATTCAGGTTCATTACAACATCAATTTTTTTTAGTCACATGACTATCAAGTGTATGCGTGTTATTTTAAAATGTCATATCAACAAATTTAAGAGAAAATTTTTAATCGTGTTGAGGGGACTAACTCATTCAAGAGAAGCCTTCGAAATATCGTTCGTCGGCTAATCAACTGGTGGTACCATACTTGCAAGTATGTACACATTGGCTATTGGCAGAGTATGAGAGACAACCCTCATCAAGAGATAATACCTTCGATTGTTGGGGGATCGATCAATTGCTCGACAAACAACACTTTGAAGACTTATTCTAAACGAGCAAGCTTCCTCAACAAACGGTATTAACAATTAAACTTAAATTTCGAAATCTAAAAAATATAAAAACTAAATATTTAATAATAAAAAAATACTTAAGGATCTGAATGTAGATTTTAAGATTCCAATTCAAGGTCTGCAAAGATTTAATTAATCACAAATATTAAAATTTAGAAAAGATTTATTAAAGCATGTGACACAAACACTTTTTTCTCCCCTTTAAATGAGGAAAATATTTGGCCACGGTTGCTTCATGCATGCCACTAGATGTAGTGGAAACCACTTAAGTGAATAGTGTAGATTTTAAGATTCCAATTTAAGGTCTACAAAGATTTAATTAATCACAAATATTAAAATTTAGAAAAGATTTATTAAAGCATGTGACACAAACACTTTTTTTCTCCCCTTTAAATGAGGAAAATATTTGGCCAAGGTTGCTTCATGCATGCCACTAGATGTAGTGGAAACCACTTAAGTGAATAGAATATGTCGATTATTATTATTTTTAATTATATTATTAATTAATTAATTGGTTCTTACAAAAGAAAATTAATTTAAGGGTAAATTGTGCTAAGGTCACTAAACTATAGTATATTTATATTTTGGTTAATCAACTTTAAAAGGTTAAAGAATAGTCATTATATTGTTTGAATGTTTTCATCTAAGTCACTTGACTGTTAAGTCTTTTTTTACTTAAAGTCCTATATGTGAGCTTCGAGCGACGATTCAAATATCGGTACAGTGAAATGATACTCATCGATGAGTAGAAAAACATATCTTAGATCCAAATTGATCTGATGGCCGGAGTTGTAGAAGAAAGTTGTCCAGATTTTGGTCCGTAAATTCGTATCATTTAAATTTGTGTCATGAAAAAACTAAATTGTAAAAGAGGAGGGGAAGTTTACCCTTTTGGTTGGTGCTAGAGGTGAGAACAGAGAAGGCCATAACGATGATTTTAATAACCCAATGGCTTAAATGAAAATTTTCAAATAATTTAGCGACTATTTTGTAACTTTTTAAGTTGAGTGATCAAAACGTAAACTTACTGATAGTTGAATGCCAGCTTGGATGTAGTTTATCTAAAATTTTATTAATTTGATTTCTGTATGGTAAATTTGAGATCCGGAAAACTTTGAGTTTTAGGCATAGAAAAAGTCAAATTGAAATCATAATTTGACACTAATTAGAAAGGTAATGGATCTGAGCAAATCAATTGAAAATTGAGTTCATAATAATTGTGATTAAATTTTGTACAATTTGCATTTTTGGGTGTACGTTTTAGAATTGTAAATTATTTTTATTAATTTAATAATTATCCAACTTAGATTTTTTTTTCATATTTAATATTTTTATGAGTTATGCCATGGAAGATAAGGGGAGAGCTTCCATTAAAGTAGCGAAGAAGAGTTAAAAAGGTGCAAACCTGTAAAGTATGGAATATTCCCTTTATTACAATCAAAAGAATCACAAATTTCATAAGCAATTCTTTTTCTTTTATAGGACGTTAATTACAGCGTATAGAGTCTTAGCTCGATTGATATTGTGCGTTATTATTAATGCAGAAGTACGTGAGTTTGAGTGTGCTGAAGTGCATTATCTTCCTGTTTAAGCCCTTATCTACAAGGTATCTAATAGTTACCATAAAATAAAAGAAACTAAATAAGTGAGATACATGACACTTTCTTAATTTCACCTGTCAATATATCAAATAATAATATTAATTTTGTTTTATCATTTCACGTTAAAATTGTTGGTTTTAAATATTAGAATAAACTCACTAAATTATTAGTAAGTTTATGTTTTGGTCACTCAACTTCAAAAGATTACAGAATGATCATTAAACTATTCGAAAATTTTCATATTAAAATTTTTGTTGTATGGCTTTCTCTGTCTGCATCACCTGCACCAATTGAAAGTTCTTTTTTCCATTCTCTTTTACAGTTCAGTTTTTTTTCATAAAACAGTTTTAAACGTTATGTATCAGTGAATCGAAATCCAAATAACTTGCTTCTTCAACCTTTGATGCTGATTGTCAGAATATTTTGGACTTAAGGTATGTTCTTCTACTCATCAATAGGTACCAATCCACTATATCGTTCGTCAAATCATCACTTAGAGCTCATTAATTAAATTTTAAAAAATAAATTTAACAACCCATTAATTTAAATAAAAACATTCAAATACTTTAACAATTATTTTACAAATTTTATAAGTTAAATTACTAAAATTTAAATTTATTAACAATTTAGTGATGTTGCCAAAATAATTGGGAATCTTCACTAGTCAAGAGAGTGGTTTGAATGGAAGGCCAAGTGCCCATGTCCCATAAAATTTGACTTAAATTTTTTCCACCTTTTGCAGCTGAGTGTCCTATCATCTGCTGCATTTTTCAATGGTTGGTTGGTTGGGGACCATGATTTGAAAAACAAATCCTATCAGAAAATTTTTAAAAGTATAAATTATTAATAATTAAAAAAGTTTTATAAAAAAATGAAATTTTTAAAATTAAAGGAAATATATAATTTTACAAATAAAAAAAAATCTTTGATGGGAACGAATCTAGACACCATGAAAAAGTTCAATTTTTTAAAAGCATTTTTTCAATTCACTAATTTTTCGATTTAATTTATATAATTATTTGGATCAAATAGGTAAATATACCTATTTATATTTTTTTTATCAAATGATATTTTCCTAAATAAAAGGTAATAAAATACAAGGAAAAGGGAATTGTTTTCAGTGTCAGGTTTCTGCAAAGTGCAAAAAAATATTGTATTTTACGCCATCAGAAAATAATAATAATAATAATAATAATAATAATAATAATACAGAAATAAAAGCCCAAAGGCGTGATTAAAGTAACTGTGGAGTAATGAATACAGTTGATGTTGGCAACTGAAAGCAACTGTTGTGAATATAAAAAATTAAAAAATTTGGACTAAATTAAATTCAAGAGGAAAAATAAAGGGTTTAATTTCTAAAATGAATTATTGTAAATAAATTTGAAGAATTTTAATCTCTTTTGAATTATAATCGAGCTAAGACTCAATCGATTTTTTTTTGAAAAATTTTAATTGCATTAAAAAAACTATAATCTCTTTAATCACGGTTTAATTATTTTACTTGAATTGAAAAAAAAAACACATTAATTACAAATATATTAGTTTATGATTTAATCTTTATATTCTTTTGATTTAATAATTGAAGTTATTTTGATTTGGTTTATGCGCATTCAAAAAATTTTGTTCGTGTGGTCAATGTTACGCATTCGAAAGTATTGTATTTGTGGTGAAAATTGATATTTTTCTTTTAACTAATTTTCTAAAATTAAATTCCAAATACATGAAAATTATAAGTACTAATTATTAAATTTTACGACAAATTATTTCAAGTAAATAAAAATTAGGGTTAAAATAAAAAAGAAACTTGGTTTGAGATCCAATTGTTAAAACTCATAAATATGAGGATAATGCGTTTTAGCACACTCAACTTACGTCCTCATGTATTGACAACAATGCCTATACCTATTGAACTAAGACTCCATCACAACCGTACATTTATTAATGCTTTTTTCAACTGTTAAACTTCCAACTATACCTTAAAAAAAGAAGTTTTTTAAATCCCCTTTTTTCCTTTTATATAAAAGACAAAGATTAAGCCTCAAGATTACTCCTTTATTCCTTTAATCAATGAGATGCTTAGTGGATACATATAGAATGATTGCACTTAATCAATACTAGCATTAGTATTATATTGGTATAAATATTAAATTTATATATGAATTTCGGTTTAATATGTAATTTGATACATAGATTTTGATTTTATGTGATTATACATTTGAAATTTGAAATTATGGTTCAACTATACACATTTAAATAAATGAATACATAGATTTTTTTTATATTAGATTAATATAATTGTTTGTAGATGTAATATATCAACGTAAAATACTGCTACTAGTTGATATTTATTAAGCCGAGTGGTAATTTTTTGTTCAAAAATTTGATTGAATTCGATTCAATTTTAGATTTAAATAAAACCCAATTTAACTATCGGTTACCAAAAGGTGGTTCTTTGATGTATGTGGTATTTTAACATGTTTTGGAATTAAACCGGATTAAACTTGACTTATGATTTTTTAAGGTATATAGTATATCTTTTTATTTTGATTTTGAATTTGACTTTGAAAATAAAACTTGACCCGATCACTCTAAACTTTAATCCAACTCAATTCAGTTTGATCATAAAAAGTCAACAATACAAAGCTTAACTAACTCAAACCCGGAACGATTCGAATTCGAAATGGTCCAAATTTAAAATGATTTGAACAAGTAATTTAAAATGGCTCAAACTTGAAACAACTTGAACCTAAAATTTGTCAATACCCAAAATAATCCAAATTTAAAATTAATTCAGTCTTTTTTTTTTCGAATTTGAAGCCACCCTATTCAATCTGTCAAATTGATTTAGAGTTAGTTTAGTATTATTTTTGAAAAATAAATTCTAAGGTGCGATGAAAAAGTATTTTTGAAAATTGTGGTTTAAGATTTTGTGTTTAATGTTATTGTCAAAAGCGTACAAAAATTAAAATATTTTATTTTAAACATAACGTTTTAACTAAAAAAATAAGTTACTTTAAATCATATTAAATTTCATTAATATTATCATATACGAACTATCGATTTTAAATAATTAATATAAATTGTTTGTAAAATTTAATTTGAAATAATTTAAATCTAAAATGATCATTGATAAAAATAATTAAAACTCAAAATAAATTAAATTTAAAATCATCTCAATACAAAATTAACTTAAAAATATTCAAGAGATTCCAAGTTGCTAACAAATGTTTAAAAAAAGCATGGGTAGAGAGGCGCTTTAGCTTTGTGAAGACATTTAAGGGCATAACTTAAGGGGCAGGTAAGACCCTTTCCGACAGAATAGATTAATTACTATTTTAGTACCTTCTAAACATAAATATTCAATTTAAGCCCTTTTAGATGGTTTTAAGGAAAGAAATTATAATTTTGACCCTTTCAAAAATAAAAAGTATAATACAATTTTTTTTTTAATTTTATCTCGATCCTAGTGACATAAATTTTAAAATTTTCCAGTCCACCTCCAAGGGTTGGAAATAAAAAGTAGGGCGGAAATAAAGGAAGACTGACAGGCAACCGCAGTACAAGGAAAAAGGTTCAAACTTGCCTTCGAACAATTTACCAAAAACTTGATCAACAAGCCGAAGAAAAAAGGATTAGAAATATGGGAAAAATCAAACTGTTCACATACATAAATTATTCATTGGAGCATAAACAGTAACAAGATTGATGATTGATGATTGGTAGTAGTAGTAGTGGTTGTAGTAACTGAGAAGAAAACAACAGTTAAAACACTGATCTTTCATGTTTATTTCAACAGTAATAACCTATTGTTTTCAGTCAAAAACACCCCATCTCTAATTATTCATACAGCCTGGTTTTGTCGGGTGAAAAAAAAAATCCCTCATCTGTCACTATCCATGGTTTTTACACTTCAAGCCACCCAAAAATAAACCCAAACCCCAAACACCATCATCCATTGATGTTTTAAAAGCAACCTCCAAAAAACATAGGATTTAAAAGGAAACAATAAGAGTAATATATATAGATATTAACGAAGAGAGAGTGTTTTTTTCATGTGTTTTCATTTTTGTTCTTAAAAAAGGTTTTTTTTTTTTTACAAATGTCAAAAGATTCAGAAGAGATAAAGAGGATAGAACAATGGAAATGGTCTGAAATGCAAGGCCTTGAACTTGTTTCTGATCCTTCTTTAAACCCCAAAATTCAAACAGAAGAAGCTTCTTCTTCATCTTGTTCAAAGCTTGAAAGTGACAACAATGGTGGAAATGAAGAGAAGCTACAACAAGAAGTGCCTTCAATTGGGTTCAATGAATTATTTAGATTTGCAGATGGGTTAGATTATGTATTAATGGGAATTGGTTCACTTGGAGCTCTTGTTCATGGCTGTTCTTTACCTATTTTCCTTCGTTTCTTTGCTGATCTTGTTAATTCCTTTGGTTCTAATGCTAATAATATGGACAAGATGATGCAAGAAGTTCTGAAGGTTTCACCTTTAACCCCCCAAAGTTTTCATTTTTTTTTTGGTTTAAGTCCATGTATTCTCATTAAACTTTTTGTTCCATTTAGTATGCGTTTTATTTCCTTGTGGTGGGTGCTGCAATTTGGGCATCTTCATGGGCAGGTTAGTAAAAAACATTGAAACTTTCTCTCTTTTTTTTTAAGAATTTTTTTATTTTGGTCCCTGGGATTTAATTGTTGAAAACAAAAAGATTGAAACTTCTTTTTGTTGTTGTAGAAATTTCATGTTGGATGTGGACTGGTGAAAGACAAACAACAAAGATGAGAATTAAGTATTTAGAAGCAGCTTTGAATCAAGACATTCAATATTTTGATACTGAAGTTAGAACATCTGATGTTGTTTTTGCCATTAATACTGATGCTGTAATGGTTCAAGATGCTATTAGTGAGAAGGTACATTCATAAAGTTTTGATCTCTTTTGGATTCTATGGGGGATCAAATTGAACTGTTTTATTTTGGTTTTTGGTTGCAGTTGGGTAATTTCATTCATTACATGGCAACATTTGTGTCTGGCTTTGTGGTGGGTTTCACAGCAGTATGGCAATTAGCTTTGGTTACACTTGGAGTTGTTCCATTAATTGCTGTAATTGGAGCAATACATACCATAACATTAGCTAAACTCTCTGCTAAAACACAAGAAGCTTTATCACAAGGTGGGAACATTGTGGAACAGGTAAGAAAGATAACTTTTTTTCGAGTAAAGTACCATGAAGTTCTTTGTATTAAAAGTCGGATTGCATTTTGCCTCATCTATTAAAAGCATAGGCAAATTAGCTCTTGTAAACTGAGGTACGTGTGACTCTCCACATGTAACTGTTTGGTTATTCTGTCAATTACGCCGGTTTTTAAGAGTAAAAATGAATGAAATTATGTTCGCTCTTTCATCTAAGATACATGGATTAATTTGCCTAGTTTTTGAGTAAATGGAGCAAAATGCAATTTGACTTCTACTATATGGACCCTTATGGTACTTTTCCCTTCTTCTTTTTCCTCTCTTTCAAAATCTGGGTATTTGCTAATGTGACTTAAATTGCAGACAATAGTTCAAATCCGGGTTGTTTCGGCTTTTGTCGGTGAATCGAAAGCATTACAAGCTTACTCATCAGCATTGAAAGTAGCACAAAAGATAGGTTATAAAACTGGATTTGGAAAGGGAATGGGATTGGGGGCAACCTACTTTGTTGTGTTCTGTTCTTATGCTTTGCTTCTTTGGTATGGAGGTTATCTGGTTAGACATCATTACACTAATGGAGGACTTGCCATTGCCACCATGTTTGCAGTTATGATTGGTGGATTGTAAGTACACTGTTTTTCTGTTAAAGTATCAGTCTTTGTATCAAGAGTCAGATTGCATTTTATTCCATTTACTCAAAAAATGCAAATTAAATTAGTTTTTGTACATTTGATTAAAGAGCAAACTAAATTTTTCTATTAAAAATTTTATTCATTTCTATCGTTAAAAACTGGTGTGGCTTACCTCATTTTGATATATATGGATCAATTTTTAACGTAGAAATGGATGAAAGTTTTAACAGGAGGACCAGTTTGCTCTTTGATCAAATGTACAATGACTAGTTTACCCCTTTTTTGAGTAGAGGGAGCAAAATGTAATCCGGCTTTTAGTACAAGGTCCTCCATAGTACTTTCACCACTGTTTTTCATGTTTTTTTTTAGGGGGGGTTGAACTGTGTTTTAAGTCGAAGATTAAAACTTTGAATTGACAGGGGTTTGGGACAGTCTGCACCAAGCATGTCTGCATTTGCAAAGGCTAAAGTGGCAGCAGCGAAAATTTTCCGTATTATCGATCATAAACCCGGTATCGATAGAGATAGCGAGTCGGGTTTGGAGTTGGAATCGGTTACCGGTTTAGTTGAGTTGAGAAATGTGGATTTTGCATACCCTTCAAGACCCGATGTAAAGATTCTTAACAATGTTTCCTTATGTGTTCCTTCTGGAAAAACCATAGCTTTGGTCGGAAGTAGCGGTTCGGGGAAAAGCACCGTGGTATCACTTATTGAGAGATTTTACGATCCTACTTCAGGTAAACTATGAGATTAAAACGAGGGTGCGATCGTGTTTTTAAAGTGTCGGTTAATATGATGTGCTTTTGTAGGGGAAGTGATGCTAGATGGACACGACATAAAGACATTAAAGCTAAGATGGTTAAGGTCACAAATAGGACTTGTAAGCCAAGAGCCTGCACTTTTTGCTACCACCATTAAAGAAAACATCCTTTTAGGGAGGCCTGATGCGAATGATATCGAGATTGAAGAAGCTGCGAGGGTGGCTAATGCTCATTCATTCATTGTGAAGCTACCTGATGGTTTCGACACTCAGGTTCGGTTCATTTGATGTTGGTTTAATAATTGCTTTCTGTTTCAGCTAATATTTGGATAATGGCAGGTTGGGGAGAGAGGACTTCAACTCTCAGGTGGACAGAAGCAAAGAATCGCTATAGCGAGGGCAATGTTGAAGAATCCAGCAATCCTGTTATTGGATGAAGCTACTAGTGCACTAGATTCTGAGTCCGAAAAGCTGGTGCAAGAGGCCCTTGATCGGTTTATGATTGGGAGGACTACTCTCGTAATTGCTCATCGGCTTTCCACTATTCGGAAGGCTGATCTTGTAGCTGTACTCCAGGAGGGAAGTGTTTCGGAAATCGGTACGCATGATGAACTTATGGCCAAAGGAGAAAACGGTGCTTATGCTAAACTCATTCGGATGCAAGAGGCAGCACACGAAACTGCCCTTAATAATGCTAGAAAAAGTAGTGCAAGGTAGCTTCTGGTCTCATAAATGTAGTCTTTCTTGTTTTAGAATGTTATCGGTTGTTATGATTCTTCTGCAGGCCATCTAGTGCTCGGAACTCAGTAAGCTCACCAATCATTGCCCGGAATTCATCATATGGCCGCTCACCATATTCACGCAGGCTGTCTGACTTCTCTACTTCGGATTTTAGCCTTTCCCTTGAGGGATACCACCCTAATTACCGAATGGAAAAGCTTGATTTCAAGGAGCAGGCGGGTTCCTTCTGGCGTCTTGTGAAAATGAATTCACCCGAATGGATTTATGCTTTATTTGGTTCTATAGGATCCATTGTTTGCGGCTCCCTTAGCGCTTTCTTTGCTTATGTGCTGAGTGCTGTTCTCAGTGTCTACTACAACCCAGACCATGCTTACATGATTCGAGAAATCGGGAAATACTGCTATCTGTTAATTGGACTTTCATCGGCTGCACTTCTCTTCAACACACTACAGCATTCTTTTTGGGATATTGTGGGAGAAAATCTCACGAAACGAGTGCGAGAGAAGATGCTGACTGCAGTGCTGAAAAATGAAATGGCATGGTTCGATCAGGAGGAAAACGAGAGTGCTAGGATTGCTGCAAGGTTAGCTCTTGATGCGAACAATGTACGATCAGCTATTGGAGACCGGATTTCAGTTATCGTGCAGAACACGGCACTCATGCTTGTTGCTTGCACTGCTGGTTTTGTTTTGCAGTGGCGTCTTGCCCTTGTCCTCATTGCAGTCTTCCCTGTGGTTGTAGCAGCCACCGTTTTGCAGGTTTGTTTCTAAATCCAACTAAAAACTGATTAAAAACCGATCAATTACCTCACAATCGACTGTATTTCTTGGAATTTTCGACAGAAAATGTTTATGAAAGGTTTCTCAGGAGATTTAGAAGCTGCTCATGCCAAGGCCACTCAACTAGCTGGAGAGGCCATTGCCAATGTAAGAACTGTTGCTGCATTCAATTCCGAGAACAAAATCGTCCGCCTTTTCTCCTCAAACCTTCAAACTCCATTGAAACACTGCTTTTGGAAAGGACAAATTGCAGGAAGCGGGTTTGGGGTAGCTCAGTTTGCACTATACGCTTCTTATGCACTTGGCCTTTGGTATGCTTCATGGCTTGTGAAGCATGGGATCTCTGATTTTTCCAAAACAATCCGAGTCTTTATGGTTCTTATGGTCTCTGCCAATGGTGCAGCCGAAACATTGACCCTGGCTCCAGACTTCATCAAAGGAGGTCGAGCCATGCAATCAGTCTTTGAACTTCTTGACCGTAAAACTGAGATCGAGCCTGATGACCCTGATGCCACACAAGTTCCAGATCGGCTTCGTGGAGAAGTTGAACTAAAGCATGTAGACTTCTCTTACCCTTCACGTCCTGACATCCCAATTTTCCGGGACCTTAATCTCCGCGCCCGAGCCGGAAAAACCCTTGCCCTTGTTGGTCCAAGTGGATGTGGTAAAAGCTCGGTTATTGCACTTATACAAAGATTTTACGAGCCCTCATCTGGACGTGTTATGATAGATGGAAAAGACATAAGGAAATACAACCTCAAATCGCTGAGAAAACACATTTCAATCGTTCCACAAGAGCCTTGCCTCTTTGCTACCACTATTTACGAAAACATTGGCTACGGACATGAATCTGCAACCGAGGCCGAGATCATTGAGGCAGCTACACTAGCCAATGCCCACAAGTTCATATCCTCAATGCCCGACGGTTACAAAACGTTTGTTGGGGAGAGAGGGGTTCAACTTTCAGGAGGCCAAAAACAGAGAATTGCCATCGCAAGGGCTCTAGTGAGGAAAGCAGAGCTTATGCTGCTCGATGAAGCAACCAGTGCCCTCGATGCTGAATCTGAGAGATCAGTCCAAGAGGCTCTACACCGTGCTTGCTCGGGTAAAACTACGATTGTGGTGGCTCATCGGTTATCAACAATCAGAAATGCTCATGTCATTGCAGTAATTGATGATGGGAAAGTTGCAGAGCAAGGATCCCATTCACATTTACTCAAAAACTATCCTGATGGATGTTATGCACGGATGATACAATTACAAAGGTTCACAAATAGCCAAGTTTTTGAAATGACCTCAGGCTCAAGCTCGTCAAAACAAAAGGAAGTCAATGAAAGAGAAGGTTAATGAAGAGAACAGTAGGGGGAAAAGGGGGCATGTACTATACCCTCTTCTAGATATTTTTTGGATGCTTACATTTTGATTTAATGTTTGGATATAGTGTTTAATATATGCTCATTATCTTCATGGATCTTTTTTAAAGAAATGATAATGACAAATGAAGTTCCTTTGAGATTGATTGAAATGGATTGGTTTTCGGGTAAGTCAAGGCTCAAACCAATGGTTGTCTAAAAGCAGACCAGACATTGACTTAGCTGTCGCACCTTGTATGGAATTCAATCACTTTCACAAGTTTGATCACATGGATGTAATTCAAGGGGGATTGTCGACGAGGACCTTCAGAGGAATGACACATTTGGTACTTTAATCCAAGCTTTGAATGAATGGATTCATGGCAATTAGGGCATTTATCCCATGGATTAAAGATGACAAGCTGCATACATGCCAAGATTCTTAACCCTCCCACAAAAACTTGACAACTAAGGTATGTTTAAATTGAAAAACACTTTTCTACGCAAATCATGATTTTAAATAATAATAAAAATTAATAAACAAGCAATTTTTTCAACCGAACTTTGATTTTAAATTGGGATTTTAAGTCAAGTTAAAAAGCCAAAAAATTTAAATTTTGAAAAATAACTTTCAATAAAATTACTTTTTTATCCACTCATTAAATGTTCTACTCTATAACATGTCTAAAATAGCTATTTTATCTTCTCATAAGCAATTATGGACAGTAATGGTAAACATTATCAAAATTTTTAAAAACATTTTTTGCAACATTTTTCAACCTCAATGGTAAACTGGCCTTAAGTCTATTTTTGCCCCTAAACTTAGCAACAAAGTTCATTTTGGTCCCTGAACTTATAAAAATATAAAAGTTCGATGACATGACACTTTAAGATTACGCTACACCATTGCTTGAAAAAAGTGGACTTAATGATGTGACATTATCTCAAAGTGCCACATCATTAAACTTTTACAATTTTCCAAGTTCAAAGATCAAAATGAACTTAATTGACAAGTTCAAGTATCAAAGTAGACATAGTTGCTAAGTTCGAGGGCCAAAATTTGCATTAACCCTATCCTCTAAAAGGAAAGAAATGGACCATGTTGCATTTTTTAACTTGGATATGCATCATAATTCACTACTACCCTCTTCCCTATTACATTTTTACTGTCTAACAATGAAGAAAGAACAAATGCATATAAGAACTTCTAAACTTGCTTAAATCCTAATAAGCTACACTTTCTAGTATATCCTTCTATTTAAGGTTCATAAGCATTCTTCAAGCAACAAAGAAATGGTAACCAAGTAAGAAATACTGCTAATGTCAAGCAGTTTTCATTGGATATTTTACAAACTGGCTCATTAACCTGATAAGGAAGAAACAAATAATACTCAATAAGACAGTAGGAGACCAATAAGTGATCTATCATCATCTTCATCATATGATCCACCACATCGACCCCAACTGAAGACTTTAATATATGATAACACAAAAGAAAAACAAATGAACTAAACCAATTACGCGGACAAGCATTAGCATACAGAAGCAAAATTGATTTAAAAGCAGTAACGCAACTGGTCTTCATGGAATGGAAGACCTCTCATGGCACCAGCCACCATGGATGGGAGCCAAAACATAAAAGTGGCTCACATTGACATTAATGCCAGTCCATTATCCGGCATACCCATCCCAGCAGCCAACTCAGCATCGAGTTGAGTATGTGGTGCAGGCCCCGACATTTGCTTTAAACTGCACCAAACAAAGATCATCTCAAACAAAACATTCTTTCATCTATGAAAAATAAGCTAAAGTACTAACTGCAAGGGTTAGTATCATGCAAGTCACTTATGCTAATTCCGTTAAATATGTAACTCGGCACGAAATCTCAAAGTTGACTTCGTTTAGAATTAGAACATAAGTAGCATATGCATGCCAAGTCATAATGTAATTTGATACCAAATTCAATGACTCATAATGTAAATAACCCAGAATTGCTCACCGTTTCTTGTGACGTTTCGTCTTGAAATGTTCATCCCTCACAGTCGAATTCGCAAAATATCGGCTGAAATTAATAGAAAATAACAATATATGTTTAAATTAACAAAACGAATTCTACCATATTACAGTTTCAATTTTCTTTTTCATTTTTGTAGTAACAAAAACAATACATTAATCGAATTAATAAAAATTAAATTCATAAACAATTATATACTTACTCGCAGTGTAAGCAGTAATATTGTCCCATTCCAGGCAAATCCTCATCGCGAGGCAACGGCTTCTTCTCGGTATCACTCTTCTGCAGCTCATCATAAACGAGGTCGTCACGTGAATCGAGAAAACTCATCGTCAAGGAAAAGAAAATAGATTTAAGTGGAAAAACTTTGATCATAAAATAATGAAAATTTAATTCAATGAAACTGAAAATTTTAAAAAAGGATATCTTTGAGGAGGAATTTGTCACGGCGAGCTGTTTTGTGGGAAAATCTTCGCTTCTTTACTTTCCTGCTTGGACATTTTCCTCCCATTGTTTCCTTTAGATTGGGATTTGGGAACTTAGGGTTTTGCAGTAGGACTCCTTGAGAAAACCCTAATCGAACAAGGAGGATAAAAGAGGAGCGAGAGCCGCGAGGCGGTGCTAGTCTTTGACTTTTATTTGACTTGGTTGATTAATGAACGATGTCGTTTCGGCGTCACAACCTCTTATTTTGGGCCTTCAACCTACTATTAATAAGATTATCTTTTTCTCGCTCAACTTCAAAGAGTTCCAGAATAATTATTGAATTATTCGAAAATTTTTATTTAAGTTATTAGATGTTTAAAATTATTACTATATAACTCTTTTTGCTTGCACCGTTTACACTAATCGAAAGCTCTTTTTCTACAATTCAAATTGTTTTCATGAAATAACTTTGAGTGTCACAAATTTATGGATCAAAATTCAAATAACTTTCTTCTCCAAACTACACTAACCATCATATCAACTTAAATCTAAAGTATATTTTTTTACCCATTGATGAGTTCTATTCTACCATAAAAATCGTTGAATTGTCACTTAAGTTCACTAGCGAATTAAAAAAAAAACATGACAACCTAATGATTTAAATAAAAAATTTTAAATATTCACACAAACTTTCGAATAATTGAATAATTAAAAAAATATATAATTTAATGACATCATAGGTAATTTATCCAAAACTTTAAACCTCCAAACTTAATCACTATCCATTTTAAAATTGTATTTAATATATTTACTTAAAAATATATGTATAAATATAATCTAAGTTTAAAACACCCTCATAATAAATTCTATTATTTTCAAAAACTTTTCTTTCGATTTTGATTTTTTTAGATTAACTCCTAACAGCAATTCAATGAAGAAGAAAAATACCATTTACTTTAAAAAATATTTATGCTAACAGAATGTTTCAATGTGTATGACGGTAAGTATCATGGAAATAGAGATTGTCTTTGTGCGCCATTATAATATAAGTTCATTGACTAGTTCATTCTATGATTCTGTACTCTAATACAAATAAGGTAATTTTCTACTACAGTGAGGTCAACATAACAAGGCAATATAGGACAGAAACAATTACAAGAGCAAGATCATAAAGATGTAAAAAAGCTGAAGGACTTGCTGGAACCGATACCCTACAAAAACCCTTCGAGAAAACGGAGTAATCCCGGCTTATCGTGGTGATAAATATTGTGAGGTGAGGATCATCTTACAGGGGAACCTTCTGGCATAGTACTTTACACAATGTACAAATTGGATTGTTTGTGCATGGAACTTGACTATCAATGTTCAGGCTTCACACGTGCTTTTAGAATTCCGGGGAGAGGCGGTGACGTAGGAGGTCTGCCTGGTGTGTTTGTCATTGGGGGTGGAACAATCTGTTGTTGGTACATCGCGGACATGCTAGAGCCTTCACCATCTGCAGAAAAATTGTGTGCCATTTCGTCACTCCCTGGTCTCTCGCAGAATTTCATTGCCTTTAAAACATAGTTGTCGTCGTGGAGCTCGAATGGAGTGCTGTAAATAGAACACCAATAAGATGAAAAGTAAAGGTGAAAAATAAATCTAACTAGTAACTACCCCTCTCCCCTGATGGGCCATTCTTTCTCTCTCTTTAGCATTGTACAGTTTTACCATAACAGATGTGCTGGCCGTTCTTACCTATTGAAGTCAAAATGCACCAGCTGCATATCTTCCGATATTTCTACCTCGACAGTTGCATGAGGGCGTGTCTACAATTTCCAGATGACAAGAGAAACAAGAGATGAGAAATTAAAACACTTTGTATCAGTTCAGTAAGTGCATACTTCATTGATAGCCTACTAGCCTTAATAAAGAAACCTCATTGTGCTCCTTTTTCCTTCAAGTTTTTTGCAGTTAAGTGTTATGGAAAGTGATATAGGTTCGATAATGCAACAGGACTGTTAATACAGACCTTTCAAAACTCTTGTTCAAGAAGGAGAAATAAGCATACAAATCCATCATTATATTCCACTTGTCCAGTGGA
Organism: Gossypium hirsutum; assembly: GCF_007990345.1. Classification (NCBI taxonomy): domain Eukaryota; kingdom Viridiplantae; phylum Streptophyta; class Magnoliopsida; order Malvales; family Malvaceae; genus Gossypium; species Gossypium hirsutum. The sequence goes on from NC_053437.1 coordinate 63,332,947, forward strand.
AAAAGACATGGTAGAGTTTCTGGTTTTAAGTCATCAAGTAGGCGAACTCAAGCTGTTTTACAGGCAATAAATTTTAGAGCCGAAACGGAGTTAACAAAAGAACCAAATGCTGGTTATAGAAAAGGAAAAATTGAAGTAAAACAAGCATATATATGCAAATCCTAACAAAACCAGCTATTACTTGAAAACCTAAATGAAATGATAATTGAATTGAGTAACAGATGACATGAAAAGGTGGCTGATCATACATTTTTAATTAAACAGAAATACGGAGAATCATTAAATTTAAGATCGGTTCAAAAACCCTAAACCCTAATAAACAAAGAATTGTGGCAAAACTTCAATGATCGGAGTTTCTAATTTCGTACAAGAATGAAAGACTTGAGAAGACAACAAACCTGAACCAGGATAAAAGGTAAAGCCACACCCCCATTCGGAGGATTTCCTGAGCTGTACAATTGCTCATTTCGCTGTATCAAATTCTGAAGACCTACAAACTAAGAAACAAGACAACTATTTTAACAACAGATGGCATGCAAAGCGACCAAGTGAAACTTGATGTCCTAAAGCAGCTTTCTCTCTCTCTAAATGCAAGTTGATGATAGCAAAAATATAGAACTCTCAACATAAGGGCATGTGAAAGTAATTTTTATTTACAAACATGTGAAAATTAAGTATGCTATTCTTACCTGTTCCTCCAATTCATGAAGATAGGCAGCTTTTTTTTCAATCCTATTTCTCAGTCCAAGCCGTTCAGTCTGTATTAATTAATTTGAGGAGCTTGTTAAGCTCAAAATTACATTCTTGGCAGATTAAACCTACTTAACATAAGAAACTTAAAAATGGAGCCATATTGTCACCTTTAGATCTTCTATATCACTCAAGCTAGTACGCGGAAGTCCCTTCCACTGTATTTCCTTTTTATCCTTAGATATAATATCCATTGCCATTAGTACATTCAGGGCATCATAAACCCTTCGCCGAATGTTTTTCTCATCATACTGCTGCTGTTGGATATAAAAATAAAATGAAATATATATAAAACAAACACACAGACAGACAGACGTACAGACAGACAGACAGACAAAGGAGATTCAATGGTGTTAGTTTCACTCTATTAGGGTAAAAGATAGAAGTTTAGGCTGTCGAGATCAAGGAATCCAATATTGACATGTCGAAAGAATTGCAAACCTGATCTGGTGATGCTATGTTATTGCCTGGATCAGTAAACTCAGCAACAAGTTCATCTGCCACCTGGGAAAAGCTTTCACTCTCAGATATAGACATAGGCATAGAGCTAAGTTGTTATAAGCAGACAAAGTAGTAACGGTCCAACACTTTGAAACTTTAGGAAATGAATGCATAAGTCCAAGTGCAGGAACGTGTGTGTTTGCTAGCACGAGAAGAAAATACTAGCATTTAAGAATCACATTTTGATGTGATGTCAATTTGAAAGATAAACAGTATCATTCTGCTTGAAATTTTGAAAGGTACATGAATTGTAAGCATCAATAATGGAACTCGGTTGATGCTCAAAATAACAAAATCAGTTTATACATGCCATTAGTGATTAGTAAGAAATCAGTGTAAAACAAAGAAGTTGACAAGAAAGGAATCACTGGAATATCAATTTGTCAAGTCTACTCTTCATTTATAGCTCATTTGCACATTAGAAGCTCCTACAAGGCAATTTTGGAGTTATATATAAAAAATTCTATACCTTAATAGTATCATAGTCTCACAATTAAGAGTTATGGCATGCAAATCCTGACCCACAAGGAAGAATCAAATGCATAACTAGTTCAGACCCTGGTTAGACAACAATCTCTATATCTAATCCATAAATGCAGTATCAAAGAAAATGAAATTTAGCTTCTGAATATAGCACATAACAAAGAAAGAATAAATTTAGGGAAAATTTTGAACAGTTTGGCAAAATGGCTTGAGCATATATATACAACCATAAGCACTGATGCAATGACCATTAATAAGTTTACCAAAACCAAAAAACATGAATGAAAGAGCGACTTTCAGAAACCAACGGACCTCATTGTACGTGGTTCTTCCCTTGCTTTCCACTTTTTCACAAACTGAATGAAACCAAAGACAGTTCAAACAAGAAATTAGATAGCTAAGCCACAACTGCTAACTCAACTACAACATGCATGGCAGAAGAAGGAGCACAATATGTGATTGAACTTTTAATGCAATCTTTTACGACCCAAAAATCACACCTTTCATGCTAAATTGACGGAGTCCTCTGCCACTCTTATCACCACCAACTGCACGTTGACCTCTCTTTTTCTTTTTACTACTGAAATTAAAATTGGCAATCAGTTAAATCATGGAATACTCTGATCATCATAACAACATAGTATGATCAGTCCAGTGCTAAGCAGAGTATGAACAAACCAAATGCAGTCACCAAAAAGTTCAAAAGTTTCACTGATATAAATTCTTTGGTATCATAGCCCATAAACAATGTCCATTTCAAGCATAATGCAATAACATTTACCAACTTCAACCATAAACAAATACAAATTTACATCATGAAAGCACAATTGAAGACTTATTCTTCCATCTACCCCAGACCCTCCTCCCCCCCTTTGTTCAAAAACCCACAATTAAATCAAACCATTAAACATAACTATCATAAACTCAAGCTAAAAGGGTACCTAGAAAAAAAAGAAACACTCACCCAACAGCACCTTGAGATCCAGCATCATCTCCGTGAATATCGAGATGGTTCAACCTTAAAAAAGTGTTCTCACTAGCAGGCGTCGCCATAGCTAGCTCACACCGGCTCGAAGGAGAGCCGACACTACCACTAGTCGAAACGGATTGACCCGAAACAGTGGTGCCCCACGACCTAGAAGCACCTCTCTTAGTCTGGTTTTGATCCCCATCTTCTTGGTGGTTATGGTTTTGAACACTGTTACTACCAGTTACCATACCTAAAGAAACCAAACCCAGAGATCAAAATTAAAAATCAAGTGAAGTTTTAGGGGTTTTGAGACCTTAAGAAAAGTGGGTACTGGAGTTGAAGGGACGTCAATGAGCATAATCAGTAATAGCTTGGCACCAAAAATTGTTGATCGTTATCTGTTTGATTAAATTCCTGAAAGAAAAGAAAAAGGAGTACGAAAATGAGGAAGGAGGGATTCTAATAAGGGAATGCAGGAAAAGCCTAAAGGGAGGTTTCAGCTTTCAACTTTTCAAAGGCTTCGAAGAGCTGTGAACGAAGGTAGTGGAAAAGAGGGAAATTTTATTTGTGAGGGTATGGTTTTTTTGGTTGAAGAATTAAAGTGGGGTTGGATAGATTGGTCCAAAGGGCCCAAATTGGGTTCAAGGATTGATATGGGTTCTAATAAATAAGGGTTAATATACTATTTAGTATCTAAGTTTAGCTTCAATGTTCAATTTGGTACTCAAGTTTGGCTTCAACATTCAATTTGGTACCTGAGTTTTTTTCTTTGTCCTAATTAAGTGTGTGTATATGTATTAAAAGAGCATACTTGTCAAACATTCATTGGGCCACATGATGTCCCTTCGCCTAAGTGCCAAATTGAACCTTGAAGCTAAGCTCAAGTATCAATTTGAGACAAAAAAAATTTAAGTATTAAATTGAACTTTGTAGCCAAATTCATGTAACGACTTAAGTCAATTAAAATTTAATAAAATCGTACCGAGCGATTCAAGTTGATTTTTTATTTTTTTTTCTTTTCTCAGTTTATCTTATACTAACCCAAAATCAAAGTTATTTTTGCTTAAAACTCATATTTAGTTCAATTTATTTGTTTTTTGTCTAAGACCTTATGTCCAATAGTCACATTGGGTTCCAACTAAATTTAAAATCGAGTTGAATTAGAACACTAAATGAGGAGCAAAGTCTTCCAAAGTTACAAGAATCAAATTGGATATCTTAAGAGGTATCAAACTCCCTACTATTTAACTCGTAATCCAACCGTAATTATTTTTTAGGTTAAAATATGTCATAAGTTTCTATATTTTTCAAAAATTTAAAATTTAATCCTTATACTTTTATTAGAAATAGTCCCTCTAATTTTTAAATTTCAAAATTCATGTTCATCTATTAACACTATTAATTTTTTTTATTAAATTTGTTGGTGTGACATTTTGAAAAAAAAAACTTACTTGATAATCATATAATTAAAAAATGACATTGTAATGAACTTGAATTTAATAAAAAATTAACAGTATTAATAGTTACACCTGAATTTTGAAATCTAAAAAATATAATGACTAAATCCTAAATTTTTGAAAATTACAATAACTTATATCATATTTTAACTTTTATCATTAGTGAAAATTTATGAAATTAGCAAAATAGGAAAAGAAGAAGAAGAAAATGGTAGAAATGAAAGAAGAAGGTTGTTTAATGGATTCAAACAAGAATTTGGGATGCTTCATAAATCATAAATAAATAAACTAATGTCATTGGATTCATAAAGTGGGGGATGCATTTGATTAAAGCTTTTAACTTACCTAAATCTCATTTAATATTCTCATCAAAAGTTTACCTAATCACAACATTTTGTTCATGTGCTCCAGGGGTGTTGGTAGTATCCGACCTCCGAAAATCTTTTCAAGATTTTAAATTAGTAAAAATTATGTATTGACCCTTTTAAAAATGATAAAAGATTGATTTAATCTTTTAAAAATTATAAAAATTACATTTTTACTATCGTAAAAATTACAGTTTAATTTTTCTCTTTTAAAAAAATTCTGACTTCACCCCGATGTGCTAAAAGTGTTTTAATTAGATCCTAAACTCAATAGATTAAACTCGTTTAGTGGAGTTTTATCATTCATGTTATATACGTCATTCTAAAAAAAAAACCTATAAAAGGGATCATCTTTAAGTCATTCAATACAACTTCAAAAGCGTATAAAATATCAAAATCTGAAAAGAAGATTTTGATGACTAGAAGTTCTTTCTTAAAATCCTAAAAAATTGAAAAATTTAAATAAATTCTAAAGAATGTCACATCTTTTTGATACAATGGCTAAGATTACCCATAGCCTTCCCCCTTCAACACTTAAATAGAAGGATAATAAGCTTTAGTACACTTGAATTCAAGTTCTCCTGCACTGGCAAAAATACTCATGTCTATTAAACTAAGACTTAATTGACAATAAACCGATTGTTTTAAACATTAAAAAAATAGTTTTATAATTATACCTAAGTAACCCAACCCAATATAAACTAAAATCCAGCCCAAGTATCCAATAAAAAAACATTAACATATATTAAAAACCCAACCCAAATATAAAAATAAAACCCAAACCCAAATTAATATTCTATAAATTTATAGTCACAACTTTAATGTATATTATATACATAATACATAAATAATTTAATTAAAAACCTAAATCCTGCCTCATTTACCAATTCCCAAATCTGAAATTCCTATCCCAAAACCTAGCACCATTTGCACCGCCATCAGCCCCTCCTCGACTGTCACCTACTACTGCAGGCCACACGACCACACCCGTCCAGCGTCCACCACCAGCAAGCAGTTGAAAGCAAAGTAGCAAGGATAATGCGGCCATGGAAGGCAAGAATTGAAGACAAAGAAGAAAAGGAAAGGAAAGCAAGCTTTATCACGTAATAGAAGGTTTGAATGTTTAAAAGAGATTTCACATGCAAGTTGGTTGGATTAATTAGGTTAATCTCTAATTTTTGGTTTATTTGATTATTGTTATAAAAAAGTTGATCTATTGATTCGACCGTAAATTTTTTTATGATATGTTTTTAATTGAATAAAATTCTAATCTATCATATGTGAATTGCTCTAAGCACAATTATTGTACAATTTCGTTTTTGATTTTTTTTAGTTAAAAAATACTATATATTTTGAAATAATTACGAATATATTAATATTAGTCTGTTGATGTGAACAATTATTTGAGTTATCGTGTTACTTTCATTAAAATTTTAATAGTCGAATTAATTTTTCCACCTTTAAAAAAAACAAATTTAATATAAAATGTTTGTAAACACAATCTTATAGCAGATCTTCTAAAATAATAAAAAATGCATAGGACTGCACTAACTACATATATTTATTAATTGAGTCCCTACAATTCTACCCCAATTCAAGAAATTAGGTGGTGGATATAAGAAAAAACTGATATTAAAAGCAAATAATTCTCCACACTAAGATCACATGGTTCAATTAAAAAAACTTGATTGCGTAATTGTGAAAGAACTTACCTTTTCACTAAAGCTATTTATAGACCCAATTTTTGTCAAAATATTTGCACTCATTTCTCCTTTTGTTTTTCCTTTATCAAAATGGCCTCCTTCAAAGAGATCATATCAACACTCCCAAGAAGAAAAAGCTGGTATGGCGATGATACTTTTTTGTATCAAGGCTTTTGGTGTGACACATTTTTTATTGAAGGATTAATGAGAGCTCAACAAAATTTTCGATCTCAACCTTCTGATATCGTCATATGCAGTGCTATGAAAACCGGAACAACATGGTTAAAGTCCCTCACTTTTGCCATTGTAACAAGATCCACCTTCGATGATTCCACTAACCCTCTATTCAACAATCTATCACATGATTGTGTACCCCTTTTAGAGGTTGATTTAGCCCAATCTTCCACCAATCGAGACCCTAAAAATCCTTTGTTAGCCACACATGCCCCTTACTGTTCTTTACCAAGATCAATAATTGATTCTAGTTGTAAAATTGTTTACATTTGTAGGGACCCTAAGGATTCATTAGTTTCGCTTTATCACTTCTTTGCTAGGTACTTGGCATCCAAAGACATGAAGCCTCCTGCTTTAGAAGAGGCCTTTGAGCTTTTTTGCCAAGGTGTAAGCTCTTACGGACCTTATTGGGACCATGTTCTAGGGTTTTGGAAAGCAAGTTTGGACCGACCTGATAAGATTCTTTTCTTGAAATACGAAGAAATGATAGAAGATACTGTTTTATACGTTAAGAAAATAGCTGATTTCATCGGTTATCCTTTCTCTTTTGAAGAACTTGAAAAAGGATCAGTCGAAAAAATCGTAAACATGTGTAGTTTCGAGAATTTAAGCAATTTGGAAGTGAATAAAAGCGGAAAACACCGTGAGGGAACTCCAGTGGTGATTGAAAACAAGATGTATTTCCGAAAAGGTAAGGTTGGGGATTGGGAGAATTATTTGACACCTGAAATGGCTGTTCGGTTGGACTCGATAACGTTGCAGAAGCTAAATGGTTCAGGCTTAACTCTATGATTGAATAATAAAGCAGCCATGGGGTACATTTTGCCTTCTCTGCAATTTCACATATTATGTTTCTAAAAATAAATTGGGTATGCTTTTTGCAAGTAGCAACACTTCTCGTGTTGTTCATGTTAAGATCAATTAAAAGTATAGTTGGTTCAATTGAAATCGATTCAATCAATAAAATTTGATATAAGTTGATTTGATTTTGTTAGTTTAATATTTATGGATAAACTACACCAACTCTCCTAAGTTTTGTATAAAATTACATTTTAGTTACTCAACTTTCAAAATTTATATCATAGTCACTGACATTATCAAATTGTTACATTTTTGTCACTCGACTGTTAACTTTAAAGAAGTAACGTTGCACATAAATTCAAAAGGTTAATAGCTAATTTGGTCCCTGAACTATAGTTAAAAAATTATTTTCACATTTAAATTTTTTTTACAATAATTGTAAAAAAGTAAAAAAAAAAGTCTTAAAAATAAAATTCATATAAAAAACCAGTTGCAGCGAGAAACAACTAAGAATTTTGCTACTGTCTTTGCTCTTTTTTTTCTTTTTTTTTCCTCTCTTTTTTCATGTAGACCGACGTTGGCTCTTCTCTTCCCAAATCTTTAAAAATAATATATAGGTTTTATTTATAGCTAAAAGAAAAATATTGACTTGAAAAGGTGGGTTTGGAGAAGAAGAATAGCACTTTGTATTATAAATTTAAAAACAAAAACCCAATCAGTGTAACACCCCAAACCTTGAAGGTTACATTAACTTCTTGAAAATTTAGATTGTTATTTTCTGAAATTTCGACTTGTTTTTCTGTAAAAGTAAATTCTTAGTAAAAAACTCGTTTTCACTTATTAGTTGCAAAAAAAAAAAAAACACCATTCTACAATAACGGTTTCTTTAAAACATTTGTTCTTTACTCATAAATTGAAATAATAGAAATACTGTGAACTCGCTTATTTTTCAGAAAACTAGATTTCTCATTTTGTTTTGCAACGAAAAAACTTTAACTTGTTTAATTTTGAAAATAAAATATTTTTTTAATTAACAGAAATCATGTAGAAAATTTAAACTAATTAACTAAAAAAGCATAGTTGATTGAATATGTGAAATGTGATTAAAAACAACATGTAAAAGAAAATGCGAAATGATTTATATGAGTCCGAAGGATCGATATGAAAGTTAAAAAAAATCAATAGATTTGATATAGAAATGATATGATTAAATGATATGATTAAATGATATTTTTTTTATAGTGGAAAAAGTAGCATGGTATGTTATAATGATTTGCCGATTTGCATAATGTATGTGTCGAAACAATTTTTTTTATAAAACGGGATCGATTTTAATTTTGAAAATGAAAACGAACATGGGAGTTGCTACCAATCCTTTTTATTTAGGTGTGATCGGATCATTTTATAATTTAATCATTTTAATAAAAGTTTTAAATTTACTAAAACGATAATTTTTGGTCTACAAAATCCAGAAAATGGGTTCGGGAGTCAATTACGCACGAGGAAGGGTTAGCACGCTCGTAACGCCCAGAAATTGGTACCTAGTTGATTAATTAGTGTCTTAGTGTTGAGGATTGAAAACTTTGAAGAGTTTTAAAAATACGATCCTTAAAAAAAACTCGAATAACATGGGTTAGAATTTAGGATTCTCTTGTTCTGAAGGAATATCACATCCAGCACGTTAGGATACAATACTTTAAACCCTCGAAACCAAGATTACCTTACGGTTTCCAAAACCCATATTTTTGAAATTTTAAGAGGATATTTGGCTATTTGGTCGAACGAGAAATCGAAACCCAGCACGTTAGGGCGTGTTTTCTCGAATTTCCAAACGCAAAATATTGTCTTATTTTAAAACTCTTTTTTTTGAATAATAGCGAGTACAACACTTGAACGACATACATTTGTTTTATTTATGATAAAACATAAAAGTTTATTATAGGTATATACAAATCGAGCGCAACTTTTAAAGTGATGAAATGGAATGATAATGGGGCATGAAATAACAACTAACGAATAAAATGATACATTAATGCATGACAAGTATACGAAAACACGAATAAATGAAGCATAGTTCCCACAATTACAATAAGCACAGAACATATAACATTTTAATACCAACATTAATAATCAAAGGGAAATAAAGAAATAATATATGAAATAATTTGAAGTAAATAACAATATAAAATAAGTGATTTATAAGAACAATAAATAATAAGGGTTTCAAATAAACAATCAATAGGAATCTTAAAATAAATAATAACAAAACAGTTTAAAATAAATAAATAAATAAGGTATGGAAAGTTTTAAAGAATATATGAAAATTTGAACGGCATATATATACAATTGATAATATAAATATTATGTAAAACCGTTTAAAACAAATAATGTATGGAACTTAAAATTAATAATGCTAACGAGCCTTCTTTTTTTTAAAAGAATGAATATAAATTAAATGGGCCTAGGACGAAATTGAATTCGAATTAAAGAGTCGGGTCTAAATTAAAAAAAAGGCTGCCGAGGATCAAAATAAGATGCGCCCGAAGAACGAGGGACTTATTGGGAAAATATTTCCTTCCCTCATGCGCAAGTTCAACACGGACCAGATTGGAACGAACGGAAAATCATGCGGCCTAAATAAAAAGACAACATGGATTAGATTGCACCACAGCACAAAAGCGGAGGGACCCCTCACATAAATAGACCCTCCAAGCAAAACACGCGGATCCTGCTACTGGGTCGGGTCGCGCTCGCGGGTTAAGGGCCAAAACAACGTCGTTTTGGTAACTGAACCCTAACTTACAAAACGGCGCCGTTTAATAACCTTATTTAAATCAAATTTAAAAAAAATCATTTTTTTAGTGTTTAGAGAAAAAAAAAACTTCAAAATCTCCCATATGTCTCTCTCAACCCCACTTGGCCAGCGTGGGTTCCCTCGGAGAATCTGCTGCACCACCGCCGTCTGCAACTCTCGACTCAACAATGTTTGTATAGTTCCTTTACATTTTGATATATGACATGTACTTAAGTTTTGAGTTGGTTTTGTATCTTGGATGGTCATTTGGAAAATTGGATAGTTGATGTCAATTTGAATTTATGAATATGAAATGTTTAAGTTATCATGAACATTATGTGATGTTTAAATGGTTAAGTGGTATAAACGATCATATGTATTAAGTTAGATCTGAGTTGTGAATGGTTAAATTGATAAACATGAATGATAATGACATAGCAAAGGTAGTATATGAAGTGTTGATGTAGGTATTATGCTTGAACGGATTGGTTTCGCATTGGTTATTTTGGTTATTAGGTTAGCATGGATTGGTTCCATATAAACATTTCAAAACAGCATGTCATGTTGTAACAAGAAATTGATAGTGAATGATGTCGCGACTTGGAATCTCCCAAGTTGTGACGTCAACTCGATAGTTTTAACATTTTATATTTTAGTCCTTAAACGACCTTAGGTTATCGAAAGAGCTTTCGTATGCTCGTATAAACCTTGGATATGTTTGTTAATATGATATAATGATGTATTGATCATAATTACATGTATAAACTGTTGAATTGATAAAATTTAGATCGTAGTTGTTCCAACAACGAATGTGACATCCCATAACTTGGACCTGCAATCAAGTAGGGTATGGGGTTTACGAGAAAGGTGGGCTTCGAGAAGAAGAATAGCACTTTGTATTATAAATTTAAAAACAAAAACTCAATCAGTTTAGTAAATGGAGTTAGAGAAGAAATAATGGGTTTAGAAAAGAAGTAGAGCACTTTGTGTTATAAATTAAATGAAAAAAAATCAAAAATTTCAAAAAATTGAAACTTACCAAAGAGTCCAAACAAATATAATATAATACAACATTTTGCTCTTCTCTCTTGCTCGATAGGCCGTTGGTGGTAGAAGTTTTTATGATTCTCAAGAATAAAAGCACTGTTACCCAAGCCTTGATATTGTTTCCTGAAAATTCGAGCAGCAACAATCGGTCTAATAATTATAATTAGTTAGACTTTTCTAGATAATAAAATACTATTACGTACCAATTTTACAAACTACTAACAATATATATTTGACAGTTAAAAGTTTTTTTTACATAAAACGAATATTTAGAAAATTTTAATGTATGTCAATCTTGACATACATGATTTATATGAATGGAGTATGAAATATGACGGTAGGATTGTTAAAATAAAAATTGTATAAAAAGTTACTAAATTATGCAAAACCACTTTAATTTTACAACCGTGTAAGTGAATTTCTCCTCTTATTTTATTTTTTAAGTATTATATTAATAATTTTTATCTTACATATTTTATTTATGTTTTCTGGGTACATGTTTTATCTTAAGATTTGTATAATTCTTTACACAATAATAATTCATTTTACATAGTTATAAAAAATCATTAATTTTACATAAATTTTGATATATTATTATATTTTGGTTTATGTTTATTTCTATGTGACATGATAATTTTAATTATTTAAATTTTTTTTATCTTCGAATAAATTTGTCAAATAATTTAATATTTAAATCATTATATATAGTGTACAAATCATATAATAAAAAATTAATCTAACTTTACGAAGCATAATGAGCAGGTATATTCTAGTGATATATTAAATATATTATATAACTCTTTTACATACTTTTTTTACCTTCAAAAAGTCAAATTCTTGATCATTTTAGTCTCTTTTTTTATTATCATTTTAGTTTTGAATCATCAAATTTCAATTAAATTACCTTTTTTTTGGACGTAAAAGGTTGACCTAACAAGTAAACTTTTAAATGCGATAGCCTGTATAGTAGTGCATGTGTATTTTATTGTTGACGTGGATGATTATTTTCAAAACTTTTATGAACTTTTTGAATTTGTATTTTTATTTAATTTATGAAGTAAGCGCGGACTTTCATGTGTGTCACCATGTCACTTCCGTTAAAATTTTAATAGTCCAATTAATTTTTCCGTTCAAAGAAAAACAATTTAACAAAAATTTGAAAATTTAAAACAAACCGATCCAAAAAAGTATCAAGACAAATGCATTTAAGAAAAGAGAAATTATTTGGTATACTGCCGGTAGAGCTTTTATACTCCACAAGCAAAATCAGGGGTTAATAAGTATCCTATAAAAAATACCAATTTTTTAAGATTACTTATAAAATAAAATAAAAATACACTTCACAGTTCACCCCAATTATTGTTAACAAAACCTGATTCCAAATCTTTTAAAATAATACAAAAAAATCTATCAACTAGATTGTTTAGTGACAAAATCTTGCATGGGACAGACCTTGACAATGGGTAAATAAGCACTAGCTACATTTTTTATTTATTTAGTCCCTATAATTCTATTTCAATTCAAGAAATTACGTGGTGGATATAATAAAAAAATGTTATTAAAAGCAAATAATTTTCGTCACTAAGTTCACATGGTTCAATTACAAAAAAAATATTGTGTAATTGTGAAAGAAATTACCTTTTCTCTAAAGCTATTTATAGACCCAATTTTTGTCAAAATATTTGCACTCATTTCCCCTTTCTTTTTCCTTTATGAAAATGGCCTCCTTCAAAGAGATTATATCAACACTCCCAAGAAGAAAAAGTTGGAATGACTCAAATAACGACTTTTTTTTGTATCGAGGCTTCTGGTGTTACTCGTTTTTCATTGAAGGAGTGATGTCGGCTCAACAAAATTTCCAATCTCAACCTTCCGATATCGTCATATGCAGTGCACCGAAAACTGGAACAACATGGTTAAAGTCCCTCACTTTTGCCATTGTCACAAGAATCACCTTCGATGATTCCACTAACCCTTTACTTGCCAATCTATCACATGATTGTGTACCACTTTTAGAGGTTGATTTAGCCCAATCTTCCATCAATCGAGACCCTAAAAATCCTTTGTTAGCCACACATGTCCCTTACTCATCTTTACCAAGATCAATAATTGATTCCAGTTGTAAAATTGTTTACATTTGTAGGGACCCTAAGGATTCATTCGTTTCGTTTTACCACTTCATTGCTAGGCGCTTGGCATCCAAAGACATAAAGCCCCTTGCTTTAGAAGAGGCCTTTGAGCTTTATTGCCAAGGTGTAAGCAATTATGGACCTTATTGGGACCATGTTCTAGGGTTTTGGAAAGCAAGTTTGGACCGACCTGATAAGATTCTTTTCTTGAAATACGAAGAAATGATAGAAGATACTGTTTTATACGTTAAGAAATTAGCTGATTTCATCGGTTACCCTTTCTCTTCTGAGGAAATCAAAAAAGGGTCAGTCGACAAGATCATAAGCATGTGTAGCTTCGAGAACTTAAGCAATTTGGAAGTGAATAAAAGTGGCAAACACCGTGAAGGAACTCCAGGGGTGATTGAAAACAAGATCTATTTCCGAAAAGGTAAGGTTGGGGATTGGGAGAATTATTTGACACCTGAAATGGCTTCTCGGTTGGACTCGCTAACGTTACAGAAGCTAAATGGTTCAGGCTTAACTCTGTGATTGAATCATAAAGCAGCCATGGGGTACATTGTCCCTTCTTTGCAATTTCTGCATATTATGTTTCTAAAAATAATTTGTGTATGCTTTTTGCAAGTAGCAACACTTCTCGTGTTGTTCATGTTAACATCAATAAAAAGCATAGTTGATTCAATATGTGAAATGTGATTAAAAACAACATGTAAAACACAATGCGAATTGGTTTATAGGAGTCCGGAGGACCGATATAAAATTTTTTAAAAAATCAATAGATTCGATATATAAATGATATGATTAAATGATATGAATTGAAATGAAAATGATTGTATTTTTTTATAGTGGAAAAAGTAGCATGGCATGTTATAATGATTTGTCGATTTTCATAATGTATGAATCGAGATATATGACATGAAGAGATGAAATTCAAACGTTTGAATCTTGAATATGTTTTCATTACATTTTTGTCGAATTAATGTTTATGTTGGTATGACTTGATCATAAAGGTACTGATGATCTTTATTGTTCAATGCACACTTTGTTTATTCCATGTGAGGTATTAGTTAATTTTGAAGACTCGAGGAGTGATCCAACATCCGATCTGCAACTCTCGACTCAACAATGTTTGTATAGTTCCTTTACGTTTTGATATATGACATGTACTTAAGTTTTGAGTTAGTTTTGTATCTTGGATGGTCATTTGGAAAATTGGATGGTTGATGTGAATTTGAGTTTATGAATATGAAATGTTTAAGTTATCATGAACATTATGTGATGTTTAAATGGTTAAGTGGTGTAAATGGTCATATATATTAAGTTAGGTTTGAGTTATGAATGGTTAAATTGATAAACATGAATGATAATGACATAGCAAAGGTAGTATATGAAGTGTTTGATGTAGGTATTATGCTTGAATGGATTGGTTTCGCATTGGTTATTTTGGTTAGGTTTGTATGGATTAGTACCAAATAAACATTTCAAAACAGTATGTCACGTTGTAACGAGAAATCAATAGTGAATGATGTCGCGACTTGGAATCTCCCAAGTCGTGACGTCAACTCGATAGTTTTAACATTTTATATTTTAGTCCTTAAACGACCTAAGGTTATCGAAAGAGCTGTCGTATGCTCGTATAAACCTTGGATATGTTTGTATAATAAGATATAATGATGTATTGATCATAATTACATGTATAAACTGTTGAATTGATAAAATTTAGATCGTAGTTGTTCTAACAACAAATGTGATATCCCATAGCTTGGACCTGTGATCAAGTTGGGTATGGGGTGTTACTAGAAAGGTGGGTTTGGAGAAGAAGAATAGCACTTTGTATTATAAATTTAAAAACAAAAACTCAATCAGTATAGTAAATGGAGTTAGAGAAGAAATAATGGGTTTAGAAAAGAAGTAGAGTACTTTGTATTATAAATTACAAGAAAAAAATCTAAAATTTCAAAAAATTGAAACTTACCAAAGAATCCAAATAAATATAATATAATACAACATTTTGCTCTTCTCTCTTGCTCGATAGGCCGTTGGTGGTAGAAGTTTTTATGATTCTCAAGAATGAAAGCACTGTTACCCAAGCCCTGATTTTGTTTCCTGGAAATTCGAGCAGCAACAATCGGTCTAATAATTATAATTAGTTAGACTTTTCTAGATAATAAAATACTATTACATACCAATTTTATAAACTACTAACAATATATATTTGACAGTTAAAAGTTTTTTTTACATAAAATGAATATTTAGAAAAATTTAATTACATCAACGTTAACATACATGATCTATATGAATGGAGTATGAAATATGACGGTGGGATTGTTAAAATATTAATTGTATAAAAAGTTACTAAATTATGCAAAACCACTTTAATTTTACACCGTGTAAGTGAATCTCTCCTCTTATTTTATTTTTTAAGTATTATATTAGTAATTTTTATCTTACATATTTTATTTATGTTTTCTGGGTACATGTTTTATCTTAAGATTTGTATAATTCTTTACACAATAATAATTCATTTTACATAGTTATAAAAAATCATTAATTTTACATAAATTTTGATATATTATTATATTTTGAATTTATGTTTATTTCTATGTGACATGATAATTTTAATTATTGAAATTTTTTATCTTCGAATAATTTTGTCAAATAATTTAATAATTAAATCATTATATATAGTGTACAAATCATATTAAAAAATTAATCTAACTTTACGAAGCATAATGAGCAGGTATATTCTAGTGATATATTAAATATATGATATAACTCTTTTACGTACTTTTTTTACCTTCAAAAAGTCAAATTCTTGATCATTTTAGTCGCTTTTTTTTATCATTTTAGTTTTGAATCATCAAATTTCAATTAAATTACCTTTTTTTTTTGGACGTAAAAGGTTCCCCTAACAAGTAAAATTTTAACGTCATTGACATGGTAGACTGTATAGTAGTGCATGTGTATTTTATTGTTGACGTGGATGATTATTTTCAAAACTTTTATGAACTTTTTAAATTTTTATTTTTATTTAATTTATGAAGTAAGCATGGACTTTCATGTGTGTCACCATGTCACTTTCGTTAAAATTTTAATAGTCCAATTAAATTTTCAGTTCAAAGAAAAACAATTTAACAAAAATTTGAAAATTTAAAACAAACCGATCCAAAAAAGTATTAAGACAAATGCATTTAAGAAAAGGGAAATTATTTGGTGCATTGCCGGTAGAACTTTTATACTCCACAAGTAGAATTAGGGGTTAATAAGTATCCTAAAGAAATATAGTAAAATATTAATTTTTTAAGATTACTTATAAAATAAAAAATACACTTCACCCCAATTACCGTAAAAAAAATACAAAACTTGATTCCAAATCTTGCTCTTTTAAAAAAATTTTGACTTCACCCCGATGTGCTAAAAGTGTTTTAATTAGATCCTAGACTCAATAGATTAAACTCGTTTAGTGGAGTTTTATCATTCATGTTATATAAGTCATTCTAAAAAAAAAAACCCCTATAAAAAGGATCATCTTTAAGTCATTCAATACAACTTCAAAAGTGCATAAAATATCAAAATCTGAACAGAAGATTTTGATGACTAGAAGTTGTTTCTTAAAATCCTAAAAAATTGAAAAACTTAAATAAATTCTAAAGAATGTCACATCTTTTTGATACAATGGCTAAGACTACCCATAGCCCCCCTCAACACTTAAACAGAGGGATAATAAGCTTTAGTACACTTGAATTCAAGTTCTCCCCAACCCAAATATAAAAAATAAAACCCAAACCCAAATTAATATTTATAAATTTATAGTCCCAACTTTATATAATTTAGTTATAAGTTTAATGTATATTATATACATAATACATAAATAATTTAATTAAAAACCTAAATCCTGCCTCATTTACCAATTCCCAAATCTGAAATTCCTATCCCAAAACCTTGCACCATTTACACTGCCATCAGCCCCTCCTCGACTGTCACCTACTACTGCAGGCCACACGACCACACCCGTCCAGCGTCCACCACCAGCAAGCAATTGAAAGCAAAGTAGCAAGGATAATGCGGCCATGGAAGGCAAGAATTGAAGACAAAGAAGAAAAGGAAAGGAAAGCAAGCTTTATCACGTAATAGAAGGTTTGAATGTTTAAAAGAGATTTCTCATGCAAGTTGGTTGGATTAATTAGGTTAATCTCTAATTTTTGGTTTATTTGATTATTGTTATAAAAAAATTGAATCGATTTAGCGCACACCTTATTTTTTTTTCACCTTCTATTTTCTTTCATGATCTTATTGATTCGACCATAAAATAAAATTCTAATTTATTAGATGTGAATTGCTCTAATCTAAGCATAATTATTGTACAATTTTGTTAAAAAAATGAAACTATATATTTTAAAATAATTATGAATATATTAATATTAGTATGTTGATGTGAACAATTATTTTTAAAACTTCTATAAGATTTTTTATTTTTTAATTTTAAAAAGTACACACGTTCTTTTATTCGAGTTATCATGTTACTTTCATTAAAATAGTACAATTAATTTTTGTGTAAAATTTAAAATACACTTCACCTTTAAAAAATAAAAAAATGCATAGGACAGCACTAACTACATTTATTTATTAATTTAGTTCCTATAACTCTACTCCAATTCAAGAAATCACGTGGTGGACATAATAAAAAACTGATATTAAAAGCAAATAATTCTCCACACTAACATCACATGGTTGAATTAAAAAAAGTTGATTGCGTAATTGTGAAAGAACTTACCTTCTCTCTGAAGCTATTTATAGATCCAATTTTTGTCAAAATACTTGCACTCATTTCTCCTTTCGTTTTTCCTTTATCAAAATGGCCTCCTTCAAAGAGATCATCTCAACACTCCCAAGAAGAAAAGGCTGGACTGACTCAAATAACGACCTTTTTTTGTATCGAGGCTTCTGGTGTTACTCGTTTTTCATTGAAGGAGTGATGTCGGCTCAACAAAATTTTCAATCTCAACCTTCCGATATCGTCATATGCAGTGCACCGAAAACTGGAACAACATGGTTAAAGTCCCTCACTTTCGCCATTGTCACAAGAACCACCTTCGATGATTCCACTAGCCCTTTACTTGCCAATCTATCACATGATTGTGTACCCTTTTTAGAGGTTGATTTAGCCCAATCTTCTACCAATCGAGACCCTAAAAATCCTTTGTTAGCCACACATGTCCCTTACTCTTCTTTACCAATATCAATAATTGATTCCAGTTGTAAAATTGTTTACATTTGTAGGAACCCTAAGGATTCATTCGTTTCGTTTTATCACTTCATTGCTAGGCTCTCGGCATCCAAAGACATGAAGCCCGTTGCTTTAGAAGAGGCCTTTGAGCTTTATTGCCAAGGTGTAAGCAATTATGGACCTTATTGGGATCACGTTCTAGGGTTCTGGAAAGCAAGTTTGGACCGACCTGATAAGATTTTTTTCTTAAAATACGAAGAAATGATAGAAGACACTGTTTTATACATTAAGAAATTAGCTGATTTCATCGGTTATCCTTTCTCTTCTGAAGAAATCAAAAAAGGGTCAGTCGACAAGATCGTAAGCATGTGTAGTTTCGAGAACTTAAGCAATTTGGAAGTGAATAAAAGTGGCAAACATCGTGAAGGAACTCCAGGGGTGATTGAAAACAAGATCTATTTCCGAAAAGGTAAGGTTGGGGATTGGGAGAATTATTTGACACCTGAAATGGCTGCTCAGTTGGACTCGATAACGTTACAGAAGCTAAATGGTTCAGGCTTAACTCTGTGATTGAATCATAAAGCAACCATGGGGTACATTGTCCCTTCTCTGCAATTTCGACATATTGTGTTCTAAAAATAATTTGCGTATGCTTTTTGCAAGTAGCAACACGAGTGTTAAGATCAATAAAAAGTATAGTTGGTTCAATTGAAATCGATTCAATTAATATAATTTGATATAAGTGATTTGATTTTGTTAGTTTAATTTTTATGGATATACTACACCAACTGTCCTAAGCTTTGTATCAAAATTACATTTCGGTTACCCAACTTTTAAAATTTATATCATAGTCACTAACATTATCAAATTGTTACATTTTTGTCACTCGACTACTGTTAACTTCTGTTAAAGAAGTAACGTTGCACCTTAATTCAGAAGGTTAATAGTTAATTTGGTACCTGAACTATAGTTAAAAAATTATTTTCATATTTAAATTTTTTTTACAATAATTGTAAAAAAGTAAAAAAAAGTCTTAAAAATAAAATTCATATAAACAAGAAACAACTAAGAATTTTGCTACTGTCTTTGCTCTCTCTCTCTTTTTTTTTTCTCTTTTTTCATGCAAGTCAACGTTGGCTCCGCTCTTCCCTAATCTTTAAAAATAATATATATAGGTTTTATTTATAGTTAAAAGTAAAATATTGACTTGAAATTTGAGAGAAGAAAGGTGGGTTTGGAGAAGAAGAATAGCACTTTGTATTATAAATTTAAAAACAGAAACCCAATCAGTGTAACACCCCAAACCCAGCCTAGACATTATGGCCGAATCTTGAAGGTTACATTAACTTCTTGAGAATTTAGATTGTTATTTTCTGAAATGTCAACTTGTTTTTCTGTAAAAGTAAATTCTTATAAAAAAACACGTTTTCACTTATTAGTTGCAAAAAAAAAATCCATTCTACAATAAGGGTTTCTTTAAAACATTTGTTCTTTAGTACTAAATTGAAATAATAGACCTATAGTGAACTCGCTTATTTTTCAGAAAATTAGATTTCTCATTTTGTTTTGCAGCGGAAAAACTTTTACTTGTATAATTTTGAAAATCGAACATTTTTTAATTAACAGAAATCATGTAGAAAATTTAAACTAATTAACTAAAAACTGAACAAAACCCAAATCCAAAATAAAAGTTCAAAAATTAGTTCGACAGTCCAAAAGTCCATAAATTTTAATTAATAATTATTTAAAATGATCTTATGCAAGAAAACTAATACGAGCTCCCGAGTGCCGCCCAATCCTAATCCCGTGGGTTACCTGAAATATTAAGCAAGTGGGTGAGCTAAAAAGCTCAGTGTGTGCCTTACTCTAACCGTAAACATGGACAAATAACTCTACCAGTAAACAATTCTACTAGTTGAAACATGGAAAACACAACAAACATAATTTTGACCAACATAAAGCCCACCAATTTAAATGACCCAATCACCCTTCAAAAACCTATCAATACCTTCATCTACTTAGCTTAAAATTAGATCATCTAAATTCCAAATTAAGGCCACTCAATGCATAAGGTTAATTTTAAAGGAGTTTTATAGATGTGATTTAAAAGCACTAAAATCACATGGATGAATTACAAAAATTTTACTGTGTACTCGTGAAATAAAGTAACTTTATTTACATAGACCAATTTTTATTAAAATATTTGCACTCATATCCCTTTTTGGTTTATTTGATTATTGTTATAAAAAAATTGAATCGATTTAGTGCACACTTTATTTTTTTTTTCACCTTCTATTTTTTTTCATGATCTTATTGATTCGACCATAAAATTTTTTTATGATATGTTCTTAATGGAATAAAATTCTAATCTATTAGATGTGAATTGCTCTAATCTAAGCATAATTATTGTACAATTTTGTTAAAAAAATACTTTATTTTATGAAACTATATATTTTGAAATAATTATGAATATATTAATATTAGTCTGTTGATGTGAACAATTATTTTTAAAACTTTTATAAGATTTTTTATTTTTTAATTTTAAAAAGTACACACGTTCTTTTATTTGAGTTATCATGTTACTTTCATTAAAATAGTACAATTAATTTTTGTGTAAAATTTAAAAATGCACTTCACCTTTTAAAAATAAAAAATGCATAGGACAGCACTAACTACATTTATTTATTAATTTAGTTCCTGTAATTCTACTCCAATTCAAGAAATCACGTGGTGGACATAATAAAAAACTGATATTAAAAGCAAATAATTCTCCACACTAAGATCACATGGTTGAATTAAAAAAAGTTGATTGCGTAATTGTGAAAGAACTTACCTTCTCTCTAAAGCTATTTATAGATCCAATTTTTGTCAAAATACTTGCACTCATTTCTCCTTTTGTTTTTCCTTTATCAAAATGGCCTCCTTCAAAGAGATCATCTCAACACTCCCAAGAAGAAAAGGCTGGACTGACTCAAATAACGACCTTTTCTTGTATCAAGGCTTCTGGTGTTACTCGTTTTTCATTGAAGGAGTGATGTCGGCTCAACAAAATTTTCAATCCCAACCTTCCGATATCGTCATATGCAGTGCACCGAAAACTGGAACAACATGGTTAAAGTCCCTCACTTTCGCCATTGTCACAAGAACCACCTTCGATGATTCCACTAGCCCTTTACTTGCCAATCTATCACATGATTGTGTACCCTTTTTAGAGGTTGATTTAGCCCAATCTTCTACCAATCGAGACCCTAAAAATCCTTTGTTAGCCACACATGTCCCTTACTCTTCTTTACCAAGATCAATAATTGATTCCAGTTGTAAAATTGTTTACATTTGTAGGAACCCTAAGGATTCATTCGTTTCGTTTTATCACTTCATTGCTAGGCTCTCGGCATCCAAAGACATGAAGCCCGTTGCTTTAGAAGAGGCCTTTGAGCTTTATTGCCAAGGTGTAAGCAATTATGGACCTTATTGGGACCATGTTCTAGGGTTCTGGAAAGCAAGTTTGGACCGACCTGATAAGATTCTTTTCTTGAAATACGAAGAAATGATAGAAGATACTATTTTATATGTTAAGAAATTAGCTGATTTCATCGGTTATCCTTTCTCTTCTGAAGAAATCAAAAAAGGGTCAATCGACAAGATCGTAAGCATGTGTAGTTTCGAGAACTTAAGCAATTTGGAAGTGAATAAAAGTGGCAAACATCGTGAAGGAACTCCAGGGGTGATTGAAAACAAGATCTATTTCCGAAAAGGTAAGGTTGGGGATTGGGAGAATTATTTGACACCTGAAATGGCTGCTCAGTTGGACTCGATAACGTTACAGAAGCTAAATGGTTCAGGCTTAACTCTGTGATTGAATCATAAAGCAACCATGGGGTACATTGTCCCTTCTCTGCAATTTCGACATATTGTGTTTCTAAAAATAATTTGCGTATGCTTTTTGCAAGTAGCATCACTTCTCGTGTTGCTCATGTTAAGATCAATAAAAAGTATAATTGGTTCAATTGAAATCGATTCAATTAATATAATTTGATATAAGTGATTTGATTTTGTTAGTTTAATTTTTATGGATATACTACACCAACTGTCCTAAGCTTTGTATCAAAATTACATTTCGGTTACCCAACTTTTAAAATTTATATCATAGTCACTAACATTATCAAATTGTTACATTTTTGTCACTCGACTATTAATTTCTGTTAAAGAAGTAACGTTGCACCTTAATTCAGAAGGTTAATAGTTAATTTGGTACTTGAACTATAGTTAAAAAATTATTTTCATATTTAAATTTTTTTTTACAATAATTGTAAAAAAGTAAAAAAAAAGTCTTAAAAATAAAATTCATATAAAAAACCAGTTGGAGCAAGAAACAACTAAGAATTTTGCTACTGTCTTTGCTCTCTCTCTCTTTTTTTTCTCTTTTTTTCATGCAAGTCAACGTTGGCTCCGCTCTTCCCTAATCTTTAAAAATAATATATATATAGGTTTTATTTATAGCTAAAAGTAAAATATTGACTTGAAATTTGAGAGAAGAAAGGTGGGTTTGGAGAAGAAGAATAGCACTTTGTATTATAAATTTAAAAACAAAAACCCAATCAGTGTAACACCTGGACATTATGGCCGAATCTTGAAGGTTACATTAACTTCTTGAGAATTTAGATTGTTATTTTCTGAAATTTCGACTTGTTTTTCTGTAAAAGTAAATTCTTGTAAAAAACTTGTTTTCACTTAATAGTTGCAAAAAAAAACCCATTCTACAATAAGTGTTTCTTTAAAACATTTGTTCTTTAGTACTAAATTGAAATAATAGACCTACAGTGAAATCGCATATTTTTCAGAAAACTAGATTTCTCAGATTTCTCATTTTGTTTTGCAGCGAAAAAACTTTAACTTGTTTAATTTTGAAAATCGAACATTTTTTTAATTAACAGAAATCATGTAGAAAATTTAAACTAATTAACTAAAAACTCAACGATCTTATGCAAGAAAACTAATGCGTGTAACACCCCGACCCGCGTCCGTCGCCGGATTAGAGTTACGAGACATTACTAAACAAAGCACACATTCAAAAACACATAAAACCCAATTTAAACAAAATTATCATGAACAAGCCATTTTTAAACCAAACCGATCACAAGCATGGAAATTAAACCATTTTCGCATGGCTATTTATATATTATGATCCAAAACTAACCAAAAACATAATCAAGCTTATACATGCCATAAGATCGAGTTCAACTTTAACAAAATACCAAAAGAAGTCGATAGTGTGATAGACTATGCTGGTGATTCACGAGCTCGTAACGCGACTCCAAAATCTATAAAACAGAGGTAAACAAAAACACACACAGTAAGCTATTAAAGCTTAGTAAATCTAAAGCTTAACAAATTATATAAAGAATAAAAAAAAAACAATTAAACAAGTTCTTGGTATATCTATTGAATTTTAAAAAAAATCACATATATATTGTCTTTTGAATATTTGCTATTCATAATCCCCTTATTTATAATCAAACATATGAATTCACAAAATGCAAATCACTAAACTCATATATAAATATAAACAATATGTACACCACCAATTTATATATATATATATGCATTCGTCAAAAGTCCTACTTACGAATGCATTACATATTATTTGTATATAATCATATGCATACGAAATTTTCATAATTTAAAACTTAATCTATATACATTTCAATTATGAATAACCGAATGCTTATGTATTTGCACCTAACAAATTATCATAACCAAATGAATATACATATACATCAAATAAATATATTCAGATATAATCACATTTACCAATATATATAACACCGAGTACAAACATATTCCTTAAAAACATATACCAAATGCATATATAAATTTACTATATGCATATAACCATATATATATAATTTCATATATAACAAGTGCAATAAACCGTGTATATATATAAATATATATATACTCTCCAAATATAATAACAAGTATTTATCTGCTCGTCAAACTTATTTATCAAATATATATGCTTGATCTTTAAATATATATATTATTGACATATCACGTACATATTCAATATATTGAATCCAGTAATATAGTCACCGGTATTTAGCCTGCTAGGTTGTAAAACCTGATTTAATACACCGGCTTTTAGCCTGCTAGACTTATAGTCCGAATAATTTCACTGGCATTAAGCCTACTAGACAATGAGTCTGAATTATATCACCGGCATCAAGCCTACTAGACAATAAGTCTGAATTACATTCGATCACTTTATATTAGTCGTTCAAACTAACAACCTCATATATTCATTTCCATTCAAGAACTTTCGCATGAATAAATTCACATAATCGAAACTTTCTTAAACATATATAAGTTCCATACCTAAATTCATTTCAAGAACATATATGCATATACTTGCTTCATCGCATTTCATAATATCTTACACATATATCCTACCTAAATTCGGATTTAGTACCTATTCATGTATGTAAACATATCCAATCAAATATAGCATATACATATATTTTCAACTCACACGTAAACATACCTATTCAATACTACATATATACTCATGAATTACATGTCTTAAATTAATCCCAAAGGTTTATACACGTATATACATATATATGTATATTCGAACCTTATATAATAACAAGTTATAAATACCTTTGAATCTAAACCAAGAATTTATACATATTCGAATCTACCATATAAATATATAAATTCATACTCAATTTCAAAACAAGAACTTATACATATATAATGACATATCTAAATTCAATACACAACACATACACGTATATTTGCATGCTTATTCGAATATATATATACAATTATAACATACATATCACAAATCAAATCCAAGAGTTTATATATATATATATTTATAATCATTCGAACCTTATATATATATACATATATCTTATACATATCTTTGATTAATCTAATATTTTATACATGTATATGCTTATATACCGTTTATACTTTATCTAAATTTAAAGGTTTATACCTATATATATATTAGAACTTTAATAATACATGTATATCATTCATACTTTATTTTATTTCAATCAATATGCTTTTAAAATAAAGTTCAACAAAATACAATACATTTACATACCCATATACCGATTTAATAACATTAAATAGCTAATAGACTTACCTCGGACAGTGAAAAATTGAAATCGAATAATTAGTCAACAATTTTGGTTTTTCCCCGATCTAGCTCCGATTTCTTTGGTTCTTGATCTAAACATATTCAAAATGAGCTAGTTTAAATATTATTAACTTCAATTTAATCCAAAAACACATAAATGGGAAAATTACAAATTTGCCCCTAATATTTTACATTCAAATTTTTACTATACTAAGGTTAGGCCGAATCTTCATTATACTCATACAAGTCCATGCATTTCATTTATTTCGTATTTTAGTCCCTCAAAAATTTATTTTCACAATTTAACTCTAACTACTCAATTTCACCAAAACTTCCAATACAAAACATATTAATCTAAAATATATCTTTCATTATTCATCATCAAACATCACATAACACAAATGTTCATCAATGGCACAACTCAAAATATTCATCAAAATTAAAAATTCAAACATGCGTCGGATAGTATTCGAAACAACGATCTCGAAAACGTAAAAATATTCAAAAAATCGAACAAAGAATTAACCTTAATCAACAATAGAAATGCCGAACCCTAGAAAGCCATGAATAAATTCCCAAAGTTTCCTTATTCGGCCAAAGAGATGAAAATGTCTTATGATTTCTTTACTTATTTTAATTATAAGATATAATTTAATATTTTACTAAATTAACCTTATTATAATAAATACTTATAACATATATATTTTGGACAATGTTGTCATATACCACCCACTAACTAAATCTTGGTCTAATTACATCTTTAGACCTCCCACTTAAAAAGACAACAACAAATAGGTGCTTTTAAAATTTAACCTCTAACTTTTATTTTACGCGATTAAACCCTTTTCATCGAATTAAACCTTCAAACGATTAAATTTCCACACGAATTTTTCACACCTATAACTTAACATATAATAAACACTAAAAATAATATTAAAATATTTTTTGACTCAAATTTGTGATCCCGAAACCATTATTCCGATTAGGGTCAAAACCGGGTTGTTACAATGCGAGCTCCCGAGTGCCGCCCAATCCTAATCCCGTGGGTTACCTGAAATATTAAGCAAGTGGGTGAGCTAAAAAGCTCAATGTGTGCCTTGGCCCTCACACATAAATCATATAAAAAAACATGCACATATGCAAATAGCAGAACATACAAAAGAAATGTTATAACATGCTTAGCATAACAAAGTTATACATATTAATCCTATCCCCATCCACTACACACCAGCTCCATCCATCCAATTACACCAATTAGGGCTATTAGAACCCATCCATCCATCACACCAAAATGTGGTCATATGCCATTCAAATGATAGGTAGCTATGTTGCCATAAGTATATTGAGGAAATACCACCAAAGTTATTTAGTGCAATTAAACTGCCAAAATCATACTGCCTCTATCACAAAACCATATCCCACCCCCAATGCATATGCAAAGACATACCTCATGTTCATATATAACCATAAGAATTATGCCATACATAAGTAAGAGATAACATAAAAAAAGCACACTAATTAGCTTACTTAGAGCTTTCCTGATCAGAATCATACTTAGGCTAATATACATACACATAGGTTTACGGATTACATGACCTAGAATGCTTATAGAATATTTGTACATAATGTTATTTACATATCAGAGTCCTGAACTTAACAAATCTCTTTCATTTGGCTTGAAAATGGCCCAATTTAACAATTCAAAGAAGGCCCACACGACTTACCTACCTAGATCGTGTGGCCCACACACCCTACTTGAACAGGCCATGTGACTTACACGCTCGTGTGGCTCACACAACAGAGCACACAACTGTATGGCTCACACAGCAGAGCACACGACTATGTGGTGTCGTGTAACACCCCTAACCCATGCTCGTCGCCAAAATAGGGTTATGGAGGATTACCAAAGTTTTCAAAATAATTTCAATTAATTTATATCAATTACTGTTCATAATTGAAATTAATTATAAATCCATCATACAATAAAATTAACGTTCTAAACCCATTTGATACTTATAATTTATTTCCATACATTAATATAGGGAATAAAACAATTCATTTGCTTCAATTTGGTCATTTTGGATATTTTTACAAAATTACCCCTAAAATTTTGTTTTTATTCAATTTAGTCCCTGAGCCTAAAACATGTAAAGCAGCTATTTTTAAAATAAGCTCATACTAGATGAATAATCACATATATTTTCCTCCTCCTCCACTCCATTCCACATCCTTGAGATATATACATAATACCACTATTTACTTGTATACTCATAACAAGCTGTTCACTTGAGTCATAGTCACTAAATTAATCATACCTTGAGCTACAAAATTCTAAATCAAGATCCAGTTAATGTTTTAGAAACTAGACTCAAATATATTTCTACTATAAAAATTTCAGAATTTATGATTCAGCCAATAAGTACAGTAAAATCTTCAAATTTATCCCGATTCTGCTATTCGATAGCTTCGACATTTCTTTACTAAAAATTATTTATCTCTTAGTACAAAATTCGGATGATGTTCCCATTTATTTTTCTTGAAAATAGACTCATTAAGAACTTAATCATTCAAATTTAAACCATCCAAATATTTTTATACAATTTTTAATGATTTTCCAAATTCAGAACAGGGGAAAACAAAATCATTCTGACCTTGTCTCACCAAATTTATTATATCTCATAATTTACTATTCCATTGCTTACACCGTTTCTTCTATGAGAAACTAGACTAATAAGCTTTAATTCCATATTTTTTTAATTCTTAATTCGATTATCACAATTTATGATGATTTTTTAAAGTTAGCCTACTGCTACTGTTCAAAAATTGTTTTAGTGCAAGATGTTGATTACCAAGTTTATAACTCTCTTATTCCCCTTTTCTATAATATTTCCCATCACTTTCTCTTATTTCCCTTCACTAATATATCAAGAACATAAAACATTATATAAGAAAACTCTACTATAACATAATTTCCATGTTTTTTCAATAATATCAAACTTAAAAAAATATATTGAAATCTTGATGTTCTTACCTTGTCCTAATGATTTCAACCATTAACTTGATTTTCTCTCTCCTCCAGCTTCTATTTCTTGAATCTAACTTTATTTTCTAGCTACCCATAGTCTCCTTCTTATCTTTCTCTCTTGATGGCTATGGAAATTCTTTTGATTTCTAAGTGAAAATGGTGAATTTTTGGTGAAGGACCAAATTGTAAAAAAAAGTTTCTTTTTTCTTTTCTCCTCATACGTTGGAATGCATGGGAGGTTGATGATGATTCTTCATCTTTCTTTTCTTATATATACTAAATAAAATAATAATAAAATAATAAAATATCATTTAAAAATCAAATTAAAATATGAATAAACTAATATTTATTTATTTAATCTAAAATATCTCCAACATCATCATTATGTTCTAGATTTCTCTCTCTTCTAATTGATCATTTTGTCCTTTATGATCTTTTAAAATTCCATCCTTGAGTCATCACTTAATTTGGTAAAATTGCCATTTAATCCCTCATAATTCTTCACCTATTTAATTTGGTCTTAATTCATCCATTTTCTTTAATTTCTAGATCATTCTATCCTTAAAATATTTTTACTATTGGTCCTTCAACTTTTTCATATTTACATTTTAACCTCTCAAATTTGAGTATTTACTCTTGAACAATAAAACTTTTCTCACTTTTATGATTTAGTCCTTTCTTGAATTAATATATCATAATATATTTCCAAATGTTGACATAACTCAGAATTTCCCTTTTTGTCACTTTATTTCCTTATTTTACTATATCAAGGATATTACATGTCGACTGCCACCTCCGGGCTTTCATGCATTTTTCAGTTTCCATGAATTTTTCAAAGTTTTTTCAGGTTAAAACACACACCTAATTGCTAACAAAAGATCGACGCTATTGCAACTAATTCAGTTTTGCGTACGACAACAAAATCGAACCTATTAGCAAGACCAAATCTGAATCTAGGCATTCGGCACTTGTTTACTAAACAAAACCAGCCCCTAATCTTGGGCATTTGATAGTTACCCAGAAAAATAGCAGTCCAACAACACCTAATTCGTCGGAGGAAAGTTGTGCGTCTCACGATCTTTTCCTAACAAAACCAAAAACAACCCTTTTAAAAAAACAAATGGATTACAATTGCAAAATAAAAATAAAATAAAATATGATACTATACTGAAAATATGAAGCACGCATGACTAGCAACAAGAACAGAGAATTAGCAATGACACTAAGAAGAAATAAGGTCTGGTCGCAAAAAGAGAAAGTAACCAAAAGATTGCCCACGAAAAGGAAAAGCAAAGGAAGAAGACGAAAAGTAAGAGGGGAAGATTATTCAGCAACAAAAGTGGAAAATCAAAGAAAAGAAAGAAAGTGGGAGAAGTGGGGGAGTTGGACGGCAGGAAGGAGAGAATTTTAGGGATATAAAAATCAATTCTATTTTAGGCACTATGGGATTTGAATTTGAAACTTATGAGTAAGCTAAAGCCTTACCACTGAACCAACAAGCTCATTCTTACTAACAACCCATAAAAAATTAAAGATAACCTTAACGTGACAAGCTGGGTGTAGGAATAAAAATACTCAGAATTCAAGGAAAAGGAATCGAGCGCAGAACCTCAAGAACACAACCAAAACATTTAACCACTGAACCAGATCAATTTACTTGACATAAATAATTACCCAGAAATTAAAGAATTTTAGGGCATTATAATCAATCTAGTTGATGTCCACGGAACTAACTAAAAATTTGACTAAGGCAAGTGCACTTATAAATTAATAGTATAGTTACGGTGATCAAAGATATCGTTCCCACGAAGATAAAAAGTACTAGTAATTATCGTCTTTTTATTATTTAACCGATAAATTCGAGTGATTGATTAACAACTAAAATTAACTAAATTTATTAACTAACAAACAAAAAAAAGAACAAAACAAGAAAATAATCGATTAACAACCAAGAAGCGAAACAATACCTAGGAAAGAATTCACCTAGACTTCATCTATCACTATCAATCTAAATTATGCAATTTATTTACTTAGTATCTTGATCCGTAGAAATCCCTAAATTATGCTAATATCTGTTTCGAAAGTAAGAGTAATTGACTCTAGGTTGATTAATTGGAACTTCTTTAATTTCTAATTAAAACCCCTATTATCGCATTAACTCGATTTATGGATTCCCCTATTAGATTTGACACTAATCTGGTAAATTTATGTCATCCTACTCTTAAACATGGTCTATTCCTCCTCTGATTTAAGCACATCAAATATGAATCAATAATTTAGAAATATCAAACCAAGAATTAAGCACATTTAATTGAGAACAAGAAACTAAGTATTTATTGCGTAAAATAAAATCAAACGACAGAATCCATCATAGGGTTCATCTCCCTACGTATTTAGAAAATTAGTTCATGTTTGAAAATAAAAACATTCAAGATTCAGTATAACCACAAGAAGTAAAGAAACTCATAATGGCTTCCTAAGAAATCAAATGCGAATCTTCAATCTTAACGAAAATCTGCTTCAGAATCCGCTTCAATAGTATTTTTCGAGTTGTTTTCTTGAATATTCAATGGCGGCTCACTCCTATCTTCTTATTTTTGTCCTATATTCGTCTTAGAATGCCCGAAAAGCCTAAAAATTACGTTTTCCACTCTTTAGAGAGAAAATCCGCACAATCGACATGGCTTACCACATGGCTGTATGGTAGCTCGTGTGGGTCACACGACCGTGTGGAATGGGTCATCCCGTGTGGCTCTTGTAGCTTGATCCGATTTTTGCTCCTTTTGCTGCTAAATGCTCTATTAAGCATAAAAGCATGAATTTAAAGGATTAGGAGTATAAAATTTATAATTAACATCGAATAAACACCCAAAAAACACATTAAGAATGAGTTTAAAAACATGTTACTTTTAACACCTATCACTAGTAATTGAAGTTAGAGAAAAAAGAGATGAATTTAAAAAAGAAGTAGGTTACTTTGTATTATAAATTAAAAGAAAAAAAATCTCAAATTTCAAAAAATTGAAACTTACAAAAAACCCTAGACAAATACAATATAATAGAACATTTTGCTCTTCTCTCTTGCCGGATAGGCTGTTGATGGTAGAAGTTTTTATGATTCCCAAGAATGGAAGCACCATTACAAGCCTAAATTTTGTTTCTAGAAAATTAGAGCAGCAACAATCAATCTAATAATTATAATTAGTTAGACATTTCTAGATAATAAAAAAACTATTACGTGCCAACATTATGAACTACTAACAATATATATTTAAAGGTTAAATTTTTTATACATAAAACGAATATTTAGAAAATTTTAATTTATTTCAAACTTGACATGCATGGTCTATGTAACTCCCCTTATTTTATTTTTTAAGTATTGTATTAATAATTTTTATCTTACATATTTTATTTATGTTTTTTTGGGTACATGCATATTTTATTGCCAAAAATAAAATCTTTATGTTAAAAATAAAATTAAGGATTCAAAACCAACTATTTTGTCAAATTAAATTTATATTTGGTAAACAAATGCATTTAATTTTTTATTTTTTATGTTTTTGCAATTATCAACAAATTCTAATACCAAATCTTTTAAAATAATATGAAAATTTCTAGTGATAAATTTCTTGCATGGGACAAAACCATTACCGTCATTAAGCACTAGCTATGTTTTTTTTAAAAAAAATTATTTAGTCACTATAAGTTGACTCCCAATTCACGAAATTAGGTGGTGGATATGATAAAATCTAACATGCATACATATATGTTTAAATCAAACCATAGCCTCACTTCAAATAACAAAATAAATTCTATTAACTTGTATTCACAATAAATTTGTTGACAATTTATATTATATATCAATTTCGTTTGAAATGTGATCGGTGCTCCATCATCCCTCAATAAAATGTGTTTTAGTGAAATCTTATAATGCAATCTATTAGGGAAGTTGTTGTTTCTCGTTCCATGTATCTGTTAGAGTTGTGTGACCCCAATTCTAAGAGATTGCTTGCAAGTCAAGTTAAACAAAAATATATTTTCTTTCTAGAAGATTTAGTATTTATTAGTATAACATATTTAGCATTTATTAGTATAGTTTATTTGACTTACTAATTTAGCCTATAAATAGGCTCTTTTACAATCTCAGAAAAACACACCCATTAGATTAGAACTCATAACACATTCAGAGAATTTTGTGTTTACGTTTTGGGGGTTCTTTGTTTTTTGGATTTTCGGGGTTTAGTTTTATCTCCATCTTTTGTACTCTTCATTCTTTTGCCATTATAATAAAATTATCTTTGCCCGTGGTTTTTTATCCTCTTTGGAGGGGTTTTTCCACGTTAAATTTGTGTGTTCATCTTCTCAATTTCTTCTTCTATTTTTACTTGTTTGTTGCTTAATCGGGACGATCCTAACAGTATCGTTATAACAGACATGTTTCTTTTCTTGGGCCATTGTTTTTGGCTCTATATAGGTTTTGATTGCGCTAAGTTTGATCCATTTAATTATGGCATGCTTGACAAAACAATAGCATGGGTCGATTAGAGATCTTAGTCACCCAATCGACTTCCTTGAGGTGGTTTAATAAGTATGGAAGTCTTATTATATCTTGATGATTAAAGTCTTACTTTTAAGAGATAATTATTAGCCTTATTCAAGGAGTTTCTCAAAGACTTATTAGCTATTTTAAAGGAGAATATTTTGTTGCTTTCTAAGCCTATAAATAGGCGACATATTCCCTTGGGAATGGTAAAATTTTATAAGCTGGTTTCTTCAGAAAGTGTGTGCAACTTGTGTTTCGATAAGCTTGTGTTTTTCTTTCTTCATTTGATTATCTGCTTAGTTGATTAAGGTGTTTGTTACACCTAGTCGAATCACTATTGAGTGACCATTGTGAGTTGTGGGATTATTAGTTCTTTTTCAAGGTTGTGGTAGGTGTTATAAGTAACAAGCTTTAGTTTTATTCTTAATGTGTTTTTGGGTGATTATTTGATATTAATGGTGAATTTTATGCTCCTAATCCTTTAAATTGATGTTTTTATATTTAGGAAAGCATTTGAGAGCAAAAGGAGCGAAAAACAAGCAAAAATCAGAAAATCGGAGCAAGTTACAAGAGCCACACGGGTTGGACCATTCCACACGGCCATGTGGCAAGCCATGTTGGTTTCATAATTTGCACTCTAAAATTGCGGGGAAACGTGAGTTTTAGGTTTTTCGAGCTTTCTAAGATATATATATATGACAAAAATAAGAAGATAAGATGAGCTGTCATAGAATTCTCAATAAAACAACTCGAAAGACACCATTGAAGCGGATTCTGCAGTCGATTTCCATCAAGATTGAATATTTCCTTTTGATTTATTTGGAGATTATTATGAGTTTCTTTGTTTCTTGTGGTTATATTGTGTTTTGGATGTTTTTATTTTCAAGCATGAACTAATTTTCTAAATACCTAGGGAGATGAAACCTGTGATGGATTCTGGTGTTTGATTTTTATTTTACACAATAAAGACTTAAATCTTATTCTCAATTATGTGTGCTGTTCTTAATTATGTGTGTTTAATTCGCGATTTAATATTTTTAAACTATTGGTCCATGTTTGATGTGCTTAAATCAGAGGAGGAATAGACTCTATTTAAGAGTAGATCTAGCGTAACTGAGTGGAGTTGCATGCAATCCTAGAAATAAGATGAAATAAATCTACCAGATTAGATTCAAATCTAATAGGGGAATCCATAGATTGAGGTAATGCGATAATAAGAGCTTTAATTAGAAAGAAATTTTAATTAATCAACCTAGAGTTAGTTGCTCTTATTCTTAAAGAGAGATATTAACATAATTTAGAGATTTCTATGGATCAAGATACTAAGTGAAGAAATTGTGTAATTTAGAGTGATAATGATAGATGAAATCTAGGTGAATTCTTTCTTGGGTATTGTTTTGCTGCTTGGTTGTTTACTCCATTAATTTTCTAATTTGTTCTTTGTCGCGTTCGTAGTTAATTAATTTAGTTTATTTTAGTTTTCAATCAATCATTCGAATTTATCGGTTAAATAATAGAAAGACAGTAATTACTAGTACTTTTAGTCCTATGGGAACGATATCTTTGCTTACCATAGCTATACTATTAATTGATAGGTGTACTTGCCTTAGTCAGATTTTTAGTTAATTTTGTGGACATCAGGCTGTATATGCTTGCTTGGAGAAAAAGTTGTGAGCTTTAGGCAATAGGGAAGAAGTGTACTCTTGAAATAGTTGGTGATTGGATAAAAAATCTAAGCGAGACTCCACAAATGTAGGACTATTGTGTCTAAACTACATAAACAAATATTGGATGTGTAGCTTCTTTTCTTTTATTGTTTTTCATTACGCTACCTTTTTCGTTCTAATTGTCGTTACAACGAAGTCTAAGCAAAATTGATTAAGCGTATGTGTAAATTACTAATTAATTTTCAGAATCAAACTTTTTTATTCAATCAATCAATAACTATATTAGGAGAAATATGACCAACATAAGTAAATGGAAAAAAGCTTCAACCCTTAAGTGCAATTTTTAATTCAATCAGTCTAATAAATCAATCCTATTTAAATAATATTGAGTATGATTTAGTCTACCCCTCTCAATCACCCAAATAACCCAACTCTCCCTCAGGCACATACTCAAATAACAGGTAAATCATTTTCCTAAAAGAGATTCACAAAATCCACTTTTTTTGTTTAAAATAATCATATAATATATAATATGGTCAAACATTTCTAGATGATTCAGCTTGATTTTCTCACACTTACAAATTTAAATTTTAATGACCAATGTTTAATCATTCTATTAGTCCCTATACTGTATGGAAGCATTCAATTCAATCTTTACATCTCAAACATCCTTAAAATATCTACATAAATTTATGGGTGGGTGTTCATAAGTTTAAATTATAGTTAATTTCATATCCTAAATAAGCAAATGGCTAAATACCCAAATGATATTATCACCCATAAATCAATTTTTTTTTGAATGTATCACACATGAATCAAAATTATTTACTTTGTTTTGTTGCCTCCAAAGCAACCCTTCTCAATTCAAAATTCAATAATATAATTAAATTAAATGGAAAAAAGAATTAGATAGTAAACCAAGAAGATTAGTCACTAAACCAACAAAATTAATAAAAACTAAACAATTTAAAGTAAAAAAGGAACATGCAAAAGTAGTTTGAAATTAAAATAAACATATAAAAAAATTAAAAAGAAAAACACTCACCAAAAGAACAAGAAGAAGAAGCAACCTTCCACACTTGTAAAACATTTTCTACTAAAAAGAAAAAAAAATTAAATAACACCTTAAAACTAGAGTTACCTCATGGCCAGGCTGGTTCGAGTTTAAATCGGGTCTAAACATTATATTAATATATTTTATGCTTGTCTAAGCTTGACCCGATCTAAAATATGAGTCTAAAATTTTGTTTAAGTTCATCTGTCTTTGCAAAAGATTAACTCAAGCTTATTTTAGGCCCGTCCATATTATTTTTATTTTTTAAAAAATATTTATATTATATTAATTTTAATTTTATATATTTTTATTTATTGAAATTTTTTATATAAACATCTTAACATTATTTTATGTTTACATTATAATAGTATTATATATTTAGTATAGGTTCTTTTAATGTGTTATAAATTATATAATATATAAAAATAACATAATATAAAACATTATAAACTTAAAAATGGGCCGAGCTCAGGTCTTCAATATTTAAACCCAAGCCTGAACTATATTTTAAATGGGCCTAATTTTTTTTTCTAAGCCCATTTTTCAGGTCTAATATATTTATCCAAACCTTCCCAAATTTCAGACGGACTTTCAAACATGGACAAATAACTCGACCCATAAACAAAACATGGAAAACACAACAAACATAATCTTGACCAACATAAAGCCCACCAATTTAAATGACCCAATCACCCTTCAAAAACCTATCAATACCTTCATTTACTTAGCTTAAAATCAGATCATCTAAATTCCAAATTAAGGCCACTCAATGCATAAGGTTAACTTTAAAGGAGTTTTATAGATGTGATTTAAAAGCACTAAAATCACATGGATGAATTACAAAAATTTTATTGTGTACTCACGAAATAAAGTAACTTTATTTACATAGACCAATTTTTATCAAAATATTTGCACTCATATCCCTTTTTGTTTTTTCTTATGAAAATGTCTTCGTTTAAAGAAATCATATCAACGCGTCCAAAAAGAAAATGTAGGGATGATTAAGTAACAATTTGTTCCAATACCAAGGCTTTTGGTACTACTTGCTTTTCTTCGAAAGAGTGATGTTAGCTCAACAACAATTCTATTCTCAACGTTTCGACATCATGATATGCAGTGTGCCAAAAACCAGGACAACATAGTTAAAGTCCCTCACCTTTGCCAATATAACAAGAACCACATTCAATGATTCCTTTAACCCTTTACTTACCAAGCTATCACATGATTGTGTACCCTTTTTAGAGGTCGATTTAGCCTAATCTTCCACCAATCGAGATCCAAAAAATCCTTTAGTAGCCACACAAATCCCTTACTCTATTACCAAGATCAATAATTAATGCCAATTGTAAATTTGTTTACATTTGTAGAACCCTAAGGATTCATTTGTTTCCTTTTATCATTTTGTGGTTAGACGTTTAGCGCCTAAAAACATTAAACCTTTCCTTTAGAAGAGGTCTTTGAGCTTTATTGCCAAGGTGTAAGCTTTTATGAACCTTATTGGGACCATGTTCTAGGATTTTGGAAAGCAAATTTGGACCGACTTGATAAGATTCTTTTCTTGAAATACAAAGAAATGATAGAAGATATTGTTTTATACATAAAGAAATTAGCTGATGTCATCGATTATCCTTTCTCTTATGAAGAAATTGAAAAAAGGTCAGTCGACAAGATTGCAAACATGTGTAGTTTCGAGAATTTAAGCAATTTGGAAGTGGATAAAAGCAGCAAACACCGTGAAGGAACGTCGAGGGTGATGGAAAACAAGATCTATTTCCTAAAAGGTAAGTTGGGGATTGGGAGAATTATTTGACACTTGAAATGACTGCTCGATTGGACTCGATAATGTTGTAGAAACTAAAGGGTTCAGGCTTGTGAATCATAAAGCAACCATTTGTGTGTTGTTTGTTGCGGTTTTGACATATTATGTTTCTGAAAATAATCGATGTATGTTTTTAGCAAGTAGCACCACTTCTCATGTTTCTGAAAATAAACTATAATTTATAATCTATAATTTATATAACATCTAATACTTATATTTAACTACTTGTCGAAACCGTTTTTTTGAAAAACAAAATTTTTAGGTTGTCGACTTAAAAAAAATAAATGGGAGTCGCCACCAATCTTTTATTGAGGTGTGATTGGATCACCTAAAAAAACGGCTTTGGTCTACGAGTTTTAGAAAAACAGATCCGGGAGTCAGTTACGTACGAGGAAGGATTAGCACCCTCGTAACGCCTAAAATTGGTACCTAGTTAATTAATTAGTGTCTTAAAGTCGAGAATTTGGAAAAAACGTAATCCTTAGCAAAACTTAAAAGGCTACGGATTAAGACCCTTATTATTTCAGAGAAAGAAGATACCACACCCAATGCGTTGGGCCACAGCATTCTAATTTTCCCCAAAATGAATTGGGCCAAAATACTTGTACAATAAAACTTTAAAAGAACATCCACTCATCCAAGATTTAAGAAATCACACCCAATACGTTAGGGTACGATTCCTCTAGAATCCCAAACTCGGAATATTTCCTTTACTTTAAAAGAACATCCACTTATCCAAGATTTAAGAAATCACACCCAATACGTTAGGGCACAATTCCTTTAAAATCCCAAACTCGGAATATTTCCTTTATTATTTTTAAAAAAATCTTCATTTCGAGAAATCAATGCGTCACATCCAATACGTTAGGACACAACGTGTTGAATTCCCAATAATGAGTTTTTATTTTTTTGATTGAAGAGAAATGCTCGATTTTCGGATTTAACGAAGAAAATCGGAACCCAATACCTTAGGGCTCAATTCCCTTGAAAATCCTAAATACAAACATTATCTCAATTTTTAAAAATTTCTATCTTTAAATTTGAGTAAAAAAATGATGTAACGTGATTTTATACATACAAATGCTATAATAATAACAATAATAAATACATCATCGACATAAAAATAATATAAGCAAATGAATAAACGAAATAAAAAAAAGGTAATCCATGACATGCAAAATATTAAATGTAAACACAATTATACAATGGATGAGATAGCAAACAAATAAATAAGGATCAAAAGACGTATAATATACACATGAAAATTATGAAGATTAAAAATATACATATAATTTACAAATAAAATTTTGGGTTATAGAATTTATATATAAATACAATACATAATATACTTATGCAAATAAAGAAAAAAAATATAATTATACGTACATATATAAAATAATAAAAAATAGGTATATTTTAAAAAAGAAAAAGTGAGTATTTAATCATTTAAAAAACGTAAATATATACATATAAATATGAAAATATTCATTAAAAATATAGGAAAATATTCGTTTAAAAAAAATATATACATGTACATATAAAAGGAATATACATAGATAAAAAAATTAAATAATGAGTACATTATCAAATTTAATTTTAAAAAAAATAAATATACGTATATATACATATATATATGAGAAAAATATTAGCTAAAAAAATAAGTATGTTCATAAAAATATACATATATAGATTTTTTTAAAAATGAAAATAATAATAATAATTACACTATTAATTAATAAAATAAATAAAAAGAACATAAAAAAACTAAATTGAAATGCAATTAAAAAATCTGGGGTAAATCCACAAATAAATAAAAGTAAAAGGACTAATTTGAACGCGCGAATTAATAGAGGGGCTGGAAGGGAAATTTTCCCTTCTTCTCTAAAACGGCGTCGTTCAAATGGATCAAATTGGAATTTAAAATAAATAAAAGGGTAAAAAATAAAAATAAAAAAACTTAATTACAAAAACATTAAAAGGCGGAGGGGCTAAATAAAAAATAAATAAATAAAATTCGCAGTGGTATCACCTTCTCCTTTTTTTAAAATCGTAAATAAGTAAAAAAATAATCGAACGAAAAAAAAATAGTAAGCCATCTTTAAAAAACTGCCAATCGTTCTCTTTTTTATTCCTCCCTTTTCTTCCTTTCTTTTTTTTTTACAATGAAGGGAGAGGCCTCTATTTATAGTTGAGCCTCCCCAAATCCAACGGTACAGATCAATTACATCAACGGCTGAGATTAAAGGGTATCTACAAATTAAATCTCTAAGATTACAAAATCATATATTCTAAGATTGCATATCATATCTAAGATTATATATCATATCTAAGATTGCATATATCATATCTAAGATTGTATATCATATCTAGGATTGCATATCATATATAAGATTGCATATCCTCAAAAATTATGTTTTCATATATGAGCCCGGGCTAAAATTGAGTATTACACTACTTTATTAAGTTGGCCGTTCCTTAATCAGTCATCAACTCAGTTATAAAATTAAGGATTATTAAAATCAGGTTTGGTAAACAATCCATTTAAAAACAAAAGAAATTTTGGCAATTATTGCCGACAAAATCTAACACCAAATCGTAGTGACAAATTTCATGCATGGGACTGTGACAGTCACTAAATAAGCACTACCTACATTTTTATTTATTTATTTAGTCACTATTATTTCTCCCAAATATTATAAAAAATATTATTTAAAAGCAAATATTTCCCATCACTAAAATAAAGTACCTTTTTTCTAAAGCTATTTACTGTGTAGTTGTGAAATAAACTAATTTTTTCTACGGGTATTTATAGACAATTTTTATCAAAATATTTGTATTCATATCCCCTTTTTGTTTTTTTCTATATGAAAATTGCCTCGTTCAAAGAGATAATATGGGCACTCCTAGAAAGAAAAAGATATGATTAATGATAGAGATGCGCAGAATAAGATCATAAATTTATTTAAATTGTAGATTTGACTTAGAACTTTAAACGAATGGAAGAAAATTTTGAATTCGACTCAACCTGAAACGCAACTAATCTAAATTATAATTGAAAGAGAAACAACAAAATCAAGTAATTAAAGAACAA
This sequence comes from Gossypium hirsutum, assembly GCF_007990345.1. NCBI lineage: Eukaryota > Viridiplantae > Streptophyta > Magnoliopsida > Malvales > Malvaceae > Gossypium > Gossypium hirsutum. Next base: position 63,373,757 of record NC_053437.1, read on the forward strand.
AGAGACCGAATTAAGGAAACCCTTGTCCTTGATGAATTCCAAACAAAGCTAGAGTGCCAATTAAGTGAAAACAAATGGTTAGAACAAATTTGAAGAGTAAAGACTAAAATCGAATGAAATCAAAAGAATAGATCAAAATAAGGTTCGGCTAGCCAAGAAGAACTCAATATGAGATATATGTGGCACGTTATATGTAGCTGTCTAATTATTTTATTGATCATATTTTAAAGAAAAAATTAAAGAGAAAAATACTATAATTACGCCATCAATCAGAATCGTTTTTATCAATCCAAGCACAAATGAACTCATTTATCAGAGCATCCCTTGTGTCAGCAGCTACCAACTGTGCCCGAATCTCCTCTCTGGCTTCCACGATTCTCCGGTGACAATTATCCGCCATGTTCACGAGTTGGGTCATCTCTTCTCTCATCTTTACCATCGTAGCTGTGATCAGCTTCAACTTCCTCACTTTCTTCTTCCCCACCGATGCAACTTACCTTACCACAATTTATTTTGTTAATAGTACTATTATTAATCTATACAAATTTTAGGGACTTACTAGCACACAATTGGAGTGTATCTTTAATTTGGGCGTATCTTTGACTTTTTTTTTGTATTTTTTTATTTTTAAGGCTTTCAATATTTTTGTGGTCACAACATATGTATTTTTATGATATTCTTAAATATTATAATTACTTGTATATAACATCAAAATATCTTTTAGACAATGCATACTTCTACTTATGTGGAGTGTGCCTCGCATTTCGATCAAACAGATGGTGATGTCATGATGAGGAAGAGCTGACGTCACGACGAGACGACAACGACTTCCTGACAATACGAAGAATGATGTCTCGACATGGAAATATGCCACGTGACGACATGACGATGTGTACTCAACTTAATCAGATTTCTTCTCCTCATTAAACACTACTATCTTTTTCCAGTCAAACTCTAATCACTCTAAGATATTTCTAATCAAAGTAATCACGAATTTTATCCTAGAAATAGGACTTTTAGCAATCCCAGGGAAAGAGATTGAATAGCACAATTAAGAGAGAGTTCGGGATTATTATTTCTCCATCTTCTACTCCTCTTTCGACTTTTGCAATTCTAGTGAAGTTTTCTTTACCCGTGATTTTTTATTCTCTTCGAATAAGTTTTTCCACGTAAATAATTGTATCCAATTTTATCATTTTTCGTTTATGTTCGTTGCATTATTCAAGCTTACCCCCAACAACTTATAACTCAAAAATACACGTTTAAATGCTCTCTTGCAACAATTCCAACTAAATTAATACTTGATCAATAACATGAAAATATTATTTACTTACAAAATCTATTTGTTCTTTATTCCATCCCCACCTTAGCCTCAGATTCACAATGGGCATGTGAAGCGTTCTATGTCAACAAAAGATCTGAACAAGCTCGTGGAAAACTCAGATTGGTAATCAATTACCAGCCTCTCAATCATTTTCTCCAAGATGATAAATTCCCTTTACCCAACAGAAATTGCCTATTCTCTAGTCTTGCGAAAGCCCAAGTGTTTTCAAAGTTTGATCTTAAGGCAGGATTTTGGCAGTTGGGTATAGAACTTGAAGACAGGCCCAAAACGGGTTTCTGTATACCAAACAAGCATTTTCAATGGACTGTGATGCCCTTTGGACTCAAAACAGTCCCTTCAAAGTTTCAAAAGGCCATGATCAGAATTTTCCAACCCATCATGGATCAAGCCTTAATCTACATTGATGACATCCTCCTCTACAACCCTGATGAGCAAGATCATGCACTTCTTCTCAACAAATTTAAGCAGATTATTCTTGATTTTGGAATAATGCTTTCTGAAAGGAAGATGCAAATCAACAAGCAAGAAATTGAATTTCTTGGGATGATCATCAAAGATGGAAGGTACCAGCCATGTCCAAACATTGTAGAAGAATTGAAGAAAAATCCACTCAGATCCAAACCCCAAACCCTATTGAAGTTTTTATGTTCCAACCTTCTTCTTCTTCAAAAGGAAAAAAGAAACAATCCCAACAGCCACCCTCACCTTTTTCTCTTCCTTGTAAACCAAATTCCCATCCAGAACACCCTCCAGAAGTTTTAAGCTTAATCCTAGAGAAAAAATTCCATAAAGAAGCCATGAACATGATGCTATCTTATCAGTTAGATGTCTTTAGAAATTTTGGAGGATTATTCCTTAAACCTTTAGGACTTCACCCTGATTATCCATTCATCAACCCAATTAAGTTCCAATTTGGTGAGTTCCCTGAAGAACTGAAATGGATGTTTTGGTATCTAACTCATCTCTTTCATATAGGGATTGAGTTTTTCTGCCTGATCTCCAACACTTCCTAACAATGGCAGCCCGTAATGAAGAAGCTCCTGAGATGAAAAACCTAGCCACTTTTTTAAAATGGTTTTATCCTTTAGACTACTGGGTAGATATGGTTCTATCCACAAAAATACTCGTGTCCAATGGATAGTAATCATCTTTTATAAGCCTCAATACTTCATGCAAAATGGATCAGCCACACAGTTAGCCTCTCTTCCTAGTTCCTGGATCCATAAGACATATCTTAAAGAGGTTTATGATAATCCTTTTGATCTCAAAAAGCTACAAAAATATTTGTGTCAGATCAATAAGATTATTCCTTCAGAGATATGGCCCTCAGGAGAGTCATCAGCACCATGGGATGTTCAAAGGAATCCACCAACACCTTATCAAAGACAATTGAAAGAAGCTTTGAATGAATATTGGTCCAACATACCAGATCCAAAAGAATGGTCTCAAGATTATCCCATGCATTGTAGCCAGATAATCCAAGACACACATATCTGGGAGAATATACATGAAGAGGGACCAAGTGAAAAAGGACCAAGTGTTTCAAAACCTCCACTTCCCAGAAGCAATAATGATGATGTGATACCACCAGATGACCTAGAAAGAAGGATTGAAAAGCTGGAGCTTAAGGGTTACAGAGCTCGTGAAAAGAAAAGACAGAAAGTGAAAGAACTCAACATCACTTCTGACATTGATACAGACTATGACACAGATACAGATGTATCAATAATAGGTAAGTTAATGTAAAAGCAGATTCCTCCTTATCTGCTTATGTCCTTTATGTATGAGTCATGTCCTTTATGTTTGTAAAAGCAGATTCCTCCTTATCTGCTTATGTCCTTTATGTATGAGTCATGTCCTTTATGTTTGTAAAAGCAGATTCCTCCTTATCTGCTCACTTCTACTTTTCCCCTCTATATAAGCACGGGGAAGTCTCAGATGTAAAATAAGAACTACCTTTGAAATAAAATCTCAGTCGAGTTTTATAAACCTATGGCTTTCTAAACCTCTTTGATCTCTTCTTACTTGAAAATAGAATTTCTATGGAAGAAAATCTCTCATAAGTTTAAGAGTATGCTCTGTGCTTGTCATACTTATGGATCCTGCACATTAGAAATTGAACATGATACAAGATATTGTTAAGTCCAGTTGAGTTTGAAGAAGGAGTTCAGTGATTAAAGAAATTAACAGCTAAAAGGCAGTGCCTTGTTAATGGCCAGAAAAGAGAAAAGGCATTATGTTTTGGCATAGCATATCTGTTGTTATCTATCGTTAATTGCTGATCTCTAGCTTCTTACTCACCTGCCCTTAATTGGTATCAGAGTCAGTAATTCCAGATTTTCTTTCATCAGAAAGACTATGATCTAGTAAGAAGAGAGCTTAAAATTAGAATCATGGAATCCTCTAGATTATCCACTACAAAAGCCCCACTTTCATTACCAGAATCTCCTTTCCGCTCTCACTCTGCTCGAAAAATTTCCTCCCTCTATGAAGTTGAATATTTCACAGAGAAAGAAAAAATCCAGGCTACCAATCTTCCTTTAGTAAATCCATACTCCGCTTACCAAAAACCTTCTTTTTCTCCTGTAAAAAGTATAAAGTCCCTTATTACTACTAGAAGAAAAAATGTTAAAAAGTATGTGCAGTCCTCTAAATTTGACAAACATCTTATTTATGGAGGCCAAGAAGAACAATTTGTCACTTTGGAGATCCCCTCTCATTTTCCACAAGAATGGTGTCAACATGGATATTCTCACATCCATTTTGGAGCAGTCCGTTTGGCATTAAATTATCATGGAACTTCAGGGAAACCTGTAGTATCCAGAATTGCTCTATTAGACTCCAGATACAAACGCTACCAGGATGCTTGTATTGGAACGGTAGAAGCAACTTTAAGCTCGGGAATGGCCATGGTAACCCTGTTTTCCAACTTTACCATGTCCCTACAAGATCCCAATTTGCTTGATGCTCTCAAGGTCCAGATTCAGATCATTGGAGCAGAAATGGTTGAATCGACGGTAACTGCAACCCTGCACTATCAAATAGTGTATAGGGTCCAAGATCATGCCTTTAAGCTGATAAATCAAGGATCTGAAGATTCTCTTTTGATTTCTGTAAACACAAAAGAAGAGCCCCACTGTATCTATGTCCCTAAACAAATACCTAAACAAGAACTTTTAAAGCTCTTGCCAGAAAAGTGGGTGACCAATTACGAGCAGATCCACTAGCACAACCAGCCGATTAAATCCACTAGAAGTCAAATCATGATAAAAGCTGATGGGACTAGTGAAATCCGATTTGATCACAGTCACCTAAAACAGCTTTCAACACCGCCTGTCTTTACTACTCAAATGATGTTCCAGCCATTATCCACAGAAGAAGTAGTACTAGGACCAGAAGCAAAGTTAATCCAGAGCTTTCAACCAGATGGAAAGCCTTTGTATACTTTTAAAGATCCTTTAGGACACTGTCCGTGGGATATCAACTGTTCATGTGAAGGGTGCAGAAATGATGCTTTTGAAGAATTTGATGAAGACATCAGACGCACCAGGAAGAAAAAATCCAGCAAAAAATCAACACAATCAGATTTTTATGAAAGATGGATGAATGGAGATCTAGATATTGGCCCCTTAGGAGAAGATAATGGTAAATTCGTATATCTTGTGGATTATTCTGCAAAAAAGTCATAATCTCCTAAGATCCAAGACCTACCACAAAATTCTTCTCCATCATTTCCTCCAAAAACAGACCCTGATCAGAAATGGCTAGCTAAGCCTCTCAAGCAGCCATGTTACAAAAGAATCAACAAATAGGTCCAGAAAAATAATCAGTTTATGACATGCAATCAGGAACACAAGTTGGATGTTCCAACACCCTTTCAGACAATCCCACAAGTACAGATGTACGCAACAACTTCCTCCTATGATCAAGATTTTCCGCCGCTTGAAGAATTTACAAAAAATGAACATCTTCATGCACCCAAAATCTCTTCAAAACTCCAAGTTGATGCAGAAGGAAGGCAAGTTAAAATTGCAACAGCAGAAGCCACTTTAAATTGGCAGACAGAAAATGCTATAGCCTAGAATGCTGCAATCAAGAAGATTGATCATAAAGTAAGTCAAATTGATAATAAGGTTTCAAAGATTGAAAAAACGACAGATGAAAACTCTGAGATGATCAAAAACCTTATCAAGATTTTCCAAAAGAGACTTAAAGAAGTTACTCATGAGCGAGCTGCCCCAGGACAAGATTTCTTTTCTCACATTGCACAAAGAGAAAAAGAAATCCAAAACCTCAAAGAACAGATAAAATATCTGAAAGAAAATGGAAAGCTGCCACCACCACAACCATCAAGAAATGGGATTGAGCTTTTCCCGTCAGTCAGACAGACAAAAGGCCCCCGACATTTTGGGACACAACCACTTATCTTCCCTCCACCTGAGCCAAAGAAAAAAGCTACAATTAGCGAATTATTGCAGCAGATCAAAGCTCAGAAAGCAAAAGAAAAGAAGGATGCTGCAGAAGAAAAAAGAAAGAAAGAGAAGGCTCGAGGCAAGAGACCGGTGGAAAAGTCAGATGATGATGAAGAAATCCAATTCTCTTCACCTCCAACATCTCCTCCACCAAAACAGATATCCAAGTCTTTGATGATGCAAAATAACACATCTCCTTCTAATCCTTTATCACAGATTTTAAAGGATTATAGTCGAGAAATTTTGCCAAAAATATCTGTTGCTCGAAGGGAATCAGAAATGACTCCAGTTCCAGATTCTAATCCTATTCCAAATGAAGAAGATTCAGTATCCTTTTCAAGAACTGATGAATTAGAATCCATTGAGACTCAATCCAATCCTTTTTCACAAGAAGAAATCGATGATAACCAATCAGATCTGCCAGAAATAATGGCCACTCTAGGAATGAAAGTTGAAGAACCATCAGATGAAGATATGACTGAAGCAGAACCATCAAATGCTAGGACAATCCCACATGTATCTACAACAAAGATGGTTTTCACCTTAGATGATATTCCAATCTCAAAATGGCCAGCAAGATTACAAAAGTTCCATTTATGGCTTGATACCAGAAAACTTATAGAAGAAAGTCATTATAACATCTTGTTTAAATTTGTTTAATGATTCACAGGAATGTTAAAAGATTGGTGGAACTCAGTTACTCAAGCAGATCAATTGCAGTTCCTGGTGTTAACAGATTTTTCACAAAACATAATAATTATCCATAGTTACTTTATAGGTAATCCTGAAGATCTGTTAACTCTGAAGAGAAGGGAGTTTTTCAAAAGGAAATGATGTTCTTATCAGAAAAAAGATTTAGCAAAACATTTTTATGTTATGATGAAGCTTTTTTATGCTCTTGGATCGGAGCCAAGCCTGAAGCAAGTAGTTGTTGCATCCCTTCCAGATCCCATTCAGGTTGCGATTAATCAGAATCTCTATAGGTAAAATAAAAACATCCTCAATCTAACCATGGGAGAAATACAGTAAGAAACTTTTATTGCTCTTGAAGATATCTGCAACAGAAGAAAAGTCTTCAAAGACTATCTCCATGGAGACAAGAGGATAGACAAAGCCTGTACTGATTCACATTTGAAGATTAAATGTGGCAGAGAGGACAAATCATGTTATTGCCCAACAAAGAAGAAGAAGCACTTCAGAAAAGAAGAAGGAGCCAGAAGGCTAAAATCTAAGAAGAAATTCAGATGGAGATACCTCAAGAAAAAGAAAAAATTCTCCAAGAAAACCAAATCCACAAGATGCTACATCTGCAACAAAAAAGGTCACTTTGTAAAAGACTGTCCAAAGAACAAGAAAGGAGCAAAGATGATCAGACAAATTTAGCAGAAATCAGGAGTCAGGATAATGGATGAAGATGACATAGAGTCTTTATTCTCTATTGATGATGAACCTAATGATCAATCAATATGCGCTATTCAGAGTTTTCTATCCAGTGATTCAGAAGATTCAGAATTCTCTTTATCAGATTCATCATTGATGATACAGCCCTAGAAAGATTGTTGTTCTCTCTCTACTCTTCCTCAAGAAGCATCTATGGAAGTCACAGCCCCCCATATTCCAGTCTCCATCTATACAAGTAAATACAGTAAACCTGTTACTGTAATTGCTTTTATTGATACTGGAGCAGCAGAATCCATCATGAATCCAGAAATTTTACCAAGAGAACATTGGGAGCCCCATACCAGATACTTCAGCTCAGCATCAGGAAAATTCTTTTCAACAGACTTGAGAAGCAAGCCCATCAAGATCCAGTTTTTCCCAACATGTTCCATTATCACTACAGTTTTGGGATCAAAACTTCCGGGAAAAGATCTTATTGTTGGTTTTGATTTATATCTTAAAGCCAAACAATTAAGAATTCTTCCAGATGGAATAAGGTATAAACAAATGTTTAAACCTTATGTTCCAATTCCCAGATTATTTGCTATTGATGCTGACAAGATCCAAGAAGTTGTTGAAGAATTGAAGCAAAGAACGTGTGCAGAATCTCATTCAGATTTTCTGAAAAAATGCAATCATCCTTTATGGAGAAATTCAACATTCTTCATCAAACTTCCTTTCAAAAAGAATGAAGATATCAATCCTACAAAAGCTAGTCATGTCGGGATGAATCCAGACCATCTCAAATTAGCTGAACAAGAATGCCAACAGCTACAAGCAGAAGGATTGATAGAAGCCTCAGATTCACAATGAACATAATGTGAACCATTACTTATTTAAGGTTGAAATATATGATTCTTAGATCATACGAATAATGCAAAAAAAGCCAAAAAGAAAAGTCATTTGACTTGTAAAAGTAAAAGAGAGAAGGCGGCAAACGTACGAAAAAAGGGGACCAAACACTCAAGTGGCAGCTATATTTATATATAATAACAATTAACTATATTAGATTAATGCAAATAAATTGTAAGTGTTTTTCTTTTCGATAGAATTAAGGGATTCTTCATGTTCATTTAATTATTTATGGAGTTTTTAATCAGTGTTATCTCTAAATTCGAACTTAAGTTTACCCTTAAAAGTATAATGTGTTTTACTATTATACTCTATTGACCAAGGGAGCTGATAGGGCCGGGTTAATGATATATTTTATCATGACTGTCTCATAAGAATTTTAACTGCTGCTTTATACAAGCTAAAGCTATTACTTAAATGTAAATTAAAAAGAAAGTATTAAGCATGGGTGACACCAAGGGAGCTGATAGGGTCGGGTTAAGGTTCCTTAAAATGGAAAATTTATTTTATTGACCTTTTATCTTTTATAAAATTATAAATGAGTAAATGGTCAAATTTTGCACTTTGACCCCTCAAAATAATAAATTTTTAATTTAATCTTTTAAAAATTACAAAGATGTAAACTAATGCAATGATGAAATTGCATTTTAACTCTTAACAAAATACATAACTTAATTTCGACCTCTAAAAATAATTCCTGACTTCGCCTCTGACATTAAACTATCAACCGGTAATTCAAATTTACACCTTGAGATAATATTTCGAAAAAAAAATCTAGAAAAAAATATTTATTAATAATAAAATCAGCATGAAATATAATTCAATTTAAAAGAAAGAAAAAAACAACTGAACATAGACATATCTCTCTCATGGGTCGTTTGTTTTTATAAGTTTGTTCCTATTTATAAATTTCTTTATTTGTGGTAGTTGTTTATTAATAATAAAATCCCCTAAGATGAGGAAAGGAACACAACCAAATCCTTCCATTTTTGCCAATATCACAATACAATGCCATACATAATACAAATTTGAGCTAAGTACTAACTCCACCAACATTCCCCATAAAACAATATAATTAATTAGACTTGTCGGGTTTTGGATTTGGATTAGAATTCACAAATCTAATAATAAGTTGAAAGGGTGACTCTTTCGAGAAAAGTTTTCAAAGTATCATTTGACTGGCAACTAATCAAACCCACAACAATGAAAGGTATTATACTATAGGTCAGTGATTCAAATCTCACGATCAGTGAAGGTGGTTTGCGCCCATATACGACCTAATATTTTGAGGTGCTTTTCTTTATGAATCGTATACAACTCTTAGCTGAGGTGAGAGATAAAACTCAAATATGACCTGAAGATAATATCTTTCATTGTTGGGGTTTGGCTAGCTTCCTATGAGTGAAACTATGAAAACTTCTCCTAAAAAAGTTGTCCCCGCAACAAATAATAATAGTAATAGTAATAGTAATAGTCAAGCGTGATCAAAGGCAATCGTTTCTATCAAGCCAAGCAGAAATGAACTGGTTGGCCTGAGCATTCAACGACGTAGCAGCTATGATCAGAGGACGAATCGCCTCCCTAGCTTCCACCATTCGCCGATGACGCCTTTCCGCTAGGTTTGCCAATCGTGCCGTCTCTGCTCTCATCTTTGCCAACTTCTTCAATTTTTTCTTTGCCTGATCAATTTCACTTCTTTTCTTATATAATCACAAAACAAAAAAGAAAAGGTGAGTTGCTAAAAGAAGAAAAGAAAAGAATATAAGATACCTTTATCCGTTTTAGAAGGAGAATCGAGTAGTCTTCCCTGCAAGACATAATAAGGCTTTTTTTTCCTTGAAAAGGGAAAAAGAACACGATTATTTATACAAGAAATAGACGGTGTGATAAACGAGTGGTGTTGCTAGAAGTCGTGCAATTTCATGCATGGCAGAGACAGAACAAGCAGGTTCAAGGTTTGAAATTGGTCACTCCTCTTTTCTTTTGTTATGGCGGCCAACATGCTTGTATTTCAGTATTCAAGAAAGTAGCTATCAAGAATCTTGAGATTTTGAGTGGTCATTTCAGGCATATTAGTCTTTTGCTTTGCTACTTTCCAGGTTACTATGGGACCAAAAAGGTCGTTCCACTACACCAAAACAGGTCTTTAGCGGCGACCTTAGTGGCGTTTAAATAAACAACACCGTAAAAAATAGAGATTTAGCGGCGCACAGAGACAAATACGGCAATAAATGATTATTAGTGGCGCGAGAAATAGGAACGCCGCAATTGACCTGCAATAGCGGCAATTTTAAATCAACGCCACAAAACTTATTTGCAAAACAACTCTGTTTTTTGATTACTTTATGACTTTAGTGGCACTTCCACAAAAACGCCATAAAAAATTGGAATATAACGGTGTTTTCTGAGAAATGCCGATAATGATAACGAATTTAAGGAAAAAATCTGAGCAAAACTGTACCGTTTTGTTGTTTCATTTTATTTCTTTAGTGGCGCATTTAAAAAAACGCCGGAAAAGAATGCATTAGCGGCGTTTTCAGGGAAACGCCGGTAAAGATATCTAATTTGAGGAAAAAATTTGGACAAAACGCTACCGTTTTATTGCTTCATTTTATTTCCTTACTGGCGCACTGTAAAAAACGCCGCAAATATTGGGATATAGTGGCGTTATTGGAGAAACGCCGATAAAGATATCTAATTTGAGGAAAATTTTTGAGCAAAACGGTACCGTTTTGTTGTTTCCTTTTTATGCTTTAGTGGTGAAATGTTAAAAAACTCCAGAAACAGTTCGGATTTAGCGGCGCATATTAAGAAACACCGGAACTAGACTAAGTAAAACGGCTTCGTTTTATTTCAGGATGTTGATTTAGTGGCGCTTTTAAGTAAACGCCGCAAAGATTTCGGCAATACGACATCGTCTGCTTTTCTTCTTTGGTGGAATGTTCATTAAAACGACGCCGCTTTTGATTGTCTCTATTGGTTAGCGGCGTTTTGGTCAAAACGCCGCAAAAAATGAAATAAAATTTTAGGTTTTAGGGATTAATATTTAAGTTTTATCGTATACTGTTAGGGGTTTTAGGGTTTCTGGCACTATTTATTATTTTAAGATTACAGTTTTGTGATCTGGGCTTAGAGTTTAGGTTTAGGGCTTGGAGATTGAGGTTTCAGGTTTAGTCAGCGTTATTATCGGGTTAGAGTTTACGACTTCTAAGATAATGAAATTTACTGTGTTAAGGATTGATGTGTATGTTTTACGATTTAGCGTTAATGATTTAAGGGTTACGATGTAAGGTTTTAGCATTTCGGATTTATGGTTTATACGAGTTTAATATATATATGTTATATATATATGATGAAACAGTTTAATATTATATACGAGCATTCATTTGTTTGCTAAAAATAGAGCATAAATTTATAATTGTAAGACATTATTGGAATAGTGTGAATAATTAATAAATTTGAATGTTGATAGTATTTAAAAATCTATTAAAAATAAAAAAAACTTATAAATAAATACATATAAAATATTATAAAAACTGAATAATTAGTGGCGTTTTAAACTAAAACGCCGCAATAGATAGGATATAGCGGCGCTTAGACGTAAATGCCGCAAAGAATATATCAAAACGGCTTCGTTTTCCTTTTCAGTATATTTCTTTGGTGGCGTTTTCTGATAAAACGCCGCAAAGGTTTCTACAATACGACATCGTCTGCTGTTCTTCTTGGTGGAAAGTTCGATAAAATGACGTCGCTTTTGATTGTTTCTAGTGGTAGTAGCGGCGCTTACATCAAAAACGCCGCAAAAAAGAAATAATATATTAGGGTTTACGGATTAATATTTATAAAAAACCGTATACGGTTTGGGGTTTTAGGATTCGTTACACAATGTTTATTATTTTAGGATTACAATTTTGACGACATGGGTTTAGAGTTTAGGTTTAGGGCTCGGAGGTTGGGGTTTAAGGTTTGTAGTTTACATTTCAGTGTTAATATCATGTTAGGGTTTATGGCTTATGATGAGATAATGAAATTTACGGTTTCAGGGCTTGATGATTATGGTTTACTGTTTGTGTTAATGATTTAAGGGTCACGATGTATGGTTTTTTTGTTTTGGATTTAGGGTTTATAGTATTTACGGTTTAAGGTTTAGGGTTTAATTACTATTTTGATACAAAAGTCAAAAAAATTTTGGTACTTATGTTTTTTACTTCTTATTATGTCATTATTAGGTTTAGAACTGACAGGGGTATATAAACATATATATATATATATGCATGGCACAATATCACATATATATGTCGTTATATATGTTGAAAACACTTTAATGTTTCTCCCCACACTTTAAGTCAAAAAAATAAAAAGGGTTGTGAGTTTCTCCCCACACACCGTACACTTGCATTCTTGCATAACATGAGCTCTCTACCCGGGCTCCGTCCGTTTAAGTGGAAGTAAACGCTACGCCTTCGTGAGTTAACTCGTCCTTCCGCACAGGCTAGTGAAATACTTTCGGGTTACATATGACTTATGCTTTCGTGAGTTAACTCGCCCCTCCGCATAGGCATAAGTAAATGTAATCCCTCGAATTGAGCTCGTGAGCCTGTGATGGGTGATGATCGAGGCTCCATACTAACCTTAGTAGGTGACAGTATGGGCAATTCGAGTACCTGTCTAGAACCGAAACCACATATAGTAAACCGTACGAGCCACCCAATTAGAGCCGTGCCGAACCTCTGTCCATTGAATAGTCACCAAAATAAGTACACAGGAGAAACACCTCTTACCTTTTATTTCTTTTACATTTACACTTATTTGCAAATGAATTGAGTCTGTTTAATAAATTGGGCCGGATAGATTGTCCGAGGGTATGTAGGGTAGGTTTTTTGTAAAGCATGTTGGGGCAAAAAAAATGCGGGTTCGTTCCACCAAATTGCATGATTGAATAGCTTAATTTGTTAAATTTTCCACAGTCTTTATTTTTCTTTTCTCTTCTGTTTATATATGTTGTGATCTCTACCCAAGATTATTTGTTCTTCATTTTATTTTTCATCATGCATCGTAGACATCTCATTAGGAAGGTGTTGATTAAAGATTGGTTGCCAAAAACGGGTTTCTGATGAAGGAGTCAATTACACAAGTAACCGAGAAAAATGCTGTAGTCCGAGATTGGTCTTTGAGGACTCAAAAAGCGAAAGGGGACAGTTTGAAGGAAGGATACACCTCTGATCTTCCCGAGCATGTGACCTCGAATGCTCGTTAGAATAACCCTGAAGATTTGACTAGGATCTGGAAACAATGAGACTCAGGCGCTAGGGCATGTTTATTGGCAAAATATCTTGTAATGGACTCTTTTGATAAATGAAACGCTAAAATATAGGGCTATCTTAAAATCAACACCATTTTTTTTACATATTTGCACATGACTAGCATTCATTGGTCATTCATTCATTCACTCATTGCATGTACATATCGCACTTACCATTCACTAAGGCTAAAGCAGTATAATCCACAGTTGCGACACAAGTCTAGAATCACGTTGTCCTTACAGGACACGTTACACAATGTTTGGGGTTTTAGGATTTACGGATTAATATTTATAAAAAACCGTATACGGTTTGGGGTTTTAGGATTCGTTACACAATGTTTATTATTTTAGGATTACAATTTTGACGACATGGGTTTAGAGTTTAGGTTTAGGGCTCGGAGGTTAGGGTTTAAGGTTTGTAGTTTACATTTCAGTGTTAATATCATGTTAGGGTTTATGGCTTATGATGAGATAATGAAATTTACTGTTTTAGGGCTTGATGTTTATGGTTTACTGTTTGTGTTAATGATTTAAGGGTCACGATGTATGGTTTTTTTTTGTTTTGGATTTAGGGTTTATAGTATTTACGGTTTAAGGTTTAGGGTTTAATTACTATTTTGATACAAAAGTCAAAAAAATTTTGGTACTTATGTTTTTTACTTCTTATTATGTCATTATTAGGTTTAGAACTGACAGGGGTATATAAACATATATATATATATGCATGGCACGATATCACATATATATATATGTCGTTATATATGTTGAAAACACTTTAATGTTTTATACGAGCGTTATCCATATTTGCTAAAAAGAGAGCATAAAGTTGAAATTGTAAGACATTATTAGAATAGTGGGAATAATTAATAAATTTGAATGTTGATAGTATTTAAAAATCTATTAAAAATAAAAATACTTATAAATAAATACATATAAAATATTATAAAAACTGAATAATTAGTGACGTTTTAAACTAAAACGCCGCAATAGATAGGATATAGCGGCGCTTAGACGTAAAACGCCGCAAAGAATATATCAAAACGGCTTCGTTTTCCTTTTCAGTATATTTCTTTAGTGGTGTTTTCTGATAAAAAGCCACAAAGGTTTCTACAATACGACGTCGTCTGCTGTTCTTATTTGGTGGAAAGTTCGATAAAACGACGCCGCTTTTGATTGTTTCTAGTGGTAGTAGCGGCGTTTACAGCAAAAACGCCGCAAAAAAAATATATTAGGGTTTACGGATTAATATTTATAAGAAATTGTATACGGTTTGGGGTTTTAAGGTTTGTTACACAATGTTGATAGTGTCAATAATTAATAAATTTGAATGTTGTTAGTATTTAAATAATACATGCTTACATAAAATTTAAAAAAATTATTAATATTTGTACAATAATAAATAATATGTTAAATCTGTGTCATATTTTTAAACTATTTTAATTGAAATAAAATTAATAATTTCGTAATAATGCATCAATTTAAAATAATGTCATAACATTTATACAAATATATGAATCTATTAAAAATAAAAATACTTATAAATAAAGACATATTAAATATTATAAAAACTGAATATTTATAAATTTATTAAATATGTATAATTCAAAATAATATATTAAATTTAAAAGAATGTCATAACATTTATGATTTTAAAAATCTATTAAAAATCAAAATATTTATAAATAATGTGAATATTTAGTGGCGTTTGGAACCAAATCGCCGGAAATTGTAATTTAAAAATTGAAGAAAACGGCGCCGTTTCATTGACGAGTATAGGGTTCGGTGGCGTTTTTTCTCAAAGTGCCGCAAAAAGATGTAAGGTTAGTGGCGTTTTCTTTTAAGCGCCACTAATATATTAAGATTAAACTGCGTCTTTTTGATGGGATATCGGTTTTGGGGAATATCCCCGCACTCAACCCCAATTCCCATCTCAAATCCCTAATCCTAAGTTCAGCGCAGCATCTCCGATTTCCCGTCCTCTGTTTTCTTCATCTTCTTCATCTCTTTCATCTTTCTGTTTGGGCGTTTCGCTTTATTGTAAAAAAAACCATTAAAAAGGCTTCATACGACATTCTATTTGTTGAAAACATTTAACATTATTTGCGGCAAAGAAGAGGGAGAACGTCAACGAACATCTTAAGGTTCGAATGTCCAATTCTTCGTATTTATAGATTGGGTTTTGTCGTATTTTTAATTTTGATTTTGCTTTCTTATTGGTTTAGGGTTTTCAGTGTGTTCTCTGTGTTTAGGGTTTTTGGTGTCTTCGACCGTTTTGTTCATCCTCGTGAAGGTAAGTTACTACTTCTATTG
This sequence comes from Gossypium hirsutum, assembly GCF_007990345.1. Classification (NCBI taxonomy): domain Eukaryota; kingdom Viridiplantae; phylum Streptophyta; class Magnoliopsida; order Malvales; family Malvaceae; genus Gossypium; species Gossypium hirsutum. The sequence goes on from NC_053437.1 coordinate 63,389,478, forward strand.
TTCATTACTGTTTTATTTATTTGAAATGTTTAATTTGTTAGGAACTGATTTTAACTTTTGTTTTTTTTCTCCAGTTTTTGGTCAATCCATTTCATTGCTTTCATTTCAGTTTCCTTCATCGTTCTTAAGGTACAGAACACATGCTTTGTTACTGTTTATTTGTTGAACTCATTTGGTACTGTTTGACATGGTTATTTTCAGTCAATTTGAAATGGTATGCTCGCATTGGTGAAATGGTTTAGAAATGGTGAATAATGTGTATAAGTATATTCGGCTAAAGTATTAGACTCATATTATTGTGTAAGTGATATGGTTTATGTTATGTATTGAAGTTATCTAGGATGACCGAATATGCGGATAACTGATTGGTTATATGTATGATTTTATAAAGTGGATTGGCATGAGTTGATATGATGAGTATGTATTAAATGTGAATTGGCTATATAGGTTTGGTTGTTAAATGACAATCAAGGAAAGTGTTTCAGGTTAATTTTGCTAGCTGAAATGATAAGAAGCAAGTTGGTCTTGTGTGATAATTTGGTACAATGCATAATGTGTGTAATAAACATAATTTTGATTTTGCTTTCTTATTGGTTGGTGATACTGGAATTAAAAAAAATTTATTGTCTGTGTTTAGGGTTTTCGGTGTGTTCGATTGTTTTGTTCATCCTTATGAAGGTAAATTACTGCTTCTATTGTTCATTATTGTTTTTGTGAATGGTTTAATTTGTTAGGAACTGATTTTAACTTTTGTTTTTTTTCTCCAGTTTTTGGTCAATCCATTTCATTGCTTTCATTTCAGTTTTCGTCATCGTTCTGAAGTCAACAACTAATAGATATGTATTCTCACAGGACAACAACTGATAGATGAGCCGTATGTATTCTCATCTCAAGTCAAACAAGTTTTTTACTCAAAAGATCCAGTCGATGAGGGTTGGTACGTTGTACTCCGTAACATCCCTAGAGACTTGTTTGACATGGGCAGTGGAAGTAGAGATAACATCGACGACAAATCAGAAACTTTGCCCTTTCCAGAACAAAACTTAAACGATAATATCTCTAGTACTAGTGCACAATTTCAATGGGTTCGTCAGGATACGGATGAAGATATTTACGAATAATGATGTAGTAAGATTTTACGATTGTTTAATTATATGTAATATCATAGTTTAAATCTTGGTCTTATTATATATTTCAACTATTTTATATGTGTTGTTATTGTTGTAATTAGTTATTAAGTTTTCAACTATTTTATGTGTATTGCAGATAAAATGCCTAGAAGAAAAATTCTAAGGGGAAGCATTGTTCAAAATGATCCAAACTCGACAGAAACAAATAGTACTGAACAACAGACAGCAATTGGATCTTCGAATGTTCCGATTACATCTGAGGATCCTACATAAGTTCAAAATAATTTTACATTTAATTTACATGCGTGTTGACTTATAGTTGATTTATTTTTCAAATTCTTATATTATAATATACCATTTGTAGCTTAAAATGGTGGGACGCGCAGAGGTCGAGGACGTATGCTACTTAGAGAGTTATAGGAGTTAGATCCAGTCGAGCGTGTCAAAGTTGTACGAAACAGTTTTGGTCAGCCTGTTGGATCAAAAGCTCGACTTTTAGCAGGATATGTAATCATTGAATTTTTTCCGGCTCGATTTCGTTTTTTAAAAAAATTTCAAAAAAAATTACATTTTGACCCCTAAAATTTTTGAAATTTCACTTTAACCCCTTAACTTTTTAAAATTACATTTTAACCCTAAAATTTTCTCAAAATTATACTTTGGCCCCAAAAGTTTTACTGTGTTTGCAATTTGGTCCGTCTGGCATCTGAGTGCAAGTTGCGCACCTACACTACGACAGCCGACCTAAAGCATGGCCTCTCTCTCCCCTAGCCACCTGCTACCTGCAAAAAAGAAGAAAAATCAACAATTTAAAAGGGTTTTCGAACCCCCAAGACAGCAGCCAAGAAGAGGAGAGCAAAGAAAAAAAACAAAATTTTTTAAGCAAAAATAGCAGCGAAAGGAGGTCACCGCCGTCGTCGTGCCCGTGTCACCGCACTCGCTGCCGCCCCAATACCTAGTAAAGCAAAGCAAATATACAAAAAAGTAAAAAAAAACAGGAAACAAAGAAGAAAAAAAGTGCAAAGAAAGAAAAGAAAAATAAGAAAATAGGGGAGAGGAGAGCTCTTCCGCCACCGCCGACCGTCGCATCGGGCTGGGAGGAGCACCGTCGGGGGCTGATCAGGAAAGAAAGAAAGGAAGGAAAGAAGAAGAAAGAAAGAAGAAAATGGGAAGAAGAAGGAAGAAAAAAAGAAAAAGAAAAAAGAAAATAATTTTTTTAAATCGGGCTGACCCGACCCGACCTGGCTGACCCGAGAACCCGACCCGCAGCAGCAGCCCAAAAAAAGCAACAAACCCAGAAAAAAAGAAGAGCAGCAGAAATAAAAGCAGGCCACATCAGCAGGCCCAACAGCAGCAGCAGCCCAAACCAGTTTCAGCAGGCAGGCCAATAGGAGGCTCCAGCAGCAGGCCACCTACAGCAGCAGGCCCAACGGGCCCAGACCCAGCAGTCCAGTCCAGTAGCCCCCAAGCCCTGCGGCCCAGCAGCAGTCAGGCCCAGTGCGCAGGCAGTCCAACCAGAAAAAAAAAAAGAAGAAGAAGAGGAGCTCGAGTCGTGTAGCCTTTTCGATCACTCGTATTTTTGGGTTTTTTTGGTAATTTCTTTTATATCTATTTTTAATTTAATTCGCGCATTTAAATGATATTTTTAATATTGTTAGTGTATTTTTAAGCATTTTATGTTTTGTAATTATGCTTTTTAATTTTATTTTATTATATTTTAAATAATTTAAATAAATAAGGCAACGAATTGATTTAACATTAAGCCGTTGATTTCATCGCTATGTTAGGTGAATATTGTCGGTTTGTGTTAAATACGAGACGCCCTTCTAAAAATTGAGAAACTTAAAAGTTCTCGTGTTTCAAAAATTTTCGTGTTTTTTTTTTGTATTTATGTTTTCTTAAATTTTATTTTTTTAAATTTTTTTAATAAATAACGCAACAAATCGATTTGACACAAATTCGTTGATTTCATTGCTATGTTGAGTGAATATCACCGATTCGTGTTAAATACAATACGTCCTTAAGAAAAATTTTATGTTTTCAACAATTTGTGTTTCAAAAAAAATTCGGGTTTTCAAAAATTTTCGTGTAAAAAAAAATCTTCGTGTTTCCAAAAAATTATTATTGTGCTTCAAAATTCTCGTGTTTAGAAAAAATTCTCATGTTTCAATTGGATCACGATTAAATATTAAATTTAACTCGTATTTTTGAAAATTAAGACAATGCGTGTTTAACGAGATACCAATTTTGGGCGTCGCGAGGGTGCTAATACCTTCCTCGCGCGTAACTGACTCCCGAACTCTAATTTTCTCTGGATTTTGACGTGGACCTAAAATCGACTCTTTTTTAGAAAATTTGAAAAATAATTTTTTCTTTTAAAAAAAAGAATTTATTAGGTGTCCGATCACACCTCGAAAAAAAGATTGGTGGCGACTCCCTTTTTAAATAAAATCGAAACTCCGTTTTCAAATTTTCAATGATTACTTCGACTAGCGCCCATCGCCAAATTTTTTAGGTCGCTACAGCTGGCGACTCCACTGGGGACTTTTTTCGAGAGTCGAGTCTGATGTTAAACGCATGTTGTCAAAATTTTTAAAATTTCTAGTTCAAGTTAATTTTTAATCGTGATCCTTGAATCTTGTTTTGAAAAGTCATGCATTTGCATTCGGTTTTTAAATTAATAATTTTCTAACGTGTTTTATTTTTCTTTTTTTTTCAGCTCTAAGTTTTACGTTTTTTAGTTTGTTTTTTAGTGAAAATAAAAAATAAAAAGGTTCTTGAGTTTCTCCCCACACACCGTACACTTGCATTCTTGCATAACATGAGCTCTCTACCCGGGCTCCGTCCGTTTAAGTGGAAGTAAACGCTACGCCTTCGTGAGTTAACTCGTCCCTCCGCACAGGCTAGTGAAATACTTTCGGGTTACATATGACTTATGCTTTCGTGAGTTAACTCGCCCCTCCGCATAGGCATAAGTAAATGTAATCCCTCGAATTGAGCTCGTGAGCCTGTGATGGGTGATGACCGAGGCTCCATACTAACCTTAGTAGGTGACAGTATGGGCAATTCGAGTACCTGTCTAGAACCGAAACCACATATAGTAAACCGTACAAGCCACCCAATTAGAGCCGTGTCGAACCTCTGTCCATTGAATAGTCACCAAAATAAGTACACAGGAGAAACACCTCTTACCTTTTATTTCTTTTACATTTACACTTATTTGCAAATGAATTGAGTCTGTTTAATAAATTGGGCCGGATAGATTGTCTGAGGGTATGTAGGGTAGGTTTCTTGTAAAGCATGTTGGGGCAAAAAAAATGCGGGTTCGTTCCACCAAATTGCATGATTGAATAGCTTAATTTGTTAAATTTTCCATAGTCTTTATTTTTCTTTTCTCTTCTGTTTATATATGTTGTGATCTCTACCCAAGATTATTTGTTCTTCATTTTATTTTTCATCATGCATCGTAGACATCTCATTAGGAAGGTGTTGATTAAAGATTGGTTGCCAAAAACGGGTTTCTGATGAAGGAGTCAATTACACAAGTAACCGAGAAAAATGCTGTAGTCCGAGATTGGTCTTTGAGGACTCAAAAAGCGAAAGGGGACAGTTTGAAGGAAGGATACACCTCTGATCTTCCTGAGCATGTGACCTCGAATGCTCATTAGAATAACCCTGAAGATTTGACTAGGATCTGGAAACAATGAGACTCAGGCGCTAGGGGCATGTTTATTGGCAAAATATCTTGTAATGGACTCTTTTGATAAATGAAACGCTAAAATATAGGGCTATCTTAAAATCAACACCATTTTTTTTACATATTTGCACATGACTAGCATTCATTGGTCATTCATTCATTCACTCATTGCATGTACATATCGCACTTACCATTCACTAAGGCTAAAGCAGTATAATCCACAGTTGCGACACAAGTCTAGAATCACGTTGTCCTTACAGGACACGTCTAAGAGCAAGAGTTATGGATGTTGAACTCAACGAGAGTGATACAATTGAGGATGTTTCAATGATACGCCTTTGTCCCCCAAGATATGTTTTGAACAATTGGACTGCTGTGGACCTCCTTGTAGTTTCTAAGTCCTCTCCAGAGTAATTCCCAATGTTAATTCTCCATTATTTTGTGTGTCCTTAAATAGTGGGATTCTTTTTGTAAGAGCTTATGTTTGCTCTTTATCATTTTAATGAACATTAATGAAGATGCATTTTGTCATGGTCTTTTCAGTTCCATTAGTGTCGTAATTATTCCCACTTCTCATAGCTTTTTCCTACACATATTTCATATTATTCCATAACATTGTGTGTGTTGATTCCAGTACTTTGATGCTCCTCTATAGTTTTCTTTCTCATTCACCTTTTAGGTGCTCAGATATCCACGGCATGAACAATCCCGTTACAAGTCCTGAAATTGATTTTGAGAAGGCTGTTTGTTTAAGAGAATTCGAAGCCGAAGAAAGTGCTGAAGATTGTGCCCCTCCTCCTGACTTACTGAGAATGGTAGAACAAGAAGAGAAACAGATCCTACCCTATCAAGAATCTGTTGAAGTAGTGAACTTGGGGAGTGAAGAAAAGAAACAAGAAATGAAGATTGGGACTTCCATTGCAGAAAATACCAAGCAGGATTTGATCGCTTTACTCCATGAATACAAGGATGTGTTTGCCTGGTCTTATCAAGATATGCCAGGGTTGAACACAGATATTGTGGTCCATAAGCTCCCACTGAAATCAGAATGCAAACCTGTTCAACAGAAGCTAAGAAGGATGAGACTTGAAATGCTGTTGAAGATAAAAAAAGAAGTCAAGAAACAATTTGATGCTGGCTTCCTACAAGTCTCTAAATATCCAGAGTGGGTGGCTAACATAGTTCCGGTACCGAAAAAAGACGGCAAGGTTATAATCAGATAAAGATGGCTCCCGAAGATATGGAGAAAACTACATTCATAACAATGTGGGGGATCTTCTACTATAAGGTAATGCCGTTCGGATTAAAGAATGCTGGGGCAACATATCAGAGAGCCATGGTGACATTGTTCCATGATATGATGCACAAAGAAATAGAAGTTTACGTTGATGATATGACTGCCAAGTCCCGGGGAGTAGAAGAACATGTTGGGAATCTCAAGAAGCTATTCAAAAGGTTAAGAAAGTTCCAGTTGAAACTTAACCCAACCAAATGTACGTTTGGGGCTACCTCAGGAAAACTGCCAGGTTTCATTGTCAGTGAGAGGTATCGAAGTTGATCCAGACAAGATAAAAGCTATACAAGAACTGCCACCTCCGCGTACACAAAAGGAAGTCAGAGGATTTTTAGGAAGGTTGAATTACATTGCTCGATTCATTGCTCAACTTACCAATCGGTGTGATCCAATTTTTCGACTCCTTCGAAAACATAATCCGGGAAAATAGAACGAGGAGTGCCAAGCGGCATTTGACAAGATAAAGCAGTATTTGTCTAATCCTCTAGTACTAGTACCGTCGACTCCGAAAAAACCTTAATATTGTACCTGACCGTGTTTGAAAACTCAATGGGTTGCGTACTGGGGCAACATGATGAGTCAGGGAAAAGAGAAAAAGTGATTTACTACCTCAGCAAAAAGTTCACAGAATATGAGGCAAAGTACCCTTCAATTGAGAAGTTTTCTTGCGCATTGATTTGGACGGTTCGAAGGCTCAGACAATACATGTTGTATCATACGACATGGTTAATTTCAAAACTGGATCCAATAAAGTACATGATGGAGTCACCTGCACTCTCAGGAAGAATGGCACGATGGCAAATCTTACTGACTGAGTATGACATCGTGTATGTGAGCCAAAAATCGATAAAGGGAAGCGTGATAGCTGACTTCTTGGCAAGTCGAACAGCGGAAGAATACGAGCCTTTGAGATTTGATTTCCCAGATGAAGACTTGATGTGCATTTTAGAAAAAGAGGGTGAGTCATCAAAAGAGAAATCATGGAAGATGAGCTTTGATGGTGCATCAAATGCATTGGGGCATGGGATCGGAGCAGTCTTAGTGTCACCTGAAGGGGACCATTACCCACTCACTGCCAGATTGAATTTCTTCTGTACCAATAATATAGCAGAGTATGAAGCTTGCATCATGGGACTTCGTGCAACTATCAGGAGGAAAATCAAAATTTTAGAGGTACACGGGGACTCAGCATTAGTCATTTATCAAATTCGTGGAGATTGGGAAGTGAGAGACCCAAAATTAGTTAAGTATCACGATCTCATGGCGAAATTGGTCAAAGAATTCAAAGAAGTGACTTTTAACTACTTTACACGAGAAGAGAATCAATTGGCTGATGCTCTGGCCACCTTGGCTTCGATGTTTAAAGCAAATAGAGAAAATGAGATAATGCCCATCCAAATGAGCATATATGAGATCCCCGCGCATAGTTCCCTGATATCTTGGAATATATCAAGAATAAAAGGTACCCCGAGCAAGCAAACGAGAATGACAAAAGAACAATCAGGAGAATAGCGATTGGATTTGTTCTTGATGGGGATATTCTATACAAAAGAGGGAAAGATCAAGTGCTCTTGAGATGCGTGGACGCTGTTGAAGCCAGAAAGATACTTGAGGAGGTTTATGAAGGAATTTGTGGAATGCACGCCAGTGGTTTCACTATGGCCAGGCAAATTATGAGACTTGGTTATTATTGGCTGATGATGGAAAGCGATTGCATTGGCTACGCACAAAAGTGCCACAAATGTCAAATTAGAGAGAAAAGTTGAGGATTACTCACAGAACTTGTGATACGAAAATGTTCAACAATGGGGCAGGAATGTGGTATACGAAAATATGGATTACTCACAGAACTTGAGGATGAGTACAAAATTAGAGAGAAAAGTCAAGAATTGAGGAAATGAATGCGGACCCTCACGAAAATCAAAAGTAGGGCACGTGACAAACAGCCCAGGGTGCATTGCATGATCATGTAGACACAAATGCATTTAGGACAAACATGTGCATATCATAATAACATCATACATGACATATACAGGTATCCCAACAGAGCAAGTGTTTTGGGAGAAAGCTGCACAAAATCAATAAAAAAGGAGGCTTTTAGTTTTACTTGATGTTTTTTAAAACTTTGTTTCTTTCAAGAATTATTTTTCAATTTCTGTTTTTACGAAAGTCAACTCATATTGCGAGAGGTGAGTTGAGCCTCGGGTCGCACGCTGAGGTATTTCTTTTAAATTTCTTTTAAATTTCTGTTTTCAAAAATCAACTCATATTGTGAGAGGTGAGTTGAGCCTCGAGTCACGTCGAGGTATTTTTAAATTTCTATTTTTTTCAAAAATCAACTCATATTGCGAGAGGTGAGTTGAGCCGCAGGTCGCACGCTGAGTTATTTTTAAATTTCTGTTTTTCAAAAAATCAACTCATATTGCGAGAGGTGAGTTGAGCCTCGGGTCGCACGCTGAGGTATTTTTAAATTTCTGTTTTTCAAAAAATCAACTCATATTGCGAGATGTGAATTGAGCCTCGGGTCGCACGCTGAGGTATTTCTTTTAAATTTCTGTTTTTCAAAAAAGCAACTCATATTGCGAGAGGTGAGTTGAGCCTCGGGTCGCACGCTGAGGTGTTTCTTTTAAATTTCTGTTTTCAAAAATAAACTCATATTGCGAGAGGTGAGTTGAGCCTCGAGTCACGTTGAGGTATTTTTCAATTTCTGTTTTTCGAAAATCAACTCATATTGTGATAGGTGAGTTGAGCCTCGGGTCGCACGTTGAGGTATTTTTTTAAAAATTTCTGTTTTTTTTCAAAAATCAACTCATATTGCGAGAGGTGAATTGAGCCTCGGGTCACGCTGAGGTATTTTAAATTGTTTTTTTTAAATCAACTCATATTGCGAGAAGTGAGTTGAGCCTCAGACCCATGCCGAGGTATTTCTTTTAAATTTCTGTTTTTCAAAAATCAACTCATATTGCTAGAGGTGAGTTGAGTCTCGGGCCACACGCCGAGGTATTTTCAATTTCTGTTTTTCAAATAAAAAGAAATTTTTTGGATAGTCGAACAAAATTGAGTGCTTTTAAGTCTTTGCTCTATCCCTGTTTCACAGCGATGAGCAAAGAGGGACAGCTGTAATCACTGAATTTTGTCCGGCTCGATTTCATTTTTTTTTTAAATTTCAAAAAATAAAAAATAAAAAAATTACATTTTGACCCCTAAAATTTTTGGAATTTCACTTTAACCCGTTAACTTTTTAAAATTACATTTTGACCCTAATTTTTTCTCAAAATTACACTTTGGCCCCAAAAGTTTTACTGTGTTTGCAATTTGGTCCGTCTGGCATCCGACAGTGCAAGTTGCGCACCTACACTGCAACAGCCGACCTAAAGCATGGCCTCTCTCTCCCCTAGCCACCTGTTACCTGCAAAAAAGAAGAAAATCAACAATTTCAAAGGGTTTTCGAACCCCCAATTCAGCAGCCAAGAAGAGGAGAGCAAAGAAAAAAAACAAATTTTTTTAAGCAAAAAAGAAGCAAAAACAGCAGCAAAAGGAGGTCACCGCCGTCATCGTGCCCGCGCCACCGCACTTGCCGCCGCCCCAATACCTAGGAAAGCAAAGCAAAGATACAAAAAAGTAAAAAAATAGCAAACAAAGAAGAAGAAAAAAGAGCAAAGAAAGAAAAGAAAAAGAAGAAAATAGGGGAGAGAAGAGCTCTTTCGCCACCGCCGACCGTCGCATCGGGCTGGGAGGAGCACCGTCGGGGGCTGATCGGGAAAGAAAGAAAAGATGAAAAAGAAAGAAGAAAGAAAGAAGAAAGAAAGAAGAAAATGGGAAGAAAAAGGAAGAAAAAAAAAGAAAAAGAAAAAAGAAAATAATTTTTTTAAATCGGGCTGACCCGACCCGACCTGGCCGACCCGAGAACCCGACCCACAGCAGCAGCCCAAAAAAAGCAACAAACCCAGAAAAAAAAAAGAGCGGCAGAAATAAAAGCAAGCCACATCAGCAGGCCCAACAGCAACAGCAGCCCAGACCAGTTTCAGCAGGCAGGCCAGCAGCAGGCTCCAGGCCCAGCTCCAACAGCAGGCCACCTACAGCAGCAGGCCCAACAGGCCCAGACCCAGTAGTCCAGTCCGGTAGCCCCCAAGCCTTGCGGCCCAGCAGCAGTCAAGCCCAGTGCGCAGGCAGTCCAACTAGAAAAAAAAAAGAAGAAAGAAAAAAAAGAAAAGGAAAAAAAGAAGAAGAAGAGGAGCTCGAGTCGTGTAGCCTTTTCGATCACTCGTATTTTTGGGCTTTTTTGGTAATTTCTTTTATATCTATTTTTAATTTAATTTGCGCATTTAAATGATATTTTTAATATTGTTAGTGTATTTTTAAGCATTTTATGTTTTGTAATTATGCTTTTTAATTTTATTTTATTATATTTTAAATAATTTAAATAAATAAGGCAACGAATCGATTTAACATTAAGCCGTTGATTTCATCGCTATGTTGGGTGAATATTGTCGGTTTGTATTAAATACGAGATGCCCTTCTAAAAATTGAGAAATTTAAAAATTCTCGTGTTTCAAAAATTTTCGTGTTTTTTTTTTGTATTTATGTTTTCTTAAATTTTATTTTTTTTAAATTTTAATAAATAACGCAACAAATCGATTTGACACAAATTCGTTGATTTCATTGCTATGTTGAGTAAATATCACCGATTCGTGTTAAATACGATACGTCCTTCAGAAAAAAAATTTATGTTTTCAACAATTCATGTTTCAAAAAAAATTCGTGTTTTCACAAATTTTCGTGTTTTCAAAAATTTTCGTGTAAAAAAAAATCTTCTTGTTTCCAAAAAATTATTATTGTGCTTCAAAATTCTCGTGTTTAAAAAAATTCTCATGTTTCAATTGAATCACAATTAAATATTAAATTTAACTCGTATTTTTAAAAATTAAGACAACGCGCGTTTAACGAGATACCAATTTTGGGCGTCGCGAGGGTGCTAATACCTTCCTCGTGCGTAACCGACTCCCGAACCCTAATTTTCTCTGGATTTTGACGTGGACCTAAAATCGACTCTTTTTTAAAAAATTTGAAAAATAATTTTTCTTTTAAAAAAGAGAATTTATTAGGTGTCCGATCACACCTCGAAAAAAAGATCGGTGGCGACTCCCTTTTTAAATAAAATCGAAACTCCGTTTTCAAATTTTCAATGATTACTTCGACTAGCGCCCATCGCCAAATTTTTTAGGTCGCTACAGGATACATAGGCATTTTAGCACGAAATCCGAATATGTTGCCTATCAACTACGAGTCATGGCATCAAATGCCCGATAGCAACAAAAACCAAGCACTCGATTATATTAAGGTAACAAAATGTTAATATCATCTGTAATGCTTGGGACATAGTTTCATTTATATTTACTTTATTAACTTGTGTTTTTTGTTTTTTGTAGGCGAGGTTTGCTTTAGAGGTCTCGGATGCTTATGTAAAGAAGGCATTGGGAAAAAGATGAAGAGACAATAAAAGTACTTTGAAGAAAAATTATTATAAGACAAAAACAACCCTCGATGAGAAATTGCAAAATGTCCCGCCGGGTATGTTGAGGTACCAATGGGAAGATGCGGTTAGATTTTGGCATTCGAAGAAAGGCGAGGTATGACGTACTTCCAAACTATTGTAATTATTTTGGTTTATAGTATTTTTTATTTACGTACTAAAAAATTCATAACGTAGGATCGTGAACAAGTTGGAAAAAGCAGCAAGCAGAAACAAAAATTCACCCACACAGCCGGGTCGAGAAGTTTTGCATGTGTAGCTGAGGCGGAGGTATTTTAAATTTTTTAATATTGTCAAATATGTATAACTTTCTATTAAATAATATTTTTACTACTATATTGTAGGACCTGTCGTCCGGTCAAAAAGTTGGACGCCTTCAACTTTTTGAAATTACACATAGGAAGAAAGATGGATCTCCCATGACTCCTGAAGCTGGTGAAATAATGGTAAGTTTACTTAATACGATTTGACTTGTTTTAGTTATTTATAGTGTTTATTTTTAATGGTTTAATTCATTGCTTTTAATGCGACTGTTGTTATGTTGCATATGTTTTTAATATATATTGCGTTCGTAATTATGTGATTTATTTATTAGGAAAAACTAAAAGATAAAAAGGCGGAGTACGAAGCGATTGCTTCTAGTGATAGTTCTGTTCATCTTGAGACATTGATAACCGAATTATTACTGAAGTTTTGGGTCCTGAAAGGTATGGTCGCGTTCGATTTCAAGGATCTTTCCTTAGCCCAACCCAATATTTTGGATCCAGCTTGCAGCAATACATGACTTCGGGAAGTCAGGCTCAAGCTGAAGTTCAGAGGTTAAAAGACCAGATGACTCAGATGCAAGCGACCACTGTTGAGGTTCAAAGGAAATATGAAGAACTTCAGCTACAACTTAAAGCAGACGCGGCAGCGAGGGAAGCAGAGGCTGCAGCGAGAGAGACAGAGGTTCAAAAGAAATATGAAGAACTCCAGCTACGACTTAAAGCTGATGCGGCATCGAGAGAAGCAGAGCAGAGCAGAAAGTACGACGAACTCCAGCAGCAGCTTTAGAGTATGATGAAGATGTTTCAGTCGCAACTTCCGCCGTCATAGTGTATTGCATAAATATTTTTATCATTTTAACTTTTAACACTTTTGCAAAAATAATATGAATTCACTTTTATTTTTTGATATTAATATTATTTTATTCGTTTAATTTGAAATATTATATAAATTTATTGCTTTTGGCTTGTTTAGATCTGGTAGCTTTTGATTTGTTGCTACAGGAGGCCTGAAAAAATGAAAAATTTAATATAAAAAAATCCCAAAAATAGTGGCATTTTTGTACAAAAGCGCCGCTAAAGAACATGTTCTGTAGCGGCGTTTGTAAAAAAAGCGCCGCTAAAGATTATGATCTATAGCGGCGTTTTTATACAAAGCGCCGTTAAAGAACATGTTCTTTAGCAGCGCTTATAGAAAAACGCTGCTGAAGAACATGTTCTTCAGTCAGCAGCGCTTATAGAAAAACGCCGCTAAAGAACATGTTCTTCAGCGGCGCTTAGAGAAAAACGCCACTAAAGACCATGTTCTTTAGCGGCGCTTAGATAAAAACGTCGCTAAAGATCATGTTCTTCAGTGGCGTTTTTTTCTAAGCGCTGCTAAAGAACATGATCTTTAGCGGCGTTTTTAGTTGTAAACACTGCAAACGTTTGCGACGTTTTCGTTAGCGGCCTTTTTTGCGACGCTTCCACAAGCGTTGCAAATAACTTTAGTGGCGTTATAAAGCGCCGCTAAAGGCCTAAAAAAACCACTACACCAAAATAGGCTTTTAGCGATGCTTTTTTAGGCCTATAAAAAATGCCGCTAAAGACCACGATCTATAGCGACGCTTTTCCAACAAACGCCGCTAAAGACCACGATCTATAGCGACACTTCTCCCACAAACGCCGCTAAAGACCACGATCTATAGCGACGCTTATTCCACAAACGCCGCTAAAAACCACGACCTTTAACGGCGCTTTTTGCCACAAACGCCGCTAAAGAACAAACCTTTAGCGACGCTTCTAGCAAAAACGCCACTAAAAACATAATCTTTGAAAATATATATTTTAATAAAATAATATTTATTTTTTATGATAAATATTATATTATGTTTTATTTTTTAAATTTAAACTTTAAATATACTTTTTAAGAATAAATAAAAAACATTATTTAAATTAAATTTTCTATGAAAATTTTAACTCTAACACTAAATATAAAAATTAATAAATGTAGTTTTAGAATTTAAAATAATAAATTAATAACACAATTAAAATTTAAAAGTTAAAACTCAAATTGTCGTAAATATTAAAGTAAAAATAAAAATTTAAAATCAAAACTAAAATAAACAATGGAAAGATAACTCAAATGTAAGTTTTTGCTGCAAGTTACAAAGACAATAACGAAAAAATAAACACCACACATAAAATTTATCAAACTAGTTAAGAAATACATGGTGCAGCCATGCAATATAAATAGAATAGAATCATAGGGTAATTTTGCATAAATATCTTCAGAGTACTAAGAACAATTTGACACAAAATTATAAAACATGATAAAAAAAAAAAAGAACAGGTAGCAGACAAGCTATTTGTTACTTTTTGTTTTGCTTCCAAGGCTTCCTCAGCTGCCTTTATCTTGGCAACAGAATCATCTTCATCATCCCTGCTTAAGAAAACAAAGAACCTATTGTTAAACAATTTATAACTTGAAAAAGAAAAGAACCATGTTACTCGGACTTAGGTATGAGTGTTAGGTGTCAGTATAAAGACATGTCAGATATGGGTATGAAGGCATGTCTGTGGTCTCCTCAACCTCTTTGTCCTGGGGAAAGGAGAACGTGAACTAGCATGTTCTGGAGACTTCGTATGGCTAGAACGATTCTCTCTTTCCAAAGAATGATCCCTGTGAGACCTGTGCCGAGAAGGAGACTTATATACTAAATGATGCCAGTATCAAGCAATTTCAGTTTCCCACAACAAGGAAACAGTTTGAATTATTACCTTATTGTGGAAAAATGAAGCAGGCGGGCAAATTTCTGGCTCTAACATTAGTACACTGAAACAATAAACTTTAATACACAATGGTGACTATAGGATGGACATCTGAACTCCCTAAAATTTTATGCATTATGTTAATGAAAAATGAAGTGCAGTATGATGTGCTACTTGCTTTACTTGTGCAAGTTCAGCGAACAATATATGCATTACATTAAACAGGTGAATAGATCAATGCATAAGCTCCAATATGCAAGGCAGTTACTGTCCAAACCACAATACAGAACATACAGAGATAACAACTAATTATTCCACAAACTTGCAAAACTGCCAAAGCACAATGCAGAAAAAAACAAGTCTACAACTAAATCATAAAAAAAGCTACCTTCATTTGCTTGCATAGGAGGGCTCCGATTCCATGAGGAAGAACTACCAGCCACGATTCGTTTAGATAGGTAAGGCAGAATCTCAAACAGAACAATCTCCGCAGCTGCGTCCACATCCTTAGAGTTCACGATAGCAACAGCTTTTAGAATTCGTGAATCAACATGTGCAGTAGGTGTAAGAAAATATACTTGCACTGCATGTTTGTTACATTTCTTTTTCCAAATCACCACGCTTTATGTTATACACATACATAAATCAATTACAGCATGGGATTTAAAATGGGTAAAAAGAAATACCTGCGGGAAAATATCCATCAAGCATTTATAAACCTTTTTAAACCCCATAGTGGAAAGCTATTAACCTGCAAATAAAGTAACAAAAATTTACATGAAATCTGTAATCAAAGTAAAATACGATGAAGGAAGTATTCACGATGAGAACCATAATTTTAATCACGTTAATCAAACGTAAAACTATAAAAGATTAATTTTAACAACAGAATTAAGGAATAATTTTTTAAAAAATATTACATGCAAAATGACCAATCAATTGATAGAATTCCTTCCAATTAGTAATGGAGAAAAACAAAGGAGGGAGATATGATTAATTTAAAATAGTGCAACACAATTTGATAGCTCTATAGAAATTATAACCGCTTTGCACACAATTCTGATAATAGGTTCACGTATTTTCATGCAAATTTAAACTATTTGAAGAATGAGAGAATTAAAATATGCACAAACGATAAGATAAAAAGCATAAAATGTACAATCCATGCTTGACGTTTGCTGCACCACTGATTTTCTTTTTCTTTTCTTAATAAAATTTCATCCTTACCATAACATCAGTTACTCCTATAATCTAAACAATTCATCCTCATATATCTTTGTAGAATGGGATATACGTTAACTTCATCATGATTCGGGTCAGTCGTTCAGACTCGAAAATTTATTCAAAAAGTGAAAGATTTTATATAAAAAAATATAATCTAAATTAAACTTGAACTAGATTTTAAGTCCATTTTTTAATCAGATCTGAACATAAAAAACAGACTTAAAATTATATATTGACTCGACTCAAATTCGATCCCAACCACGATCAAGTTTAGACAAAACAAATACGATGCAAAAGGAAATTTGATTATTCAAACGTGCCTTGAACGAATAATTACCTGTAATAATGTTTTTATATATATATCTCAACAATTTGCAGTTAATAAACGTAAAAATTGTATTAAATAAAATTAAGGCATCACGGGGCCTCTTGCAACTTGGCAAATTACCACTAAAAAGGGGATACAACTTGTACAGATACTGTTGTTTAGAACTTCTTCAGTAGCTACCTCGATTCTGTTGGACAATCTGGCACCGTTTCTAAGAAAATGAAATTTTTATTAGTGTAGCTACCAAATTTTATAGAAGGTTATGTATTATTGAGTTGGCTACATTGTCATTGACTGACCTCACCTTTAAAGGGATCGAAGATAGAGTGCCATTTTGACAAATAATATATTAGCAACATGATAATATTGAAAATAAAAACAAAGCTACGTGTCACATTTTATATGGTAAAGCATAGCATGAAAAATGATTGATGATTAATGATTAAATATGACTTAGACCTAGCCAGATCAAAAAGATAATTAGCAAATTGAACCCTAGTAACCTAATTATCAACAAAATCAAACAGGCTACAGCAAACCTGAAAATAAAGGAACTAAAAATCTTCAAATTGAAGTACTTAAGATCCTTTGTTCATAAAAATCTATCACGCCCTCTAATTTTCAATAACTCCATCCACTAATATCAAAATAGAAGAGGCGGTAATCCTCACTATCAAACTTTTAAGTTCTGTTGACATATAAAATCCAGTAAACAACTAAAAATAAAACCAGAACTCAAGCTGAAAATATTGCATCCACAAGCTTTATTGAAATTGAAACACTTCACCACTAGAAAATGAAAGTAAATGAATAAACTTAAAAGGTATACTAAGAAACTTACCTCATACATGTACAAGTCAGACATACCTTCCAGATCCTTAACCACCAGTAAACACAAATCCAATATTTTGATTTGATGTCATGTCGATGGATCATTTTAAAATAGAAAATAAGTAAAGATCTCCAACAAGAGTGTTAAATACTGCCTTGTATCTTCTTCTTTTTTCCCTTTTAACAATTCTGCATCAAATTCATCATGCATCACTTCTGTACATCCATGCTTTGTGTAGACTATACAGCTAAAATAACCACAAAAACATAAGAAGAAAATAATAGAGACTAACCTCAATCGCCAACACTCCAGCTTTTCAATTCCAGTCTCTCCTTGAAGAAAACCCTAACTTTACACTAAAAAATAAAAAAAAATATTAAAAAGATTGACAACTCTTCCGACTTTGCCAATGCTAAACCCTAATCTGGAAACACCTGATACTTCAATGATTCTTTTACTCGTAAGCAGATTGGAGAGGGTAAGATCCGACGAGGTCGTTCTTAACGCCATGGAGACCGAATCGCAGCGCGCCGTTCTGGGCTCCTCGAATTTCATGCCGAATGGTCTTTGGTGCCTCCATTTTCCTTTCCTTTTTTTCTTTTTGAATATAATCGCTTCTTGTTAAAATTTTCTTTTGGGATTTTTTTTATAATGTCGCAGACAGGGAGGGAGGGAGAGAAAGCAAGACAAACGGCGTGTTTGCAAAGTGAATAGTTTTAGGGGGAAATTAGGGGTTTCATGGGGGGAAATTTGGGGATAAAATGGCGGGATTTTTTTAAAGTAATATTATTCTTTGCGGCGTTTATTATAAAAATGTCGCTATTGCTTATTTTTTACGGTATTTTTTAAAAATGTTGCAAAAATTTATTTTATTTTGAATAAAATGACGTCGTTTTGCTCTGCTAAAAATCTCTTATTTTGTTTATTAAAAATTATTAATTAAGTGATTTTATAAAACATTTATTATTACTATTTTTTTATAAATTAGATTTTTTTTTAAAATCAAGTTATTAAGTTAGAAAACAAATATAGTATATTTTGCTAGATCTAATTAAATTTAAATATAAAATAATTTTTATTGTTTTTAAACAATGAAATGGGTGATTCGGGTAAAACGAGCTTGAAGTTAGAAAAGTTTTTAAAATATGTATTAATTTGTCTATGTTTAAAATTTTAATAAATGAAAAATATATATAATTAATATATATTAAATTAATAATAATACGAATGGTCTAAAATAGATTTGAGTTAGCTATATAAAATAAAGACAAAATTTAGGTAAAAATTAAGACTCGTATTTCAAGTTAAGCTAGGCTTGAACAAATATAATGCATGTTAATAGAATACATAGGTCCGACAAAACGCAACCTATGATCTCTTCAAGTTAGGTTTTAGTTAAAATTTAATTTTTAATAGAGTTAATTACACCATGCATCCCTAAACTATAATTTTCATTTTAAATTGGTTCCCAAGTCTTTAAAATATTCTAATTACATCCTTAAACTAACGAGGTTATATCAATATGGTCCCTCCATTACTAAAATCATTAATTTAATAGTTAAATGAGACGTCAAGCCTTAAGTGGCATTGTTTAAAATGAAAATTTTTAAAATATATTGTAAAAAACATATTAAAAAAAGGGAAATATCTGGAGCAGAATAAGAATGAAAATTAACCTTGTACTTATTAAAACATTGTGAAACTATTTAATGTCAAATTCTTTGAAAATATTTAAAAACTCAGTATTATTGTTTTATTATTCCCTCAACAAATATAATGCAGCTTTAACGATTTTAAATACACCAAAACGATTTTGAAGAACCAAATCTTCACACGATTTTAAAGAACCAAATTAATATTATCTATTTTACAATTAGAAAGCACTAGTTAATCTAAACCCTAAACCATAAACCTAAACCCTAAAACCCTAAACCTTTAACACATAACATCTAAACCTTAAACCCCAACTTTTAAACCATAAATCATAAATCATAACCCCTAAACACATAATCCATAAACCTTAAAATAGTAACTCCTAAACTTTAAACTCTAAACCATATACCCTAAACCAAAAACCTTAAACTATAGTGATAATTAATTCAATATTTTAAAATTAATACTATCTCTTTTACGATTATATAAGAAATTATTTAATATGTAAATTAAAAAACACTCAATAATGTACCCAAAAAACTTTAACAAATAGTATTTTAATTTTTCCATTTTTAGCAAATATTTTTCTATGTTTTTTAATTCAACTTATTTCTACGTGTCATTGTTTTTTTTGAAGATTTTGAATATTTAATTAAAAATATATTGAATTTTAATTAATATAAATAAATCAATTAAATAATAAATAGACAGATAAAATATTTTTTGCGGCGCTTTTCCAAAAACGCCGCTAAAGATCCAAGCATTAGCGGTGCTTCTTCAAAAGCGCCGCTAAAGACCCAAGCATTAGCGGCGCTTCTTCAAAAGCGCCGCTAAAGATCCAAGCATTAGCGACGCTTCTTCAAAAGTGCCGCTAAAGACCCAAGCATTAGCGGCGCTTCTTCAAAAACGCCGCTAAAGTCCCAAAAATAACAAAAATGACGTCGTTGGGCTTAGGTTTTTGCGACGCTTTTCAGAAAAAGTCTGTTTTGGTGTAGTGAACGCCGCTAAAGACCAGTTTTGGTGTAGTGTTCATCTGTTACCTGCGAAAGTAGCAAGTGGGAAATCGATTTTGGTTTAAAAGGGATAAGTCATATATTGTGCGCGAACGGTAACAGTGGGGAATAGGGCCTTACCCCTCAAAAAGTTTGTGGATGTTTTCGTTTTTTAGAAAATTTAGACCTTAAAAGAGAAAATTTGTCAAATTCAAAAACCCAAGTTGAACCTGTTAAACTATTGATTTTGGTACTAGTTTTTGATTTTTACCGGTTTCGAGTAGTTTTCAATTCAATCAGTTCAATCTATTTGTTTGGACCAATATACTGATCAGTTTTTGGTTTAATCGGTTCAACAGACCAACCCAATCATGTTCTAAAAACATTGGTTACATCATCAAATCTTGATAAAATTTAAGTTCAAAGATCAAAATGAATCTAGTTGTCAAGTTCAAGTACCAAAATGAACAAAAAAATACATGTGCCAAAATAAACTTAGTTGTCAAATTTAGGGAAAAAATATATTTTCCCATTTTATTTTATTAGATATAGTTTTTTGGTTTGCTCTAATCAATGGTCAAAATCATTGGATTTAAATTGAAATTTTTCAAAATTTGGATTAAAACTAAAGTAAGAAACATTAAGTTTGCGTTTGGAAAGCTATTTAACAATTGAATTTGTGTATAATTGTTTGTAATTATATATTTGCGACATATTTGAATAATCATTATAATTAGTAAATTTCATCGAAATGAGTGTAATTGGAACACCCAATTATACTCTCCAATTCTTAAGGGATGATGATAATTGGAGTAATTATAAAAAATCATACTAAAATCCAATTATCTTGTGAATTTCTACATGCACCCATCCATGGTTTAAGTTTAAGAATTTTTTAGGCATAATGATAAAGTTAACCCTTCATGTTTACTTTTTTTGTCAATTTGATCCTTATTCTTTTTTTTTAAAGCTAAATTTAGTCATTAACATTTAAAAAAAGTCAAATTGCTTTTTTATCGAAATGATGAGTGAAATATTATTTTTTTTTATGATGTTTACATTGCAACTTGTGTGGTAGTCCACGTATTATTCATGCTGACATGACATTCTTTTTCTTATATTTAAAATTTATAAAATATTAAAAGATAAAAAATCAATTCAAATAATATAAAAATAAAAAGTTCATAAAAATTCAAAAACAATTAGAATGGAGTACATTTGCGCTACAATGTTTAAAATTTTAACATTTTAGTTAGCATTTCCGTTAAAAACAACAATTTGACTCTTTTTGAAAGGTTGGTGGTTAAATTTGACTCATTTTAAAAGTCGAGAGCCAAAATTAGCTCAAAAATAATAATAAGAGCCAAATTGACAAAAAGATGTAAACATTAAGAGCTAAACTTATCATTATGCCAATTTTTATATAATAATAATATTTCAGTTTAATATATTTTATTTTTTTAAAATATAATTATATATTATAATTTTACTAATCTCGTTTAAATAATCTAAAATTTTTATTGATATAAGAGGGAATTGCTCAACATTTGAACTTACTGAAAATTTAACTAAATTACACAATATGTTGCAGAGGTGATCCCAACTATAGATATATAATTTCCTCTTGCTTCTGATCATGACCCCACCATAAATCCCTATCAATACTATCAATTTTGTTCGTTATTACTTTAGGGGCTTTTACAAAGGAGAATTGATACAGCAAGGTAGACAACAAGATTGATCGTATTAATCTCCCTCCTTGAGATAACAATTTACCTTCCCATCCCGACAAATTCTTTTTCATCTTTCAATCATAGATCCAAAATATGTTTAAATATAAAACTTACAAAGTGGTGTGGGGAAAGTCAATTCACTCATGTGGGCCATGAGCTGGAAAAGAAAAAAATGGAGAGGAGAATGGAAAGCTAGGGCTATTGGGATTTGTAGAGAAGGAATGAGAGCCCACCTCTATGTTGTGTTTCGGGGGTATTTATAAGTGAGTCATGGTTTCTGAGTGGTCTCCTTTTTAGAAGAACATACTCGTTAATAGTGAATGGCCTAACAAAGGATCCAATTGGGTGACTAAGGATGGAAGGTCCCTCCTTTGGATATACGAAGCACGCGAGTGGTTGGTCATTGAGCAACCATCTGGATAGTATAAACGGGAGGTTAATTGTGGGTCTCTTTGGTTGGTTCTCGTGCTGCCACGTGTCCCAATTAGGGAAAGGGTATAACAATAGTCCCCCTCATAGTCAAGAGGTAAGTTATAAAGTGATTGTAACTCAAGACCATATGCAAGTTGCCCCCCGCGGGTGGTAATTGTCGCAAATGAAGCAACGGGATGAAGGAGGAGATTATTAGCCTGATGGTCTAGGAATGTACGATGCCTTGCGAGGCTATTCAATTTATTGCTACCTTTTTTTTTTAAATGCGTCGGCAGAGGGTACTTTTATTCATGGTTAACTTGTATAAATTTTATTTTGTGATTTAACGGGTGGTAGGCCTATTGGTCCGACAATCCAAGAATGTATAGTGCATACTCGAGTGATGTAGTTGTCGATTGAACAAGTTAGAGTTATGTAGTGGAGACATGTTGTATATATATCATCGATACAACTATTGGAAATGTAAAATAGAGGAGATTTAAGCCATCTATTGACAATATAAAATGCAAGAGGTGTGCAAATTGTTTATTGACGATATAAAATGTAAAATGTGCAAACTATCCATTGGCGATATAAAATGTAAAATGTGCTATCGTTGGCGATGTAAAATGTAAAATGTGTGATCATTGGTGATGTAAAATGTAAAAGGTGCAAACTATCCGCTGAAATATGAGCGGAAGGACTATCTGTCATTATAAATAATTGTAGCTAATATAACTTTTGGTCTGAGCTTTTGACTAGTAAAAATCGAATAAGTGTTGAGTGTGTATGCTTATTATTATAAAATTTATTTGATAACCTAAATTTGGTTTTTATGGAGATTGTTAATGTCAGACCGAATGCTGAAGATATGCCTCACTTTCGTGGAGAGCCACAAAGAGTTCACGGAGGAGCCCGAATATTGAATATATGCCTCACCTCCACGGAGAGCCATAAAAAGGTTCACGGAGGGGCCTGAATACTGAAGATACATCTCACCTCTGTGGAGAGCCACAATGGGTTCATGGAGGAACCCAAATACTGATCATAGGTCAATCGCACTATCCTCAACTCTTACAGACTGAAATTACTGAGTTGTCGTAGTTCATTATAGTAGATTAAACTAATTTTCATACTTAAGGAGCTTGAATACGAGTAATTCTACTAAGTTTTAGTTAGTTTTTATATTTTAATTTCAATTCAATAAAAAGTATAACTTGAGTTATTTTATGACCTTAGGGACCGAAAAAGGCCTAAGGGAGGACTAACATAGTTAGTGAGTGTGCAAGACACTATTCAAAGGCATAAGGGCTCGAGGCTGGTCACAATGTTACAACACGGGAGTCCAGTGTCGCAACATAATGGACAGAGTGCCAAAATTCCAAGACTGCCTTTGGTGTTACGACATAGCCAGTGGATGCCATGACACACCCCTAAAGTTGAACCTAAAGCCAAGCAAACTGACTTCGATGTTGCGACACAGACACTAGATGTCGCGATACCAGCCCTGTATGTGAAAGTATTACCAGGTCGAGGTTGTTTTGGTCTGCAAAATGAAAATTAACGTAAAAGCGTCAACCGACCTAGGGCTAAGGACAACGACCAACCTTAACACTATAAATAGACTTATAAGACACTAGAGAAAGGACGGCTTTTTAACTTAGAATTTTCTTTGTAATTTAGTTTTCAGTTCTTTTTAGGCTTAAGATTTGTTTTCAGTTGTTTCGTTCATGTTCATCGGAAGATCTGATTTGTAGATCCAACGCAAACTTTGTAGATTTTTGTGTATCAATTATTAAATACAATTCAAGATTCTTCTTAAACCTTTACTCTTGATTCGTTCTTTATTTTTATCTTATTTATCAAGTTTACTGTGTTTATGGAATCCATGATGAACTAATCCTCTTTTGGAGGATTAATGAGTAGAAGTGTGATTAATTAATTTCTATGTAGGGTTTTCTTAGTAAATCAGTTGTTTGCGATAAGAAAAACTTAAACCCTAGGTCTGACAACCCTAGGAAGTTATCTAGGTGGGAATTAACCCAAAAATGGTATTGCCTATCCGTAAACCCCTTACCCCAATCCGGTCTGGATTGTGAGGTTGAGAGATAAGTAGTTCTTGTCGACTCATTAGTTTAGTGGAAGGCTGAGAGATCCTACTAGGGTAACGACTAGTTGATTGAGTAGAAATTTGAAATAGGAATTAGTTATGACCACTAAAGCAAGCTAATCACTCATGCCTTATTCTTTTCTTATAAAACCAAATAATTTTATTTATGTTTAATCGTAATATAATTTATTTAAAGTACTAATTAGATTTATTTTCATTTAGGTTAATATTAATTTAGTACTTGCCTCTCTTGGGTACAATCTTCGGAGTACTTACTGAGTCCGTTGCAAACTATATTACAACCTAACCCGTATACTTGCCGACACCGCTTCAAATTTCATATTTTTAGTTGCAATATTCACACTCTGGACGTTAGTACGTCAAGAAGCGGTCAATTACATGGAGAGTAACAAATGTCCTACTCCCACATATGGGGGTAGGCTTACGAGGTTCTTGCTCCCACACATGGGGGAGGCTTACGGGAGGTCCTACTCTCATACATGAAGCGTAACGAATGTCTTGCTCCCACACATAGGGAGGCTTACGGGAGGTATCATATGTTGATTGCACTACCGTTGACTCTCGTAAACTGGAATGAAATGGAGAGTAACGAATGTCCTGCTCCTGCATATGGGGGAGCCTTATGAGGGTTCTGCTTCCACACATGAGAGAGACTTACGGAAGGTTCTACTTCCACACGAGAGGAAACTTACAGTATAATATGTAGAATCATAGATATGATATAAATGTAGACGATGAATGTAACCATTTGTGACAGTCTCTCACCATTATACATTATATGAATATACATATATGTAAGAGGGTATAACCACCGATCGATATCTCTTGCGGGTTCTTTTCCTCAAATATAAAGATACATATAAAGGCAAGTACAAATAGTGGAACCCCCTGAATATAGAAAATAATAATAAACGAGACAAAGTAAAACATTTTGTTTAATAATATTTCCCTGTACCGATTCCTAGCCTAACATTTCATCAAATCAAATATGTTCTTAATATTATTTTCATCAAAAGAGAGAGTAGTGAACTTCAGTAGCTCATTAACAGAGACTTTTGGCCAGCTATACACAATATATTTTGCTTATAATACACCTTAACTAACATGGCTCAACAGTTTGGAAAACACAATAAAACATTAAATTTCAAGTATATTAATTGTGAAAATCTGGATTTTATGCTGATAATGTGACACTAAAGAAATCCCCCAACTTCATTTAATCAGACACTTCACGGATCCAACGATTTTTCCCTAATTCTTGTTTTTAGTTCTAGCAATTGTATGTTTTGATTAAAAGTCAGTGCACTGTATTCTTTGATTAAAAAACGACCCCGTTCTCAGTGTCACGCACTTCACCGTCGTAACAAAATAATAGCACTAATCCATCCACTCGTATTCAACCAAATAATCTGTCAGGAGACGTTAGAAACAAAAGCATCATGCAAAAAATTATTGTTGCAACTAAAAATGAACAACAAAAATCAATGCATACTTTTACCCAAATTGTGTCATTGCTCCAACTTATACGTACCCCACAAACTTCTCTTCTTCTGATCTCCTTAACAACTTTTTTTCCTTGTAAATGGCTTATGCACTCGAGCCTGAAATATATTTCATTTATAGTCAAGGATGAACTCCAAGTTCATTCTGAAAATTTTCCTCGGCTAGTGAGGAGTTAAAATTTGTACAGAGAAAACGCTCCAAGCAGGATGCACTGTCAGCAAAAGTATTGAAAGTGCATCCAGCTGGAAGCGGTTTTACCTGACATAGTACTGAAAATGCTTCCAACTGGACGCGCTTTCAGTACTTTTGTTGATAGTAAATCCTGCTTGAAGTATTTTCTCTCTACAAATTTTAACCCTACTTGGACATAAAACATATCATATATCCTGGGAATCCTGAGATATATTTTTAAAACCCATCTCGTAAATATTAATGCACTGTCGTAAATAATTTACTAAAATATCGGATCAAACTAGTATTAAAAATATGCAAAAATTTTAAAACTAATATTTCATTCCAAACGAGTGCTCCGAGTTTCGATGAAAATACGATGTTTTTAAATTTCAAATGCAAAAAACTTATTTAATATTTCAAAACCCTAAATAATCCTATCTCAAAAACCCTAACCCTAAATCCTAAAATAAATAACCTTAACCTTAACAAACAAAACCCTAACACTGAAAGACACATGAGGAAAATGCTTCCAGCTGGAAGCTTTTTCGGTTCACCTGTCAGAAAATGCGTCCACCTAGGAGTATTTTTCTGACAACACATTAAAAACGTGTCTACGTGGAAGCGCTTTTAGTTTACAACTCTAAAAACGCGTCCATTTAGGATCGTTTTTCTAAATTACACCTGAAAACATGTCTACCGGGAAGCGCTTTCAAAAAGTCGGCCTATTTCCATAATTATTTCAAAAAATAGCCTAATATGGTAACTTTCAAAAAAAAAAAAACATCAGCATTTTTTTGATAATTTAGTCCATTGGTTTTGAACATTTTTCTTAGATTATGATTTGGAATTTTTTAGCGGTTTAACTATCAGAGTACAGAATCTTTACCAATTTTTGCAATTGTTAGAGTAAAATCAACCCAGAAGAACAAGTGTTATTCATTGTTCATTAAAACAGAGACAAAGAAGAAAAACACATTGACTCAATAATGATTCTAAAAAAGAACTAAAGAAGGAAAAAAAAATGGCAATTTTGGTATCATCTTCTTCCCTCATTCTTGACTCATTTATCTTCCATATGCCGGAGATGAAAACCAAATTGAAAAAAAAAAAGAAAGTGTTTTTACCAATGAGAAATTTTTTTGGTTCCTTTCATATTTTAAATTTTGCGGTTTTATTCAAAGATTTCTAGGTTTTCTAAGATTTTTGGGTTTTCCCATTCAGATTTGTTGCTAAGATTTCTAACTTTCCTCTTTTCTCAGTGCTTTAGTTAAAAACAGAAGGAAGGGAACAATAATTTTTATTGCTTTTTCCTATTCTAATAAGAATGAGAAGATGAAGGAGAAGGAAATATGGAATTAAAAAAATAGGACGTGGGGAAAGATAGAATTAAAAACATATATAATTTTTATTTTTATTAATAAAATCGTAAGTGTACTTTTAATTAAAAAAGTAATTATTTCTTATATATATTTTAGAGTTTATATATAATTTTTATAATTTATATTTAGATTTTATATAGTTTTTTTTCTCAATTTTTATATATTTATATAGTTTAGAGTTTATATATATATACTTTTTATAGTTTGTTTCCTATTTTTAGATTGTATATATATACATATTTTTTTGAAATTTTATATATTTATTTCTATTTTTTTATAATTTTTTAAGGTTTATATATGTTTGGCAAAATAAAGTATATACTTTTAAAAAAAATGACAAGTGGTGTCTTCTTGTTGACTAAGATACTTAAAAGTGACCTTCTTTTATTGTCCATATGTTTTTTTAACGTCTAGGGCTAAAAAGTATAACTTATACATATTTAAGTACTAAATTGGGATAAAAAAAGTTTAAGTATCAAAATGAAAAGATGGGTATACTTCAAGTGTAGAGTTGCCCATGGGTCGGGTTGAGTTGGGGGCTAACAAAATTCTAGGCCTGATCGATATGCCTAGACCCCACCTAACACGAAAAATAGGCTTAAATTTTTACCCAAGCCCGACTTAGATAAATATGCTAAAACTTGGGTATGACCCTCCCATATTAAAATTTTTATATAAAAAATTAAAAAATATATAATACATCAAAAAAATTAAAATAAATGCTTCCCAACAAATTGAAAAATAAATTAAAAAAATCTTTATATTTAAAGAACACTAGGTTAGGTTCAATTTAATAAGCAAATGCCTCTAAAATAGTAGCAAAATTCACAACAAAACAAAAGTTATACAATACTCAAACAATAACAACAAAATAATAGCAACATAATAGTGAGATGACAACAAAACAGTGAAAAAATAGCAGCAAAATAATGAAAAACAACAACAAAACAACCAAGTTTTTTTTTTGCCAAGTCGGCTCGACCCGAGCCCAAAAAATCTTACCCGAGGCTCGACCTATTTTCTAAACGGGTCTTATTTTTTTGCTCAAACCCATTTTTCGGGCTTATATTTTTGTCCAAACATTCCCCACTTTTCGGGCAGGCCTTCGGGTTGGGCCATTCGGACAAGTCTATTCAAGAGTCAAATCATGAATTAAACCTTTTAAATTTTTTATTATAAATTTTTAATAATTTATTTGATTGAATCAGAAGAATTAATCAAATCGAGAACTATTGGTTTGACTCGTTAATCCATTAGTCTAATCTTTTAAGAAAAAAAATTTAAAAATAAAAACAATCTATATAAAAGAGAAAATGATACTTTTTGTCTTTTTATTGTTGCATGTCAATTTTTTTAATTGGTTATCTTTTTTAACGAATAAACTTAAACAATTTAACTAATTATTGAACTAACAGAGGTCCATCTTGGGAAAAGAAACTAGTTTAGGTACTAATTCTAACAAAAAAAAAATTTAGGTACTCAAATGAGAAAAATATATAGTTTAGGTACTAATTTTTTTAAAACAGAATTAGTGGTTTGATTAATAGAGGTACCAACTTGGAAAAAAATAGTTTAAGTACTACTTGTGACAAAAAAAAATTAAATTTTAAGTATCAATTCGTGAATTAAGCTTTTTAGAAAAGTTGACATTTTTTTTTGTATTTTTGGTCTTTATTTTGTATTTTAGAAATAAAAATATTCTTTTTTATTTTTGGGAATTTGATATAATTTTTTTTATAACTTTCCTATTTTCTAACTTTTTTATTATATATTTTTCTATTTTCTAATTATTTTTCCATTTTCCTTATTTTTTGAATTTATTAAAAACGAAATTAAGTGATGTTACACAGCGTGATCTTTTACTAATGCTTAAAGTGTCGAAAATTTTAAGTAATAAAAGAAAATTAAGTAGCAAAGTGATAATTAAGAGTAAGTTTGAGGGTAAGTGATGCATTTATCCAAATTTTTTGTTCAATATGTAATATTTCATATCGTGTGTATTGCAATAAATACTAAACATTTTCCAAAGGAAACAAAATACGAGATACGAGACGTGAGATCAGAGCGCTAAAGTAGAAGAAGAATGGTCGTCCTTTAAGGTTTCTTCATTGTCATTTGGCGATATAAAAGCATGGCAATGGAAATCGCTTTCTATTTCTGTTGGTGATGTTGAATAAAGTGTGATAAAGCTTACCTTGATCATGTATATTAGTGCTTGTACGAACAATTAACTTTCATATTTGATATATTCATCTTTCTTCGGAGCTAAGAAACCGTACACTTTCTGTTTGCTTTTTGTGGGTTTCTTTTGAAGGTTGAAAGTTGAAGTGAGCTTCTAACTGTGTATGTTTGCAACAGATATTCAGAGGAACGATAGGAGGTATAGGTTCAAGTGAGTAGAGTATTGAGTATTGATTAAAAAAGATATGGGTTTCATTGATATTGTGTTTCAATGGTCTCTTGAAGACATATTCAACGATAATCTTTATAAGGATCAGGTGGGTTTGCTTTGTTCTTCATCATAATCATCATCATCACCCTTTAATCTTTGGTTTTCTTTTTTTGTTAGACCTTATTTATGGGTTTTCTTTGCAGCTTTTGGAATATCCACTTTTATGGAAGTTGAAAATGATTGCTCTTATACTTAAAAATAGCTGTAGCAGTGAGCTGGAATAAACTTTCTTTGTGTGTGTGTGTGTGTGTTGCAGCCCTAGCCCATGTCTGCATTCTATATTGTGTAACGGTCATTGGCAGCTAGCTAAAAGTGGCATGTAGTTACGTAGGTAGTGAATCGAGTGTAAGACTTGTGAAATTTTTGCTAACAAGGGAATTAGGAACTAATGGCAGCTAAAACACAATAACTTGTTATTTTCTTGCTATTAAACTCTTTTGAAATTTTACTAATAGAACTTTTTGTTACTATAGTTGTTGTGCACGTTATAAAATACCTCAGAACATTAAAAGCCCTTGAGTTGATCTTAAGCTTGTTTAGTTCAACCAGAGAGCTGAATAAAGATTGAACATAATAACTTTGTTGAATGGTTGAGCTTGGCTTCTAAAGGTTGAAATTTCCTTAAGTTCAAGATGAAAATGAAAAATCAGTTAAAAAAGCTGAAGTAAGTAGCCATATATGCCTCATGTGTGTTAGTGCATTCTTTAACCTTAATTATGTAGTTTGATCTAATCAGTACCTTTAGGCCTTCCATTTGTTATGAATTTAGTCCTTGAGTTATTTATTTTGGAAAGCCATGGAAAACGATATAAGAGATTTGTTATTGCACTAGTCTCCAAAATGGTTGTCTGAATCAAAGGATTAAACTATTGCACCTTTTTCTTCTCTCTCTATTGTTAGTCTGTTGACTGTTATGGATTGATTTGATCTGTTTCAATTTGATCTCAATTGCTAGGTGGAAATAATTCCAGTTTCATTTCAGTCGGTGGAACAATATTTTGGGTCATATCTTTTGCCTTTGTTGGACGAGACACGCGCAGCATTGCGCTCATCTATGGAAGTTATAGCTAGAGCACCATACGCCGAAGTGACATATCTTAATGAGTCAAAGTCACGTGGAACATTGCTGCTTGATGTGAATGTTGATTACTGGAGAAACAGGTTCAGTGATCGTGAGAAGAAACCATACAAAACATTGCCTGGAGATGTTTTTGTCATAGCAAATGTGAAACCTGAAACTGCTTCTGATTTACAAAGGGTAGGAAGAACCTGGATTTTTGCCCTAGTCACAAATATTCAAGAGGATGATGATAAGGATAATAGCTCATCTACTTCCTTCAAAGTGAAAGTACTGGAAGACTTTGTTTCTAAAGATGAAGCGCAGAAATCACTATTTGTAGTTCATTTGACAAATCTAACCACAAACACACGAATATGGAGTGCATTGCACATGGAAAGAAACTTAAAGATTATCAAAGAGGTTTTGCACGCCGATTCCATGGTATGGTACCACAGTGCAAATATGTTTGAGATTTCCTTCTGTAAATGTGGCATTATACTGGATAATTTGCAATTGCTTTTCATCGTTAGTGACTGCTTATGATGCAAGTGGCTATGTTTATTAAGCATCATGCAACATGCTTATTCTTTGTGTTGACAAGTTGAGACCTTGCGTTTGTCCAGCACAATTAACGTACCATGAGTTTTGCATTTCATATTTTCCTTTTGGTTTACATGTGTTTCAATATAACCTCATAAACAGTTTCCATAAACTTATTGTTATTACTTGAGGACCTTGTTTGAGGAATTTATTGTTGCTTTAATGGTATATATTCGCAGGAATGAATTTTGTTAAATTTCATGTTGTATGTAGGTAGCAGAAAGCTGCAGTCTCTGTTCCTCAGATATTGGTGGAAACTGGAATGAGATTTTTCTGAAAAACCTGCTATCTAAACTGAATGAATCTCAAAAGAAGTCGCTTGTTGCTTGTCTCAACAAAATGTTGTGCAATCACAAGTCTCATGTGGAACTTATTTGGGGTCCACCAGGAACTGGGAAAACTAAAACTGTTAGTGTGCTGCTGTTTGCTCTGTTGAGGATGAAGTACAGAACACTCGCTTGCGCCCCGACAAATATTGCAATTACAGAAGTAGTTGCACGTGTCTTAAAGCTGGTAAAAGAAGCTAAGAAAGCATGCTCTGTAGCTGATGATCAGTTTTGTTCGTTGGGAGACATCCTCTTATTTGGCAGTAAAGAGAGACTTAAAGTTGATTCTGAGATTGAAGAAGTATTTCTGGATTATCGTGTAAAAAGGCTTACAGAGTGCTTTGGGCCACTAGGTTGGTGGCACTGCTTTACTTCAATGATTACTTTTCTTGAAGATTGTGTTCCTCAGTACCATATTTTCTTAGAAAATGAATCAACCAAAAAGCAGGAACATGCTAGTGAAGATGAAAACCAGGAGAAAGGATGTTGCAGTGAAACTGATGATAAGAAGGGGATACACAAATCATTTCTTGAATATGCAAGAGAAAGATTTGCCACTACTGCATTACCACTGAGAAGATGTGTGTCAATTTTGCACACTCATATACCCAAAATCTACTTTCAGGCACATAATTTCAAAGACCTTGAAACTCTTTCAGGCCTGCTCAATTCATTAGATACATGCCTGTTTTTTGATGGTTTAGCTTCTGAAGAAGTGGAGGAGCTCCTTTTACGTTCAAAAGATGATAAATTTCTTCCCCAAAATCTTTGTGATCCATCTCGCTTGTTGTGCTCAATAAGAAGCCAGTGTCTTTCTGTTTTGAGAAGGCTCCGTGATTCTCTTGGTCAACTTAAACTGCCAAGTGCAAGGAACAAAGATTCCTTAGTACAGTTCTGCTTTCAAACAGCTTCTTTATTCTTTTCCACTGCATGCAATTCATATAAACTATATAAACTGGAAATGAAACCACTGAATGTGTTGGTAATAGATGAAGCAGCGCAGTTGAAAGAATGTGAATCAGCCATACCCATGCAACTGCCGGGTATTGTACATTCAATTCTTATTGGTGACGAATGGCAATTGCCTGCCACAGTTCAAAGCAATGTATGTAAATTATACTTGGTTTCTTGTCTTCTTTTATCTCCAAAATTCCTTTGCAAACTTCC
This sequence comes from Gossypium hirsutum, assembly GCF_007990345.1. Lineage (NCBI taxonomy): Eukaryota > Viridiplantae > Streptophyta > Magnoliopsida > Malvales > Malvaceae > Gossypium > Gossypium hirsutum. Next base: position 63,422,111 of record NC_053437.1, read on the forward strand.
CCTTCATTTATTTCCGAAAGCAACGTTATCAATTTGTATCTTTTCATTATAGGTTTCTAATGAAGCTGGCTTTGGAAGAAGTTTATTCCAAAGGTTGACTACTTTGGGTCATTCAAAGCACCTACTGAATATTCAGTACAGAATGCATCCATCAATCAGTTTCTTTCCAAATGCGTGTTTCTATAATAAAAGGATCTTGGATGCAGCTGGTGTTAAGCATAAGAGTTACGAGAAACATTATCTTCCGTGGCCTATGTTTGGCCCCTATTCCTTTATAAATATCTCTGGAAGAGAAGAAAAGGATGATGCTGGGAGTAGCCACAGAAATATGGTTGAGGTAGCCCTTGTGCAGAGATTGGTGCAAACTCTGTTCAAAGGTAATTATCTGGAGCTTAATTTGTAATGCTGTAATATATATTTTTTAATATAATTTTGCTTATATCTGGATGATTAATTTTCTGCCCTTCGCTGCATTGCCTTAAAGGAGATGGTTCAATTTAAGGGCTAGATGAGGCCTTTCCAGTTCACTTTATATTAAAATCAGAAAGCAATATTCATGTATTATTAGATTGACTTATTTTTGTTATATTGGTTGCTTTTTCATACAGCATGGAATAGCTCAAGAGAGAGGCTCAGCGTTGGCATAATTTCTCCCTATGCTGCTCAAGTTGTCGCAATTCAGGAGAAACTTGGTAGGAAATATGAGAAAACTGATGGCTTTGCAGTGAAGGTGAAGTCAGTTGATGGGTTCCAGGGTGGTGAAGAAGATATTATAATAATATCAACTGTGAGATCCAATAGTTCAGGAGCACTTGGTTTTGTATCCAATGCTCAAAGAACTAATGTTGCTCTTACGAGGGCTAGGTATTTCCTTGGATTAACCTTTTTTTATATCTCTCCAGTTTCTGCACTGCTGTGATAAGTTGCAATATATTACATGTTTTTTTTTTGCTTTCTCAGGCACTGCCTCTGGATTTTGGGGGATGGAAGAACACTGGCCAAACATGAATCTGTTTGGCAGGGTTTAGTTCATGATGCAAAGATGCGTCATTGTTTCTTTAATGCTGATGAAGAAAAGGGATTGGCTAAAGCTATATTTGATGCCAGGAAAGAGTTTGATCAGCTTGATGACTTGCTTAATCCCGATAGTGTTCTATTCAAGAATGCCAGGTGGAAGGTTGTAACTTATACTGGTTAAAACTTGTTATCATGCTAGGTCTATCAAGTTATTTTTGTTGGCATGAAATCATGTTTGAATTTTGTAAGTTTGGCATGAAATTTTTTTATCGAAGCTAACAGTGACATGATTTATCCTTATTTTAGTTGACGGGATTGCATTAGATACTATGACATTTTACACTTAGTGGTGAATTATTTTATTTTCATTTTCTATGACTTCAGGTTCTTTTCAGTGATAACTTCAGAAAGTCATTTGGGAAGGTGAAATCTGCCCAGACTCAGAAATCAGTTTTAAACCTTCTGTTAAAACTTTCCTGCGGCTGGCGGCCTAAGAAGAGAAATGTGGATTTAATTTGTGAAAGCTCTTCTATGGTCTTGAAACAATTTAAGTTTGAAGGTCTTTATATTGTCTGCTCAATTGATGTAGTGAAGGAACAGAGGTACACTCAAGTATTGAAGGCTTGGGATCTTTTGCCATTAGAGGATATTATGAGGCTGGTTAAGCGCCTTGATGGCATCTTCAAAATGTATACAGATGATTTTATCCGTCATTGCAATGAGAAATATCTGGAGGGGTAAGGACCATAATGGTAGTTCTAACATGTAAATATGAAATTTGCCTTTCTTGAATGTGATTATTATGTCTTATATGCAGTAATTCTTAACTTTTCTTCTTTTTTATTTATTTAGGGATTTGGAAGTTCCGAAAACTTGGACAACCTCATTTGGTATTGTCAAGTTTAAAACTTTAAGCCAAGATGAAATAAAAAACAGTTCACGTGGTAGTAGTGCTTCAGATGATAGATGTTACTTAGAGAACTCAAAAGTCAGTGAGAGCTTACTGCTGATGAAGTTCTACTCTTTATCATCGGGTGTTGTGAGCCACCTTCTCTTTGATCATGATGGAAGAGAACCAGAACTTCCATTCGAGGTGACAGACCATGAACGTGATATAATTTTATTCCCAAAAAGCACTTTTATATTAGGCAGGTCAGGCACCGGGAAGACTACTGTGCTGACTATGAAGTTGTTTAAGCAAGAGCAACTGCACCTGTTAGCAACTGAAGGTTTGGATGCAGTTAACACAAATAGGGTTAGTGATGTCTGTCTGGCAAACAGAAATATGGGTGGTGTTGGAGGCACTGAAGCAACTCCATTGCGCCAGCTTTTTGTCACAGTCAGTCCTAAACTTTGTTATGCGGTGAAAAATCATGTTCTTCAATTGAAAAGGTGTGTTGGATAATGAGATAAAGCGCTATCTTAATGGTAGTATGAATACCTTTGAAATTATAGTTGGCACAGAAAAAAAATATAATATTTTGGATATATAACATGGTTTACCGCAGTGATAAAATGATAGGCTTAGACCTTATGAAGTCTGAACTCTAAATCCTACCACCCTTTTATGTTTTATTGCAATGAAACCTTTTTCTTAAAATTTATTTTCTAATATTTTGGAAATGTCCTGTCATGTTTGTGGTTAAATCATAGCATTTGCATGTTTCACGAAGTGCTTCCTTTTAGGGTAGAACATCAAATTAACTTTTTTTTAAAGAATTCAGCAAATGTAATTGATGATCAGAGCATCATATATAGACCCTAGAATGGAAAACAGAACTTCGATGTCTTGCTATGTAAAAGCTGATAATCTTGCATCTTCTCTTTGAATTTTGGAACAAAACAAATCATTGAAAAGATTTTTGTTTAAAATTGTTGGCAACTCTTCTCTATTGTATAATCCTGAAAAGTGTTTTCTGACTTTTCAGTTTTCGAATCTATGAAGGTCTTTTGACTATGTTTAACGAATTCTGCTTTCCTATGGTAAAGTGTAGAGGTTTCTTTGTTACTGTTCACATGGTTTGTTATTTTGTTGACTTCCATGTAAATTAATTTGATTAACTTTTCTTTTAATTAGCGCTCCGGTTAGGGTACTTTATTTAGATGCATGTATTTGTTTTCCTGGTTTAACAATCCTTGTTGTTCAGGTTTGTCAGCGGTGGAAACTTTTCTCTAGAGGGTGCTTTTCAAGATGTTGATGATACTGATGGTGCAGCACAGTTCAAGGATATTCCAGATTCATTTGTGGATATTCTTCCCAAGGCATACCCACTTGTCATAACTTTGCAAAAGTTTCTGATTATGCTTGATGGAACAATGGGCAACTCATTCTTTGAGAAATTCTATGATGCCAGGGAGCTATCAAATATGGAAGTTGTAACTGCTCCAACCTTGGTACGAAATTGTATAAGATCAAAGGAGATAACCTATGAGAAGTTTTGTTCAATTTATTGGCCTCATTTTAATGCTAACCTGACAAATAAGCTTGACTCATCCAGAGTCTTCACAGAGATAATGTCTCATATAAAAGGAGGCTTGAGATCAGGGAATTCCTATGATGGTAGACTCAATGCGGAGGATTATGTAAAACTATCTGAGGGTCGGGCGTCTGCCTTAAGTTCACATGAGAGGCAAATGATATATGATATTTTTCAAGATTACGAAAAAATGAAAGGAGAAAATGGTGAGTTTGATATGGCTGATGTTGTGGTTGATCTCCATGATAGACTTCAAAATGAAAGGTATGAGGGTGACATCATGGATTTTGTTTATATCGATGAGGTGCAAGATCTTACAATGAGGCAGATTGCTCTTTTCAAACATGTTTGCAAAAATGTAAGTGAAGGCTTTGTTTTCTGTGGGGATACAGCACAAACTATTGCCAGGGGTATTGATTTTAGGTTTGAAGATATACGATCCCTTTTCTACAATGAGTTTGTTTTGGAATCAAAATGTGAAACAAATCATGGGAAAAAGGAGAAGGGTCAAATATCTAAAAATTTCCACTTAAGCCAGAATTTTCGTACTCATGATGGCGTCCTGAGGTTAGCGCAGAGTATCATTGATCTTCTTTACCATTTCTTTCCTTCATTTGTTGATATTTTATGCCCTGAAACTAGTCTTATATTTGGGGAAGCCCCAATTTGGCTTGAATCTGACAACGAAGACAATGTAGTTGCCAAAATATTCACAAACAGTGGTAATGCCGGGGCACATATGGTTGGATTTGGAGCAGAGCAGGTCATATTAGTACGTGATGATCCTGCCAAGAATGAAATTTTAAAGTATGTTGGCAAGCAAGCTCTTGTTCTGACCATAGTGGAATGCAAAGGATTAGAGTTTCAGGTATTTCGGGTTTAGTAAATATCCTTGTTTTCTATCATCCTATTATCTGCTAGTTTATGCATGTCAGTGTTTGTATTTACTAGAAATGCTCATTGATAGTTTTGTGTTGTCTAGCTAATGTTTTCTTTCTCGAAAGTTCAGAACCTAAGCTCAAGTTGGCTGGCTTGGCTTTGACAAAAAAAAAATATATGTTTAGCATTTGTATTTACTAATTGATCGGGTCTGCATGCATCTTAGTGGAGCCTTTTTCACGTCTTCCTAGTCTTTGTTTCAGAAGATGTCAAAATGATTTGTCCATGTTATGATTAGTTTTGTACATGACATTTCTGTAGGATGTATTATTGTACAACTTTTTCGGTTCATCACCTTTAAAGAATCAGTGGAGAGTTGTATATGAATTCATGAAGGAGCAAGGCTTACTTGATGCCAGTTGTCCGTCCCCAAGTTTCAAACAGGCAAAACACAACATTATGTGCTCTGAATTGAAGCAGTTATATGTTGCCATCACCCGCACAAGGCAAAGGCTGTGGATTTGTGAAAATGTAAAAGAGTTTTCCGAGCCGGTGTTCAATTACTGGAAAAGGAAGTGCCTTGTTCAAGTTAGGAAGCTGGATGATTCTCTTGCACAAGCAATGCAAGTAGCAAGTAGTTCAGAAGAGTGGAAGTCACGTGGTTATAAGGTTTGTTGTTTCTTGCTTTAAGAAGGTGTTCTACAACTCATCTGGTTGTTCTAGTCAGATAAATCTTATTTGTAAATTCAATTTGTTAAAAATAGAATGTCGATAATGGCAAGAAAAGAGAGAGAAATAGAACAAACAGATTTTAAGTGGAAACCCTTTTGGGAAAAAACCATGGACAGAGGAGAAGAAAATTTACTATGTCGAATTCGAATGATTATAAGGAGTATAGACTGCTAGGTTTAGAAAACCTTATTCTAATCAACATCTAATAGAATAAGAATTTGGGTCACAACTCTAACACAATTAATTTAATTGTATTAATAATCTGTTGTTAATATTTTTCATACATGATCCAAGCTATATCCTGCTATTTTCCAAAGAATTGATCTTTGTGCAAATCTAACTACTCTTGTCTCCCACTAATTTGTGTCCTGCAGCTGTTGCATCAGGATAACTATGAGATGGCAACAATATGCTTCGAAAGAGCAAATGATACATATGGGGAAAAACTAGCTAAGGCCCTTGGACTTAGGGCAAATGCTGACCGATTGCATGGATCAAATCCCGAAATGGCTTCTATTGCCAGGAGGCAGGCTGCTGATATTTTTGATTCCATTGGCAAGGCTGAGCGTGCTGCAGAGTGCTTTTACATGTTAAAGGAGTATGAAAGAGCGGGTACAATTTCATTTTCCCTCTTTGTACCTAGTTTATACCAGGATTTATGATTCTGAAAGTATTGTTTTGAAAATGCAGGTCATATTTATTTGGAAAAATGTGGGGAATCTGCTCTGGAGAGAGCAGCAGAATGTTTTGTTCTTGCTGGATGTTACATTACTGCAGCAGAGGTGTATGCAAAAGGCAACTATATCTCAAAATGCCTGTCTGTTTGTACGAAAGGAAAACTCTTTGATATGGGATTGCAATACATTCAATACTGGAAACAACATGCAAAAGCAGATGAAGAAATGGTCCAAAGAAGTAAGGATTTGGAGGAGCTTAAGCAAACGTTCCTGGAGAACTGTGCCCGTCATTATCATGAGATTAATGATAAGAGAGCAATGATCAATTATGTCCGAGCGTTTGATTCCATGAATTCAAGACGACATTTCTTGCAGTCCTTAGAATGCCTCGATGAGCTCCTATCATTGGAAGAAGAATCAGGGAACTTCTTGGAGGCAGCAAATATTGCTAAGTTGAGAGGTGACCTTCTGCTTGCTGCTGATCTGCTTGGGAAGGGTGCACAATATGAGGAGGCTGTGCATCTTATTCTCTGGTTTGTGTTCGCTAACTCTCTTTGGTTAGCTGGGAGCACAGGGTGGCCGTTAAAGCAGTTTAAAGAGAAAGAAAACCTTCTATCAAAAGCTAAGTCATTTGCGAAGAATTTGTCACGCTGGTTTTATGGGCTTGTTTGTTCAGAGGCTGACATTTTATTGAACAAGCCAAGCAACTTGTTCTTGATGAAACAATATTTAAGTGCTTCTCAGATGCACAAGAGTACCCGAGGTGAAATGTTAGTTGCTCGAATAATTCTAGATCATCACCTTCATTTAAATATATCGAATTATGAATGGATAGATGAATTGGTCTTTGATCTAGCAAGCTATTCAGAAGAGCAAATTTATAATAACAGGGTTTCCAGCGAGACACTGGTCTACTTTTGGAATTTCTGGAAGGATAAAATTTTGAAGATATTCGAGTATCTTGAGCATGCTGAAAACCAATATGGAACTAATGATTCTAGAAGATATGGAGATTTCTGCTTGAATTATTTTGGTGTATGGAGACAATTTAACAATCTGAATCCTATCTATCTTCTGAATTCTGACGCTGAATGGCTGAGAAAACTGGAGAACAAACATGTTTGCAGAAACCAGAAGCAGGTTTCTATTTCAATCCATCAATTTGTCTCAGCTGCAAGGAGTTATTGGTGTTCAGAATTGTTCTCTGTTGGCCTGCAAGTCTTGAAAATGCTTGAGCTACTCTATAATTTCTCACACCGGAATTCTTTGTCATCTTTTAATCAAAGCAGGTCTCTTACTCATATCTATGAGGTTGCAAGTTTTCTGTTGAATTCCAAGTTTCTGAACAGCCAGCATGCAGAAAAGGATTTGATGAAGTTCGTCAACCTGTCAACAAAGCACTTCTTTGGCTATATATTTCCTCTTGATTGGCGAGAATCATTGAGAGAAAACATGATTTCTCTTAGAGAAACTGAAATCTCAAGGAAGTTACTTGAAGAAGTTATATTGGAAAGTACTGGATCAAAATGTAATAGCTTGTCATATGGGAAAATTGGAAAGGTGGCGTTGATAATTCTTGGATCTGGTGAGCTTACTACTGAATTTTTTGTGAAGATTTTTGAATGTTTACACTGGAATAGACCATGGAAGAACTTCATTGTGAATCTGAAAGAGGATAGAGGTTCTCCTACATTTTCTACGACTGACAATATCAGTGAATTTATTGGGGAGAATAGAAGCTCAGGAACTACAACTGAATCTGCTGCTTGTCATATCAAACAAACTGGGAGTATTGAGCCAGTTATTTTGAAGTTCCACGAAGCTTTACAAGATACGTATAAAGTAAACTGGAGGAAAATATCTGATTATATGTCACCTGTTTGTTTCTTGTATCTTGTTGAGCGCCATCTAATGTTGTTATCCTTCGTCAACGGATACTTCTTCTCTACAAAGACGACATTTGTGGAATGGGTTGTATACCTGGATGGGAGACCCAGCTTAACTTCCAGTTTTGTGGCTGTTGATAAACATTCCTTGGAAGACATTGTTAAATTTGTAATTGACATGGTTCGGCAGTTCCTGTTTTGTAAGAGAGAGACCATAGATTGGATCAAGAAGTCTGGTATAGCTGTGAAGGAGTACCATTCACTGCTGGTTTTGCGATTGGTTCTCATTACATGTTTTGTTCATTTGAACTTTGGCAAGGGCCTTGATTTACTTTTTGACTTGCTGCGCCAAAAGAATATTACAGAACTACTCCCCTGGGAGATTTATGATGCTCTTCGGAGAAGGCAGAGAAATAATCGTCTGAATACTGATGTGAATCTGCTTGCTGATGCATTTAAGAAAATTGGAAACCCTCTGGTAATAGTGAGCATGCATGGAAACTGTCCTAAATTTGGATGCAAAGATGCTATATTTGTAGATATGAAGTTCAACCCATGCAAGGAGGAATTATTGAGAATTTTGTTCCCTAAAACTGGATGTTCTCAATATCAAACTGCTGGTTTCTCTTGTGAAGAACTTCTTCCAGCCAATTACAATGAAGGGACGAGCTCAGAGGTTGTTCCGTTTTCAAGCTCGGTTTCTCTGTCAGATCAAGACTTAAATACTCAAAATCAAAATGTTGGTGATCTGCAGTTTAACCATGACTGTTTTTGGGAAATTATTGAAGCATTAACGGCGGTGGATGGTATCAAAGATCTAAGGACCTTTATCTCGTATGCTTCGACACTGAAGGTAATGATTATATGCATGTTACTAAATAACCTCAGATGTCTTGCTGCTTTTTCCATGTATTTTATATTTCTAGTATTATTTCACTGTTATGATCTTTCTTATTGTTGTTTTTTGTTTGTTTATCATCACCGTTTTCTGTAGGTGTTTCTAGGAAAACTTGTTTCCATCATCGATGCTGGAACAAAAGAATATTTGCTGAAGAAACCTGCAGGTGGTGAAGACGACGACTTTTCAAGGGATGCAATGAGCGTGCTCAATCTAATGAATCAACTGCATAGTGAACTAGAATCGAGGTTGGTATCGTGCATTGCTTTTCCAGTTGTAGTTGAAAGATGTCAATTTACATGACATGATTAGTGAAGCATATTTCCTTACAAGTTCCCGCTGCTTTCTCCATTTCCTTTTCAGTAAGCTGAAACTTGAATGTAGCGTTCCAATAATTGGTGCCCTTTGCGAGGAGCTGCGTTCAGGGTGGTCTATAATGATGCCTCTCCTGCAGCAGCAAGGCTACTTGGTAAAAGACGACAACCATGCATCTGAAGAATCTGGTGATCATTGTGATGTCGAAGAGAGTGTAAGTAAGGCTGAGGAATGTAGTAAGGGTAAGAAGCCAGCTTCAGCAACTACTTTCAATTCCAAACCCCAAGGGAACAGTAAATCTAATAAAAACAAGAAGAGTCGAGGCCGAAATCGAAAGTAGATAAACATTCCTAAAATTCAGACCTTCGTTTTAACTTGATAGTTGAAAGTTAATGATAGAAGTTCTGGGATGACTTAAGCTCATCTATCTACATGATATTGAAATCTGTAGTCTGAATTGGGTTTGCATTCTGTTTTTTGAACTGCAACCTTTCTGAAAATCTCGGCAGATTCCCAACTTTATGGCCTAAACATATGGCCACCTTTCTCATAACTGATCCAGCTAATGAGAGCAAAATAATAAGAAGAAGAAGAATAGTAAAACCAAGCTAGTTGAGCTTGTTATTGAACCCCAAAACTCTGGAGTCTGGAAGCAACTTATTCCTTTAAAAAAGAAAGCCCCACCATCTTAATTTTGAGAAAATAAACAGTCTCGTCTCCACTGAATTAAAAATATTATATATTTTTTATGGGTAATTATTTGTTATATAAGTGGTGGACAAACGAGTTAAATGTCATTTTTTTAAAGGGTAAATTATGTTCATGGGTATAAAATTTTAATCATATTTGTGGAATTAAAACTTATCAATCTAGGGTACAGTGTAATGGAATAGAGCTGTAATTGAATAAAACTGTAATTAAATAGAGCTGTAATTAGTAATTCAATTGTTTGGTTGAATGGAATGAAATAGAACTGCAAGTGTAATAGTATTCATGTGTTTGATTGAATTGAATGATGTAATAGCATAAGGAAAAAAAAACTAAAATGACTAGAATACCTTTAGCAGAATTTTTTTTAGATGTATGATTATTGTTATTGTTATTAAATTTTAATAAGATTATTATTAAAAATAATTTAATAAAAATAATAAATAATTTAACCGTATTTTAACATAATTATTATTAAATATAATTTAATAAAATAATATATATAATTTAATAAAATTCTTAATATAATTATTATATGAATTAAAAAATCATAATATATAATACTATAAAAATAATATATAATCTACTTTATTATTTTTAAATTGCAATACAATTTAATGTGCTAAAATATCATTAGTGAAACAAATAATTTAATTATTCTACAATAAAAAAAATATTAGAAGAAATAAATAACTTGAGAATTATATTTCACATCCAAATATAATATTCATATATTAACAAAAAGTTAAATGATTTCATTGGTTTATATGTCATAATCCATATGTTATAAAATTTTGCAACATCAAAAAGTTACAACATTGTAATGACATTCTATCATGTCATTATACCATCCAAATATTACAAACACAAAAAGTTATCAAAATATCATCAACACAACCATGATTTTTAATGGTCAGCAAGAAATCTTCTAACCCATTTCAATCGCACAGAAGAAGGTAAACTAAAGAAAATGAGCATTTGCGTTGGATGATCTAGAATTTTGCTGAATGCGCGATAGCGCTCATCCTCAGTTAAACCTCCTACTTCACATAATGTTGGATATAAATTTAGAGCTCTTTCTTGAATGATCATTTCTGACTTTTGTTGAATAAGCACTACAATATTCCTACTGATTTCAACGCCAACGGTCCGTATGTTTTCCGCCAATAAAGTGGCAGCATCATGAAATGAAGTAGAAGAAATATGATCACTTGCATCATAAATCTTTTTTTTTCTTCTTTGAAAATGTGGAATCACCTTGGTTTCTAGTTGGTTGCGGTTGTGTAGCTGAAACATCCATGTCATCCAAAGAAACATCAGCTTCGCATCCATAAAAATCGTTTCTTTCTTCATGAATATTTGTAGTAGCTACATCCTCAACATCTATTTCTTCAATAATATCAGCGACTGCTTGAGCATCTTTCCCGGTGACTCGATCTTTTGCATATATGGCAATAAGTTGTGCCATAATAAGAGAAACTACGATGTTTGAATTGACCGGCTTCTTTATGACTCTATAAAATGAGGAATTCATATTAGATATAAGTTTAGTCAAAATAAGATAATAAAGATTTGAAATAATTCTTACATTTATATATGAGTTCCACAATGCATCTTCAGCAACAACAAGCTGCCAATGCTTATCCCAACCAAAACCGCTATTGCTTTTTCCACTAAGCATGTCATAAACGATTGACAAATCCCTTTTCAATGTCCTAATCCTCGATTCAAGATTACGTTTAGCCTTCAACATGGCATTGGGTAAAACTTTTTCTAACATTTTTTCTAACTCATTTAAATAACCGGCTTTGAACCTCGTATCAGCATTAAAGGTTCCAACATTGTGCAAGTCAACCATACAGGCAACCAACGCAACATCTTCTTCTAGAACCCATTTTCTTTTGGTTCCTCGAGAATTTTTGGAAGAAACACTTGATTGTGAAAAACTTGACATAACTATCTTAAGAAAAAAAAAATTAAAATTAAGTTAAATATTATGAATCAAAAGAAAATAAATTATAATCCAACAAGTCTAGTACAATACAAAAAATAATTCAAACACCACCAAAGTTTCGTAAACTAGATACATGAAATAACATAAACTTAAATATTAACGTTTACTATTTTTACCCTAAACCTAACTAATTTCTAGTGTTTGCCATTCATCGAACATTTGGTTGTCTATTTCCATCTTCCAAGTAGCCCATGCATCCGATGGATTAATATTTACGATATTCGGTTCATCGTCATCTATCACATTACTAGGAAATCCTTCTCCCAACTCCGCTTCAATAGGATCAAGACTCATATAGGTTCGAATAAAATTATGGAGCAAACAACATGCAATAATGATTCTATTGTGCACCCTCACAGGATAAAATGATGGACTCCTAAGTATTCCCCATCTAAGTTTCAAAAAACTCAAAGCATCTTTCAATAACATTACGTGTTGAAGCATGTTTCATATTGAAAAATTCTTCTTGAGTACTTGGCTGGTAACCCTAACGCCACTCATTCAAATGATATCTTTGTCTTCTAAAAGGTGCAAGAAATCCCTCACAATTTGTGTATCCAACATCAACTAGATTATAAAAACCTATAAAAAAATTTTATTTGTCATGGTTAATTTCCCAAAAAAGTATGATCTTAAAAATCAATTCAAAGTGCTCTAATTTTGCACTTTACCATAAGGAACTTTTAGTCCATGTCTCCTACTAATGGCATCTCAAAGAACCCGTCCTTCAGCAACAGAACCTTCCCAACCAGGAAGAACATAAACAAAATGCATATTAGGTGTACAAACACCTAACATATTTGTTGCTATGTCACCTTTTCGCGTTCGATATCTAAGTTTATCAACTGTTGGAACCCTAATCTTGATGTGGGTTCCATCTAAAGCACCTAAGCAATTCTACATCACATGTATAAAACCTTGAGTTAGGATACTATATTTAAATCTAAATCAACTATATGTACAAGCTATATATAGAACTCACTCAAATACCTTAAACCATTTCCACCTTGGGTCTGTAGAATTGGCTGTAATTGGTTTTGCCTTTTTAAATAACACATCTTGTAAGCATATGACAACATTTAAAACATTGTGAAATGATCTACTAACGGTTTCCCCGGACTTATTAAAGTGATGCTTGATAACTCGATTTTTAAGTTGATGAGAAATTATATGTAAAAACATTACCACTTGCTCATTAGCAAGCATGTTCTTTGACGACTTCAATCCCACTAAAGTTTGTAACATCTCACATAGTTTTAAAAAGGTAATTCTATTCATCCTAACTTGTTCAATACAGGTCTAGTCACTAGCATATACAATTCTTTTCACATAATCTCGTTTTGCATAAAAATCTAAAATATAGGATCTAATCCTTGGTCTATAAGTATGTAGGCTATAGATGGCACCCAATGTAAGTAAGAACCAACTCGCAACTGTACACATTTGCAACCATATTGTCAATGGAAGACCAATTCTTTTACGCCTCACACTTTGTACTATTAAAGGCAGACGAGCCATTACTGCTAGATCTTACAGTGTTACATATCTTCAAATTGTAGTAAAATGGTCACATTTCTCCAATACTAATTTCAATAACAGTAAAATAAAATCAAAGAATTTAATTGCCAAAGAACTTACAGTGATTTAGTGAATACAAGATGCTCAACTGTGGGTGGAGGAAGCAATCAAACAAGCCAAAGAAGAAGAAGAAGCAATAACACACTATCAAAGAAAAATGAACAATGCATATTAATAATCTTTACAAAGCACAAAATAGAAATTACAACCATCTTTGCAAGTAAAAAAATTGAAATTCATTTCTTTATCAATCATTAGTAAAAGGAAAAAAAAAGAAAATAAAAGAATGTGTTTTTGTGAATTTGATTAATTGATGGCTGACGTTTCATAATTATTTTTAAAAGAAATACCTCATCCAAATAACATAGTTTCCAATTCTACAGAAATATACACATATATATATATTATAATTTTTTTTAAAATATTCGATTTTTAATTTACCTTCTAAAAAGTTTATATTCATTCTCACACTATAATTAACTAATGTTTTATTTGAATTAATAATTGTGAAATAGAAAAATATATATTATTTTGTTTGAATAGTTAAAATTAGTAAAAAGAAAAAAATAATATGAATTTAATAATTTTTATAAGAAAAGAAAATAAGATCTTAATTTCTTTTATTTTGTATTAACTCAATTCAATTATAGATATATGTGTTAAATATCTTAAAAATTATGTATTTTAAAATATTCGACTATTATTTATATTTAAATAAAATCTAAAACTCCAAAGCATTTTTTTTTGTTTAGTTTGTTGAGATAACTTTTGTAGTGTTAATTATCATTTTTAATTCGATTAGGATTACACTATATGCTTAACAGGTGGTAACCATAGACTGCGCTCAACTTGGATAGAAAAGCAGAGTTATTACATCAAGTCAATAGGGAGGAAGTTTACGAATCTGATTCCAAAAACCTATCTCATAAATATAATTTGAAACAAATCTATATCACAATTACACCCTCTTCTTGTTGTTGAGTGTTTATAAAAATTATAGTCCATAATTGAAAGATTCTTGAAATTATTAAGCAAAAATGGAAAAAAGAAAGAAAGAGAGAAATGAACCGGGAGAGTTTGAACGTGACCCAACATGGCCTCTCCACATTAGAAATTGAAACGCTCTTAATGCAATAATCCAACAGCCAAGGAAACATTTTCTTGCCAAATATCAAAAGAACAATTAAACTCCAAGATTCCTTGCAGAGCAGTGGAGAATAATCTTTTCGTGGGTTCTTTTAACCCAATATTTATAATGACAACAATCTTGCAGATTGATACTAAAGTTCGGTTAAACTTGGAGATAATTTTTTTTGGGAACAGAGGGCAAGGGCGAACTGGTTGAGATTGGGGGATAAGAATACGGCTTTCTTTCAAAACTTTGCTTCCCAAAGGAGAAGAACGAATAGAATAAGTGGGCTGCAAGGAGGGGATGGGCGGTTTGTGAGGGGGGAGACCGAGATGGAAAGCTTTGCGAGAAATTATTTTGAATCGATGGCGGACTGAGCGGTGGCGAAGTTGCTTTTGAATCGGTAGAGGAAAGCAGAAATGGTGAACACTCGAGAGGAGGTTTGTGACCAAGCTGGTTTATTTAATTTTGTTGTTTTTCTATTATCTTAGATATTTTGTTGCTATTGCCTTCCTGGACTTGGGCCGCTGAGATGGGTAAGGCTTGTTATTTTTGTTTTTCATAATAAAATCCAGTCCAATTTTATCCCTAAAAAACAGAATACCAACCCATAGAAGAGATGGACAAATCCGTGATTTTCATTTTCTTTCCCTTTTGCTTTCATTTAATAAAAACAAAGTATCTTTTTCTTTCATTTTCACATTTTAAAAAATAAGGTATAAATATACTTTCAATATATATATTTATCTCATATTTAGTATTTAATTCTTTACTTTTAATTTTAAAAGTTTAATCGCTTTATTCATTTAATTTTAATAATTAAACTTCAATTAATAATATTATAAAATAAAATTAACTTGAATTATGTGACATTTTAAAATTTAAAAAAAATTATTCAAAAATAAAAATAAAAACATTTGACATTTTTAATGATTGATTTAAGTTTTCACGCATATCACATTTCACATTTCTTTATTTTAAAATTTCATACATTCCAATCTAACTAAATTCCTTTGACATCAAAGGTGGATTAAATTTTAAATTTTCAAATAAGATAGGGACTGAAAGCAAATTAGACCGAAAATAAATAATCCAATTTTCTTCATGTCTCCTACGTTTGCGATATACGGTGATTAAGATTTTCAATTAAAAAAAATTCCACTCCTTTATTAACAGATTTTATATTATCTAAATAACAATTTTTATTTTATTTTATTTTGACCTTTTTCATTATTCAATATATATTGTTTAAAGTTACCAAGTTAAAATTTGCTTTTTTATTTTATAAATCCAATACTCCAATTTATTAAATTACTTTACTTATCATTCAAATTACCAAAACCCTTTTTTTTTCAATTTTCTTCAAAGTAAAAATTAAAAAAAGAAAAGAAAAATTCATTATAATTTTTTATTTTTTTCATATCTTCCTAACAGTAGACGTCCGTCGGAAGATTCTTCTTCCGGTCTCAATAGCTTTGATTCTTTGTTCAAATCAAAGCTCCTTCGATTCCTTCAATTTTGTTTATTTTATTTCAGGTATTTTTTTTTTCAACCTAACTTCAATTTCTTCTTAATTTTCTGTTTTTTTTTTTAATTTTTGGTATGTTATTAAGCTTTTGCCGATCAAGTTTTACTGTAGTTCGAAACCCTAGCTTTTGTATGGTTATCGAGAAAAATTAGATTATTGTATGATCTTATGTGTTTTTTTTTCTTTTCTGTTCAATTTATTTTGATACGGAAAAAAGGAATTCAATTTGGTCAAATAGTCGTACAGTTGACTTTACCTTTTTTGTTGTTGTTTGAGATCTCATTAACTTGAAACAAGTTGAGCTCGAGATTTGATGCTTTTAGCTTTCTGGCATTTCTTAGCAACTCGGAAGGGTTTTATTTTTTTGTTAATTTGTTCTTTTTTTTTTCTTCTTTTGTTTGAAATCTGTATATTTGTAAAGCTGTATTGCTTGCTTGTTTTCGTTGAATTTGAATATCGGCGGACGGATTCGGATATAGAGTTTGTTGGTTTTAGGGTTTGTTTCCGTAAGGAAATTCAAATGTTATCAGGATATGTAATGTACGGTTAAGAAGATTGTTTTGTTTGATATATCATTCTTAATTTTTTTTTCTTTTGATATGAAGATTGATTGTTTGATGAATTCAAATGCATTGTTTAGTTTCGTTGTTGTTGAATGCAGATTTATTGTTTTGCATTTGTTTGTTTGTTGAAGTGAAATTGAAAAAAAAGAAATAGATGAACTATTCAAGGTGAATAATCATTCGTTTTATAGATTAAACCAATTGACTATGATAGTCACATTGGGGAATACTAAGGGTGCTTAGCATTCACTTAATTACATGCTTGGGTTCTTTTTCTAACCATAGATACAAGGTTTTTATTATTATCTAAATTCCTAATAGGAAATATATTTAGGTTCTAAAATATGATTACTAGATTGTGCCTTTGCTCTTGTAGCATATGAAGTTGTTTTTACCATTCTCCAATATGAAATCATTGTTTAATGTCTCAATTGATGTAAAGATTTGCAGAATAATAGCAGATGGTAGTAAACCGATCTTGTGAAAACTGTGAGCTATATTGTAGTTGATAAGCTCAATAAAATCTCTTGTATTTGTTGAGAGTCAAAGAGGAGAAAATATTATTTTCGCTATTTTCTTAAGGGATGTGCACATGTGCTTTCAGCTGTTTATGATGAGTATATATTGGCTTGTGCTGCTTTGGTTGTTGCATTTCCCGATTTTCTATTTGATATTAAACTTATTTTTCTTTTGGTAAATAGGTTTACTTGATTGTATACGAATTTGAGGGGGATGAGGCATTAGTTTTCATGTGATGCCATCAACATGCGGACAGAGTCACAGGTCTTCATAGCCTCTGAGGCACAAAATAATCAAGAAAATATTCCTATTCAGGTTGGAGATCCCAATGTAGTACCATCCACCTCGAATAATTCTGTGCTGGAGCAACCTGGTATGTCAATGCACTTATAATAATTTTCATCGATTCAGTCCATGCACCATTTCCATCTATGGAAAATACTGATCATGCATTTAATTGTTGTATGAATGTGTGAATTGAATGCCTAATGCTAGCTAAAAAGCCAACTCGGCAATGGGCTGCTTGGACACGTCAAGAGGAAGAGAGTTTCTTCACTGCATTACGACAAGTTGGGAAGGCAAGCCAATCTTATACGTCCTTTGGCTTTTAACATTTTCCTATATGATATTTCTTGACACTAGCATTACTTGCAGAATTTTGAGAAGATCACATGTCGTGTGCAAAGTAAAAACAAGGATCAGGTTGCTACTAGATTTTATTCTGATTGTTTCATATTCAATATAAGACTACAGTCTCTTGTCAGTGTTTTATTTGTGTTCTTCTTTTTGAAATTTGTAGGTCAGACATTATTACTATCGTCTTGTCAGGCGGATGAATAAACTTCTGGGTCCTGGATTATGTTTGGATGCCAAAAACTCTAAAGATACTAATGCAGCAATGCTTCGCTGGTAATGCTGAGAACTATCTTTTTCTTGTAACATATTTAAATAAATTCAAATATATAATTTGGAGGATGCATTGTTACAGCATTGCTAACTGCAGTTTTAAGTCTATCACTAGGCACCATTATATCTATTTATAGCAAATGTATTGAGCTGAGGTGCCCCATCAGAGGGCATATGGCAAAAACATTTCCTTTATATTCCCATTTTTAAGCATGACAGTTAGAATCTTAAATTTTTTATGCTATCATGCTGCAACAATGGTACATTAACAAATACTTGACCTATATTTTTGGTTTCATTGAAAAATGGATGTCTTCTTTTACAGGTGGTCTCTTTTAGAAAAGTATAGCTGCAAAGCCTCGAAACTTCATTTGAAACCTCGAAGATTTAAAATTTTTATTGAAGCTTTGGTTAGTCAGAATCTTTTATGCTGCTTGTTTGCTATTTTTTGCCCATCTAGATGACATTTTATGCTTGTGCTGGACTGACTGATCTGTTGTTCCAATGAAGGAGCATCAACTCTTGAAAGACCGGAAGAAGAATGTACGAAAACGACCATCTCATGGTGAGAATATTTCACCTACATCTCCCAACACTTCCACAAATCAGAGTAGGGCTTCTGGACATGATGCTCATACTGTCAAGCTGGTTCTTGTAGAGAGTCAGAACATTCAAAAATTAGGACCTGGAAAAGGTTCATTTAAGCGTAATAGCAATGTAGGTGTTAATCGTAGCAATAACAAAGGGGAGTCAAATACCATGAAAGTTGCATCAAATACCATGAAACCTGCAAGGCAAAGATGGAAATCAGGTACTCTACCCCCCAAATAAATAGTTAAATACAATAAACTGTATCTTCAGATTCTTATGGCACAATAGGTTTTCCAGTTTCTATTTACTTTTATGTTTTGCAGCCCTAATGTTAAAGATGTTGGTTATTTAACTTTTTCCACTTTCATATTTCTAAACATTGTTGTTGATGCCATGGCTAACTTCATTTTACAGTTTCTTATGGTTCTTGCTTTGTATTATTAGCACCTGAAGTTTTAAAGCTTAGTACGGGAATTCCCATAATTCAATTTTCTTGTTTTCCATTCAAAATTATGGTAAAGTTGTATGGCTATACAATGTTTGGCAGTTGCCTCATCAGCTGCATATAAAAAATGGGAAAAGGCTGCAATTGCTGGTGTTTCTTTGGTTGCCAATGCTGCTGAGCATTTGGAGAGAACTACTAGTGACAAAGAAGTTGAGCATGAACAAGACACACCAGGTGAGATTGAACAAATCGATTTGTCGATTATTTCCTTGAAAGGAATTGAAATTACTATGAACACAAGAAAATTTCTCAAACTCCTTTTTTTCCGCTCTAGATCCAGAGCATAAGATCCTTGAACCAGTTGACAATAATCAACTTCCTTTGCCTGCTTTCTCTCAAAATCCTTTTGCTGAGAGCAATGTACATGCTACTGTTAAACTTAAGCTCCAGCTCTTTCCAATTGATGACAGTACTAGAAGAGCCTTGGAAATGGTGAGTGCCAAAAGGAAATATTATTGTGATTGTTATAATGTATCACCAAGTATTACCGGTTGTGAAGTATTAAGGAAATAATTAGTCATCATCTCTTGTTAGGATAAACACAATCCATACTTGGAACTCACTCTTAGTATTCGAAAGAAGATATCTTCAGTACTGGAGCATCTGAATCGAAAATGGGGCAACTCAAGTGTAGCATCAGGAGTGCTTATGCTTTTCCCTTATGGTGTTCAAAGAGAAAACCTTAGGGCTTATCAGAGATGGACTCAAGCAGCCATTGTCAGTGCAGCAGACGTATATGCAATGATTGGAAGGCCCCAAGTATTTCGCCTAAGGTATTTTCCTAAATGATTTTGTCCTCGTAGCTATCTTCTGTGTTATAGATTTGTATGATTGCTGATATAAGCTCTTTTTGAAGGTATGGTTGGGTTTCTGATGCTGAAGTTGAATCTTTGACGCGGCAAGCACCTGTTTCTCCATCCTACCTTTCCAATGTGCATAATATGAATGCTGAAAGTAGGAAGAGCTGTGTTATGGAAGAAGCACAAGTATCTGCCTCATCTAACAATGATGTGTCTAAGAAACTTGATGATCCTTGCAAGAATCAGCCAATATTACAGAAAGAAAATAATGCCCTTGAACCTCCTCGAACTGGTTTTCCCACCATGACAGAAAAAAAACTTGCCACTGGTCTTAAAGATAATTTTGGGGATTCCCCTATTCCTGCAAGAAATGCATCATCAGATAGAAGTGAGACTTGCAATCTTGCTATTATGAGATGGTTGGAAGATGCAGTAAGTTCCCATCCCTTTGTTGAAGTTTTCGAATCTGTTTGAGAGTTTCAGCTTGCAATTATGATTTAAAATCAAGATCTGTTAATCATCCATCGTCTTCATTTTGATCACCCCTACATTCCCGACATCTTACTTTCTTTTGTTTGCATAGGATGATCAGAGATTGAAAAATAGCAATGCTGCATTATCTGTTGGCGAATGGGCCGACAGTCTTACAAACATAAGTGTCGGAGATCTTCTTGCAGAAGTGCCTCATGACTTGGATGGTAACTGTGTTGATCGCGCTGTTACAGAGAATTCGCAATGTCTTCAGCAGATTCCATTCAGCTGTGATTCATTTGACGCAGCCATTGCTGCTCATATTTCTATGCATCAAAACAAGATGGACATTCCGTCAATACCATCCCATGCATCTTCTATCTGGGATGCAGAAGATACATGTGATGCCTTCTTATTTCGGAAGAATCCTATTCCTTGTACCGATGTTCCTAGATTCTCCGGTATTACTTCACAAGCGGCCTGCAAACAGATTGCAAGACAAAACTTAGCAGAATTGAGCACCCATTCTAAGGTATGTCTTACTTCTGGTTCAGGCAATTTGATTGTCTGATTGTTTGAATAATTACCTGAAAATAAGGTATAATATCATTCTGCTCTTACAGGAATCACCTGATCCAGAGGAGCCAATGGAAAATTCTGCTTGTGAAGACCTCACAGATAAGTGTCCATCTGATCCACACATCACGGATACTACGGAAAACGATTTCAATGGGCTGACTGACATTTATTGGGTATGTTAGCTTTTCTATTACCAGCAAACCAAGTGTTTTCTAAGTCATAAATTCCTTATACAGCTGACCATCTTTCTTGTTCCTTCGCATCACAGCCTGAGTCTCTTGGACCACTGGATCTCGATATACCGACTTGTAAGTACCATACGGAAGAATTAATTTTCAGCGATAGCCTTGGAGGTTTGAGCCGTTTAATAGCCAGTAGTCTGGATGCTTTTCAAAATTGTTCATTTTTCGGAACAGACAAGAAAGAACCAACGTCAACAGTAGGAGCTCAGGATACTTTCTCCTCGGCTTTTAAAATTAGCAGTGACAACTGAAACCGTAATCAAGTTCAGTTTCCGGTGAAAAACACTAATTGCGAGTGAGAGGTATGTTCTTGGAAACTTTCAATGGTGTGACTAACAAGTTTGTTTGACCTTAAAATGCTAAAAGAGAATAGGTTGATCAGAGCCAGGAGAATTCTGGCTTTATTAATGAACAAGCCTCTTCAACTATGTACAAAGCACTTTACTTCCCATACTTGTTTATATCTTTCTTCTTTCAGAAATTGAACTTTGACCCATTTTATTAGTGGAAATGGTATCATATTGTTTGGTCGTACCGTTTTTAATTTATCAATATTTTTAAGAATATTTATTTTATTTATATAAAAAAATTTATATTCAACAATAAATTTCAAAAATAAAGATCTAAAATAAACGATGAAAAATATCTGATGCGAGAAAGGGTTGGAGTTTTTTTTTTTTTCGTACTTATGGTAACTACCATTAAGAGTAGTGACTATTTCCCTGTTGTTGGTGTTTTTCGAAGTAAATGATTAGTCATTAAATGTGTTTTATTGCTATTAGCAGAGAGAATTCTAACTACATGATTAAAGGACGAATTGAGCAATCATCACATTATACTTCATTAAAAGGAGAATTGGTGTTAGAATGTATCAACTCACTACTAAAACAATGTCAACTAATTAGTACGATTAAAATCAATGTAGAATTGACTATCTTAATTAGTGATGGTAAAAAATTCGAACTTAAACAAGTTTCGACCTGATTTAGTTTAATAAAGTATAAATTTTAGTTTTGGGTAAGTCAAGTAAAGTTTTACATTAGGTTGAATATATATAATAAATTCATATTAACATTTTTTAATAATATTAAAAATTAAAATTAAAATTATTATTCAATATAATAAAATATTAAGAAAAAAATTTAAAATGAAGTTAATTTTAGAACAAATTCGAAACGTATAAGGGTGGGTTTGGATGGGCAATTGGGTGCGGTGCGGTGCGTTTAGCTTACTTTTTGTCTCACGCTACAGTATCACTACAGTATCTAATCTCACTTCCACCGCTGTTTTTACACTAACCGCAGGTAAACGCACCGCCCATCCAAACTCACCCTAAATCAATATTTTATTTTTGGTAGTCCTCCACTGACTTGGGTCCCACAAAAACCTCGAAAAGCCAAGTCGAGCCGGTGAGTGACCAAGTGGGTGGCTTACAGGGGATCCGAAGATCAGCTATCCCCAAAAGGGTTTATTCCATGGGCTGAGCCGATCAACTTACATCCAAAGCCCAAAGCCGAACACATCAAGTTGCCGCATTTACTCGCTTCCAAACACACCTTTTTTGCACATTTAACGCCTATTACATCACCGTCAAAAAAATTACTACGTACACACTACACAATGCAATAATATAAAGATAAAATCATACAGTACTTTGTTTTTTGTGGGTCACCGTCACAGACAAGGAATCCCCGGACATGACAGGCACTTTATATTACCCACTTAAACCAAAAAATGTTTAATTATAATTTAGTCCTCCTTTTATGCTATAATTTAAGTTTAATCTCTTTACTATAATTTCACATAGTTTAGTTCTCTATTTTTGAATTCAAATTGATAACATAGTTAGATGATGTGGATTTTTTTGAAAAAAAAATAACTCAATTGTCTTGTAAATTTATCATGGGTAAATTATGGTAGAGGTCATCTAATTATGATTTTTTTTCTTTTTTGGTCACTTGACTATGAAAAGTTAGAAAATAGTTGCTAAATAATTCAATTTTGTCCTTTTTTGTCACCGATTGACTAACATAAAAATAAAAACATCCAAAAATCCAAGATAGTTGGTTGACTAAAAATAAAAAAATTAAATAATTTAATGACCTTTTTGTAACTTTTTATAATTAACTAACTAAAAAAAGAAAAAAAACCATAATTAGGTGATTAAACATTGTGCGGCTTAAGAAAATTAATCCTTTATTTTTCAAATTTAGAAATTCAAGTTCGATTGTTACCCTTGTTAAACTTCTTTTGTTAAATTCCAATTCATTATAACATTTTTAATACATGGCCACCAAATAAATATTTTTATTATTTCAAAATATCACATCAATGAATTTAATAAACAAATTTTCATAATGTAAACAAATTGGACCTAACTTTTGAAAATTCAAAAAGTAGACAACTAAATTCCAAAAAATAATAATATAGGGATTAAATTTAAGATATACAAATATTAAAGAATTTAGAGCATATTTTAACCTATAAATTAAGTCAAATTAAAATAGAAGGAAGTAGAAGGACTAAAACCGAATTAAACCATAACATTCCTCAATCGGTAAAATAAAAATCCGTTTCGATTCCGTTATATATATTTTTTTATTTCTACTTTTTCATCATTTTTTTTATTTCTTGGCGGTTTTAAGCTTTACTCTTTCGAACATTCGCTTATTTTATTTTATTTTTATTTTCACTGAACACACTCTCTTTATCTTGATCTCAAAGGTCAGGTTTTTTTCCTTTGTTTTTTTTAGATTGAGATTTTTTATTTGTTTTCATAGATTATATCAGATCTTGAATTTGTGTTCTTTTTTTCTTTTATACTTTTAAAGGCTTCTGTTTTGAGCTGGAAATTAAGTAGATCGGTGAGTGATAAGTGGTTGCCGTGTTGTTTACAGATGAAATGAGGTATGTTTAGTTTTTTTTCCCCCCCTCAGTTTAACAGCTTGCGATTTTAGTGTTTGTTTGGTTACTGAGAGAACACCGGGAAAAGGAAAACGGAAAAGAAAATTTGTTTGAATTTTTTTTTGCCTCGTCGGTTTTCATGTTTTAGTAAAGTGGATAAGCTTCTTCAAAATTTTTTTGTTCCCTTTTTTTTCGCGAGATTAGGAAATGAAAATTTTAAATTTAGCTGAGCTAAGCAGCTAGAGTAGGCTTTTGTATATATATGTATATATTATATTTATCTAAGGAATGTTAGGTATAGAAATTGCAAAATCATTTTTTATTTGAAATTCTACTTACAGTTCATGAAATTTTTTTTAATGTTAGATTACTAGTTGAAATTTATAGACTTGAACTTTATCATTTTCATCTTTTAGTATTCTTGGATTGAGTTTGTTTATTGTAAATTTGTATCATGGCTAGAATCTTCATTGGCTTGTTGATATTTTGTTGTACTAGTTAGTCTCTTTAAAGGTTATAATTTCTGGTGCAGGTGAGAATATAAGGTCTATAGCAACTTAGAACACTATACAATTACATTACATGGGGAAAAGAAATTAAAATACTAGAGGACACAAATTATAATACAAACATGACAGGAATACATGAACGAGTCAAAATCTATATAGCACGAATTATTAACGCACCAAAGTTTATATAAATATGTATTACCTTAAACAAAAGTATGATAAAGTGAAGGTACACAAGTACGATATGAGTACTATATTGATGATTAACTCAAAAGTGTTTGTTTATTTAAAATTCCTTCCTTGAAGTTAATTAGTGGAATTGTGAATGTTTGTTTTCCATTTTTCCTGGATTTGTTAAGTCAATTATTTTTTGATGTCCCAAGGACAATAATTTTATCAATTTCCATTTGATGTAGGGAAAAACTGGAAACATGAATGCAGGTCTTGAATTGTAGTACAAGTTAAGGTTATAAAATGAGAACGGAGAGGAAACCGCATTTGATAAAGAAGCCTGCTGATGCGAAACGTCAAAGTGTAAGAAACTGTTCTTTAACCTTTTTTATTTGTGGATTTACCATTAGCTTCAATATTTGAAAATCTTATGTGTTCCATGAGTCCATGACTCCCTTATCCTTAGGTTTTGCAACTTGCAGGGCAATGCAATGCATGTCTGTTATTTAATTATGAAATTTGATCTAATAATTTTTGGGAGTACCTGAGGTACCTTCTTGAAAGGAAAAATCAATTTTCAATTATTTAATCCTTATTTTAATGTTTCTTTGTTTTGCCTCCTCTTTTTTTTAATTGATGCTTAGTGACCTTTTACAGTCTTGGTCATCCCTCCACATCTTTTTACTTATGACATTCTCCTTAAATAAGCATGAAATTTGATAAATTATACAATGCCCCCTCGCCCTCTTCTCCTGCTTGTGTTGTCTGGATATAGGTTGATGAATCCCTTGGCCCTGGCTTGAAAGATGAAGCAACTGAGGTTGAGCATTTACTCGTGGAACCTAAAAGTGAACGTGTCTCGGTAGACAGAGTCTTTTGTTTCGGGAAGGAGAATATAGAAAAACACTTGAAAATGGAGGACTTCTCTTGTGCTTTTGATTATGGCTGGAAAATTGGTTCTGGTAATTCTCTAATAGCTTCTCACTGTTCTTTTTACTGATGCTGTTGTTTAGACAGAAAAGGAAGACAATCCTTGAAGTGTTTCTAGGTTGTCAGCGGCATCATGTAGAAGCATTGACAGTGTTCAATAAGTACTCTTTGAGGGTTCAGTCTCATCCCTTTAAAACCAAAGTGTGCGGCTATTTTCCAGGGGCAGAAAAATGAAAACAGTGCATTCTAGATGCATGAACTTGCTAACATTCTTTTGTAGAATGATTTGAGCATAAAATTTCTTGCCCTCTGTTCTGCACATGCACAAGCGACATATATTGTGCTTTGAACTGGTTAAAATAAATGCTTCGAGGGTTATTGAGCTTTTTATCTCTAAATTGATTGAACTAATTAATCCTGCTTAGTATATGTTTTTATTAATTTTATCCAATTAGTTGGTCTGGATAACTCAAAAGTTAGCATTAATTGTTTAAAGTCCAGAAAGTTCTGAGTTGTGCCAGGACAGTCTTGGACTAGATGTTCTAAGACTTGATTTGAAGTAATGAATGGTCATAATCATCTCAGGACATGAAAGCTTATGAGTCACCGGCAGAGTAGCATTCCAAGATTTGGTGCTTATTTGCTGTTAGACATATGTTTCTCAAATATTGCACTGAAGTATGTGAGAATGAACTAGTAGAAACTAGACACTAACTCTATATTCCTTTGTCGAACACAAGAAATGCTGTTGTTCAGCTTTTTATTTTCTGAGTTGTTCTTCTGATGCTGTTAAAACTTTTCTGCTTGATAAGGTGGGCTGGATTCTATCCACGGTCAAGGAGGAGATGATTTGAAGCTTGAAGTATGTCTAACTTATTCCTGAGGCTGTCATGTCATATCCAATTCATGTTTGATGCATTACTTTCCTTATATTTTCTGTCTTATGCTTTATAAATGCTTGTTATTGCTTCCCCTTTTATTTGTTTTCTTTTGAAGGTTGTGTTCTATATACAAACCTGCATATGTGGTATGCTTATATCTGATGAAATACTGCTTTAATAGGTTCTTGATGGATTGCTGGATGAAGTGGATGATATTCAAGCAGCACATGATCTCTCCAGTGCATGTGAAGATTTTCTTTTGGGTGAGTCTTTTTTTGTTAATTGAATATGAGCTATGTTCTATAACACAGGATGCTCCTATTTATGTTCCCTCTTTTTTTTTTCTGGTTCAGATATTGAATTTCCAGAAAAGTTCTCTGAATTGGATTGTGGCCCTCACGTAGGATCAAATTTGCGTAACTCAAGTTCTGAAAGTCATTCACCTGGTGGAAGTAGTAATAGTGTTGGTGGCATGTCAGAATCATCGATTGTAACTGTTCAAGAATCCAACAGCAAGAATGGTGTGCTTGGGAAGATGGTCAATTGTGATATACATCATACCATTAGGAGCGAATGTGGGTGTCAGGCTCCAGTTATGGAAACCATTCGTCCTAGTAAAGAACATGCGCAAGATTTTGTCGAGTCTGATGACGAAAAACCTTTAGTAAGTTTTATAGTGTCTAATAAGAAAGTAAAAAGCTCTATTAAAGTAACAAAAGGTGGCACTCTTCTCCGACAGAAGAGACTACGGAAACCTACTAAGAGGTATATTGAGGAATTTTCTAGAAATTCTACTACTTCTGGAAAGAACAAGTGCCTTAAAGTCAGATCACAAGAAGAATTTTCACAAGTCCCATCTGAATCCCAATCACGAAGAGGACGTCCCAAGAAAATTATGCCAAAAATGGTAGAACTGCCACTTTCCGCTCTCTTCTCTTTCTTATCTCTCACTTCAGTGGCTTGTGTATGTTTTTATTCATCATTTTCATTTATTTAGATATTGGCCTTGATTGCTGTGTGGTTGCCATGAAACCTAGAGAACCACAGAGTACGAGGAATAAAAACAAATATTGTAAATTCTAGTTGCAAATTGGTGATATTTCCCACAAATACATGTTAAAACCATGGTTTTCAGAACTAGACCAGATGGTTGGACTGAACTGGTTTAATGATTTTTTATCGGAGCGGTGAGCTGGAGGTCTGACCGGTTGACCACTGGTCCAGTTCTGAAAACCTTGGTTAAAACATTAGATGTAAGGAAATGGTTTTTAAAAATCGTTTTCAGAACTAGACCAGATGATTGGACTGAACTGGTTTAATGAGTTTTTAATGATTTTTTATTGGAGCGGTGAACTGGAGGTCTGACCAGTTCAACCACCGGTCCAGTTCTGAAAACCTTGGTTAAAACATTAGATGTAAGGAAATGGTTTTTAAAAATCTTCACTGCCTTCTGGTAACACATATTTGTTGACATCTTGGTAGGGTTATTTTGCTGTATTTTAGTATAGAAATTTATTATGGTATCATATATGCATTGATACATGCTGTATGGAACCTTTTGTATATTGTATGGAGAACTTTATGATATTAGATTTTCTTCTATGCAAACTTTGAGCTAGAATAAAACAAGTGACTACTGAGGATGTGATACTGTTGTTCTCACTTGCACGAGGAGATGGCATTCTCGTTCCTTGATTTTCGTTTTTTGTTTTGCAGCTTTGGAAGTAGTAAATCGTACTTCCTTCAGTGTGATTATTTTTCTCTTTTTCTTTGCAGGAGTTTGAATCTGATTGTGAGCTTTCAGCATCTGAATCTGAAGATGAGTGTAAGAGGACCAAAAGATTCAAAACGGCTTGTGATAGGAGGAAGCATCAAAGGATGTGGACTCTTGCGGAGGTGATTAAGTTGGTTGATGGAATTGCTCAGTATGGTGTTGGAAGATGGACCGATATTAAAAAGCTTCTATTCGCATCATCTGCTTACCGGACACCTGTTGATCTAAGGGTACCTCGCTGCTTTATCCAACCATATAGTTTTCCCCATGTTTTCATACTCAAATTATTTTTAAATACGGATCTCCCTCTACAGGACAAATGGCGAAACCTTCTAAGATCTAGCTCTGCTCATAAACACAACAGGAAAGAGGTTAGCTTCCCGTTTTTCGTTTTTTCCTTCTTTATTTGCACTTTCATATTCAAATTATTGTTTCGAGTTACATTACTCCTTATTAGACTTATCACTTCTAGTCTGATTCCAAGAACCTGATTTGATTAACCCGACTCTACCTTGTTTGACTATAAAAAGTCAACAATCTGAACCCTTTGAACTTGAAATGAATCAAACAATTAACCCAAAAAGACCTAAGTGTACATGACCAAACCCAACCTGAAACGACTCCAACCCAAAATGACCTGAACTCAAAAATGAACAAAATTGACATGACCTAGCAATTTTAAAGCTTAAATTGACTCGATCCAAGTTGATTTGATCTGCCTAATTAAGTGGTCCACTCACTACAATGTCAGTAGGACAATTTTTCTTCATGGTCATATTGTGTTTTACTAAGAGCAGTTTATATATGGTGCAATCACAATCATTGTTTTAAACGTTAGTTGCAGGGTGAGACTAACGTGAAGCATTATGTACGTCCATTACCAAAGACAGTGGTATGCCGTATCCGTGAACTTGCGACCATTCATCCATACCCAAAGGCTCGCAGCCCAAATCTTTCATCCATCAATTCCGATCCTTCATCCAAACAACCGACAACAACTAAAGCCGCTCCAATCAACACTCACGGGAGAAACCTACGCGGAAAGAAGTGTAATTGAAGTAGTGCATTTTCAGTCGATTTGCAGTGAATCAAAGCTGCAATTCGAGTTTTAGTTGTAAAGAAGCCGTGTTTTTCCCCTAACAGTCCCCCCTCTTTTAACACCTATCGTAATCTGCACATATAAATATGTTCCCAGACCAGTAGGAAATATCTGGTAAACGTTGCAACAAGTTAAAAGAAACACAACTTTTAGCAATTTTAACAGCCAGGAATATGGCTAAACTGATGTTTAAGCAATATGTTTTACTTACATATTTTGTGCACAAGCTTCAGTTTTAGTTCGAAACTCAAAAATTCCGATGTCTGTAAGTGCATCTGAAGCAGTTATGGTTATGGAACTTGTTTCCTTTTGCCTTCTCTTTTGCTGGAAATTTGTCTTCTCGTTTGATAGAAAATGCCTCTTTTCAGGCTTATTTATGGGTTGGATCGAATTATCTTATATTAAGCTTACCAGATTAAGTAGATAACCGAGTCTAGATAACTCGGGCTTTAGACAGATCTAATCATCATTTTTCTCCTCGAGTCTTTGAAGAAAAGAAGTAAAATAATTAAATTAGCTCAAAAGAAAAACTATGGAGGCTATTTACACAATTTGATTTTAAAGTTAAACTCAACTTGAGTTAGTGGTTGAGTGATGTTATAAGTCAATAATATTAGTGATTATAAAGTAATTTTTCATATCAAAATGTAATTTTAAGTAAATATAAGGGAATAGATTTACAATTTACCCATATTTTTATCTTAATAATTTTAGAATTTAAGTGAATAATGTCTTACATTTTAAATAAATAATTTTATTCTTGTTTTTGCAAACTATGTTTGCTTTGCCAGTTGAGTCTTATTGAAATAAAAAGATGTAAATTTGAAGGTGTTTTTTTTAATTTCCAAAAGAAATGCTTTTTGACCATTAAAATCAATGCTAATTCCATAAAAAAAATACGCCTTTTAATTGCCAAAAATAAACATAGACAAACTCTTAACAGCCAAGCCAACTTTAGTTTTGATATATATAGTGTAGACATCGAATTTTATTTGCTTGGATAGTGATGGACAAAAAAGGCTTTGGGCTTTGACCCATTAGTAAGAGAATAGTTAACTATTTTATAAAACTACAAAAAAAAAGTCCAAAACTCTTGTTGGCTCGTTAGCTGCACAGGATAATTGCAAGGTCGCAGGGTCGCGGGTCCTGGCAGCAGTACCTTCAGCTCATTGTAGCAGCTGGCAATCCCATGAGGAGCTCATGCACCTTTTAATAGCCGAAACCTTAAATTCAACAGGTAGATTCTTTTACGGAAGAAAAACCAAATTCCACATTCTCTTTCGCCCACTCAACATCTCCGCCCTTCACAACCCTGTTCACCATATTTGTAACTTCCTACCTCCTCAACCGAGCTTCACACAATAGCCCACCATTACCATCACCACCCACGACCCTTTTACTCAAAACTTGCCGACAAGGTAGGAGAAAGGTCAAAAGGAAGTAAAAAAGGGGACCCTTTCGGTTTACCTAAAGTCATCATCCCAAACCTAAACGACGATGAACCATTAGTGTTGGAGAATGTGAAGCGGTGGTCGTATACCCTTTGGGTGGCCGACGCTCAAACACAATAGAAAAGAAGGGATTCTTTTTAGAAGTATTAAGATACGTGTTCAATACTCGATTGAGTTTTAGCTCGATTAACATGAATATTATTGTTAATATAGGATGACATAGGTTCCAATGCTCTGAAATGTATTATCTCTTATTTATGAGTTAAAAAAACTATAATAATTTTAGACATTACATCAAAAAAAATAAATATAATCTTAGCCTATAATGAAATTATCAAAAAAGAAAATATAATCAAGAAGGTAGATAAAAAGGTTGAAAACCTTTTTCGTAAACAAGCAATTATGTGTAAGCATGGACACATTTAATATGCTTCAGTTCAAATAAAATTGTTTTATTATATATGAATGCTTCAAAGGATTATAATTAAATACTAGGTTTCGTATTTCTGAATTTTGAAATTTTTAATATCGCATAGTTATCAATGTATTAATTTTGAATGTCGTGAGGGTACTACACTTTACATAATTAATTTTCAAACTTAATTTTTTTTATGGATTTTAACGCGAATCTTAAAATTATTTTTTTTTTATAAAAGGTGATTTTACAAGTAAACGATTATACTTAACTAAAAAAAATCAATAACGGTTCCGATTTTAATTTAAAACACTCATGTTTTTTAAATAGAAATTCTCATATTTCAAAATAACCTCACAACATATAGCACATAGCTCAATGGTATTGATTTCTATTCATTTCCTTCATCACCAATGTTGGGAGAATTGTTGCCCCAATCATCATACCTTTGTCTTGGAATGTTGTGGTGATTGTCTATGTTCTTGTCCGAGCTATCCTCGACCATGTTCTTCCGTCGTTCAACCTCATTTTCTTTCCTGACGGCATGGTATCGCTGTTGCTCTCGCCAGCCGTATGTTCCGCCGATCACAGCTCTCGTCGGCCTTGTTGTCATGCAACTAGAACTCACCATCATTGCAACCAGAAACAGCACCAAAAGCTTCACGCTCCACATTCTTTAGTTAATGGAACCAAATAATAAGATGGGTTTATGTAAGAGTTTTGGTTAGCTTAGGTGCATTTTATAGAGGCATCCAATTAAATTGGTATTTAAGTTTTGTTTCGATTAAAATTTCGAAATGTTTTATTATTTTGATGTATTTTGATTTTTGATCAAGATTTTAATATTTTAAATTAATTTTATTTTTCTTCTTAACTATTTTAAAATTTATATTTGTATATCAATATATCTATATTTGCTTAAATATATAATAATATAAATTTTATTAAAAAACTAAAAATTAAACTAAAAATATTTATTTAAAATATTTAAAAAAACATTAAAAAAATCTTCCACCCATACAAGAGATTTAGGGTGAGTTTGGATGGGCGGTGCGTTTACCTGCGGTTAGTGTAAAAACAGCGGTGGAGGTGAGATTAGATACTGTAGTGATACTGTAGCGTGAGACAAAAAGTAAGCTAAACGCACCGCACCGCACCCAATTGCCCATCCAAACCCACCCTTAGTGGCTTTGTTGCAATTGTAACATGAAGCAGCCTAAATAGGGGAGTTCCACTAAATGGAAACATAATGGCTATTATAGACAAAGAGTCAATGAATCATAATTGCTTGCTTGCTTTCTTCTTTGATTTGCTTATATGAAAAAAAATATCTTACACATTCCCATCCCTATCTTCTCTTACAAAAAAAACTCATTTGAGTTCAAATTTGGAACATCGATCAATTTGTAATGTATTTTTAAATAGAATTCGGGTATTTTTTAGTTATCTTCTTATGAATTGAAGATCTCATTTAACTTCGCAATGCACTTTAAAATGCATCAATTCGAGTTCGGAAACTTAAGTTATAATTAATTTAGTGAAGACTATGCAAGCAAAAATCTTTAGACAAGTCGAATACGAAATTTCTGAATTGAAAAACCCTTCAGCCACTGATTTCTATTCTTTAAACCTAAATTTTAGAGTTTTATATTGAAATTTTAAATCCGAATCAACTTGACTCAAAACTACTCCAACCTAACAATTATCCTTCAACCATCTCCCCTTAATTTTAATGGGTAAGGATGTATTTGAATCACTAATTTCAATAGCATCCATAGACTCAAATCTCGTACAAAACAAGGCCAGAAATTCTAAAACCAAATTGAAGAGACTAAGAGTGACTTCCACCATCGAATATCATGAAAGCAAGCTAAAACTATGCTTATAACTTTATTGGACAACCATCAAATCCGACAAAGCTACTTTGATACAAAAGGACCATATTAAAAGCAACTTCACTAAAATAAGCTTCCATTATCAAATATCATAAAAGCAAGTTAAGATTATGCATATAACTTTAATGGACAACCATCAATTTGTACAAAAGCTACTTCGATGTGGAAGAATCAAATTAACATCCACTTCTTTGAAACAAGCTTCCACCATAGATTATGCATAGAGGAGGTAGGCAGGGCTCTGGCTCCCCAAAAATAAAAAATTATTCTTTTAATCCTTTGAGTATTTGTAAAATTTTAAATTAATTTAACGGTAACATTATATTCAAAACCTTTTTAAAATTTAAATTTCCAAAAACAAAAAGCATATAGTTTAATCCCTTCGAAATTATAAAATTTTACATTAATAAAATGATGAAATTACATTTTTAACTTCACTCCTATAATTTTAACGGTCAATCATTAGATTATATTTATAACTTTAACGGACAACTATTGAAGTGCGTCGGGTAATCGAATTTGGAGTTAAACTCATCTATTTACAAGTGTCATTCCACTAAAATGGATCGAATTTCACCAAAAGAAAAATCCAATCACTTTCAACTTTTCTAAGGCCCAACAATCATCTGTCAATAAAAATCATGATTGCTCTCTCTTTACATATTTGGACCTAATCCCAATTTTTGCTGCTGGATTAAACTCGAAAATATAAAATATTAAAATATACTGATTAAATTTGTAATCTATGCATACTAATAACATAATTTTACTTATTGATTATATTATAAGGCATACTCTGTCGCATTCCGGACAAATTAGAGACGAAACAAAATCAACGTTATGGCGAGGATCATCGGGACAATGCGACAACGTTAAAATGGTGAAGTAGAGACGACGTCGCAACGAGATGATATGCCTCATCACGAAGTGGTAAAGTGTATTAAATTTAAAAAGAGTTTCTTTTCTCCCAGTTAAACTCCACTATCTTATTTTTTCTCAGTTAAACTCTGATTAATCTAGAAATATTTTAGTCATATTAGAACTTTAATATTAGCCTATTTAAAAGGTCTTTGTAACCCTGTTTTAGAGAGTTAGTGAAATATCTCTTACGTGAGATTTGGTGAAGAGTTTTTGAGAGAGTTCTATATTCGGATTTTGGGTTTTGCTCTTTTAGGTTTATTTTCTTCATCTTTTACTCTCCGTTGGTTTGTCGATTAGTGAAGTTTTCTTTACTCGTGGTTTTTATCCTCTTCAGAGGAGTTTTTCATGTAAATATTTGTGCGTTCGATTTTCTTTACTTTTCTTACTCGTTGTTTATACAGATCGATCCCCAACAAATGACAAAACAATTTATGGGTTTAACTTTTTAAAAGAAACAATTTCACATTGAAATAATATCCAACCAGGCATTCATATAAAAAAAAGTTAAAATATGCTACATTCCCTTTACATAGTTCAGAATTTGAGATTTAATATTTGTATTTTAAAAGCTAAAAATTTAATCTTTTTACGTTTTCATTTTAAAAATTCTAGTTCAAATATTATTGTTGCATGTAATTTCTATTAAAAATTTTCAACTTAACATGCTTATTTTTGTCAATCATATGCAACGTACATTATATAAGTGTAGTCTAATCAATATGTTAAGTTATCAAATTCTAACAAAAAATTTATAATACGTAAAAACTAGATTTATAATAATATATAATACTATAATATAAATATTAAACAAAATGTTAAGATGCTTATATATAAAATTTTAATAAATAAAAAATATATAATATTATTAAATATTAAATTAAAAATTAATATAAATATACATTTTTTAAAAATATGAGTGAACGCTAATTAAGCCTGGGTTAACCTTTTATAAATATAAGTTTCCCTCCCAATTTAAAAGCTTAACTTGACTAGACTCTAAATATATATATATATATATATATATATGGGTAAACTACATTAATCGTCATCCAATTATGGATTTTTTTCTTTTTTTATCGTCTGATTATAAAAAGTTACAAAATGATTACCTAACTATTAATATTTTTTTTTAGTCACTCAACTATCTTGATTTTTTTCATGTTTCTATTTTTACATTAGCCAGTCAGTAATTTTATAACTTTTAACTTTTTATAACAAAAAAATTATAATTAAGTGACCTGTATTGTAATTTACCCTATATATAAAAAATAAGTTAATTGTTTAAAAAAATAACCTCATTAAATGTGCTTTGGTGTGATTCAGTGCTTTACATTAGCTGGAACGTAATTAATGAGTGGGGATGATACGTAGTGTTGGCAGAAGTGTGTCCTTTCATTTGTCAATCTAAGTTTTGGTTTTGTTGTAGGTATTCTACACACACACTTGTCAGCTTCTGCATTTTAGGAGTTGTTCATAAATTATATGATCTCTCTTTGGGCCCATGGTGGTTGCTTTAGTGAAAACCCCATAATAAATACTAATAAATATTAGGGAAATCAATAGGTAAAACTATGGGTTTTTTTAGATAATTGATTCTAACTTCTTTGTTGAAACTGAATTCTGGTCTGTCCTATTCGACCATATTTCGGTAAAACTGATCACATTATCAAATCCAAATAGATTTTAAGTTTAAAGACCAAAATCGACAAAAAAAAATTTATGTACCAAAGTAGATTGAGTTACCAAGTTCAGGGGGCCAAAATTATATTATCTCCTTATTTTACTCATTCAAGCATCTTCTCATATCCCAAAGATGAAGCTACGTGAATTAATTTTAATGTTCAATTTGATATTTAAAATTTTTATCTTAATTTAATATGATTGTTTAAAACTAATAAAAATCTAATTAAATCGATATTTTCCCAATTGGGAAAAGTAAAAGCCCAAACTTATTTTCTAAACCAAACCAGCCTAAATTAAAAAAAAACCCAACACTGAACTTAGACTAAATCAAGAAAAGAAAGGAAAGTAGATTGAGTATTAGCTCACTTGGTATTGGCATTCTTGTCATTGTAAGAGGATATAAATTTGAGTACGTTGAAACGCATAATCCTTTTATTTAATAGTTTGAGATATTCTAAGATTTCAAGATTTAATCTAGGACATGTTAGATAAATTGTTTCCAAGGACTATCCATAAAATAAATGAAACATTTATACTCATATAAAAAATTTGAATTTAATTTGGTAACCTTAACTTGAGTTTAAGCATATCAAGCTATCAATCGAATCGAGTTTTGACTACTTTAATCCTCTATTCCGGCAATTTAATTTCTTAATTGAACTTTTTATTTATAATATATCTATAATAACTTTAATATTAATAAACTACTACTTTCCCCTTAATATATGCACTTAAAATCCAAACCCTAAATTTTATCATTTAAATACAAACCCCAAATTTATATATGAAACAAGTTCAAACTCGAGCTCAAAACTCCCGTCCAAGGAGGCAAATAATATAAACAAACTTAATTGAACCAAATTTTTTTATTTCGATTTTATCTCAAACTTTCGTTAAACTTCTATAATAAAACTTAGTCGAGCTCAAATCAAATTCAAGCTTCTTGAATTCAACTTGGCTGGATTCAATTTCAAATATGTAGGAAACCGACCCCCTCCCTAAATTGAAAAGAGTTGTTTTAGACCTCTTAAAATTTATAATTTTATATGTCAATATATGATAAAATTATAGTTTAACTCAAAAATAAGAAATTTTTTATTTAATCTTTTAAAAAACCGTAAAATTTTGAAGAAAACCATCTTGGTAAGTACTAACTTTGATTATTATAAAGTAAAAACAAGAGAGAGAAAATGAGAAACAAACATATCACCCGTACATTCACCTCATATTATCATTTACTATTTTTTTTTCACAATGAAATTGAAAGACAATTAAGCTGAAAAAACAAAGAAAAAATTTGAAGAAATAAACAATGAAAAAAGCACACTAACAAATTGGAAGTGGAGCACCATTCCAACCCTTTAAACATTCCATCATTGGATCGATAATCTTCCCTTCACACATAGCTATGAACACCTTATCAAATTCTTCACCAGGTGACTTACCTTGTTCACCACTCAACAACCCAGTTCCAAGCTCTTCCCTCACAAATTTATACAATGGATATGATCTACAGCCCTTGATCTTATTAGGGATTGTTGCATTTCCATTTTCAAGTGAAACCCTTGTACCTTCAACTTCTTTTGGCAATGCAGCTTTGAATTCATCTTCAAATGCTGTGATCTTTTGGAAAATGGAAGTGTTTGTATCCTTTTCATTGTCACCATTGGCGAATGCGTGTTCGACAAGGACTTGTCTTAGCTTTTGCATTAAGGGATAAGTAGCACTGCATGGATCATCTATGTAAGCAAACACGTACTCGCGGTCCACGGCTTTGAGCAAATCCTTTTCGCAGAATCTCGATGGGTGGAGTTCACCATTGTTACCGGTTGTGAGGGTTTTCTTGGCTACTTGACTCACAGTGTTCTTCACCGTGTTCCTCAAGTTTTCTTCTAAATGCCTTAAATCAATAGCTTGACATAGAGCTACCAAGTATGTAGAGGACATGAGTTTCAAGATATCGACTGCTTCGGCTGTTTTTCGTGATGATATTAGTCCTAATGAGTTCACATCTTGATTGTGTTGTTCGGCACTTTGAACATGGTTGGTGACCGGATTAGCTAAGTATTGGAGCTCGGAACAATAGGAGGCCATTGCGATTTCAGCACCTTTGAAACCATAATCAAGACTCGGGTTCCTACTAGCGGAGAGGTTTGATGGGAGACCGTTGTTGTAGAAATCGTTAACGAGTTCCGAAAACTGAGCAAACATAAGTTTCCCGATAGCTGCAATAGCTAAACGAGTATTGTCCATTGAAACACCAATAGGTGTACCTTGGAAATTGCCACCATGTAATGCTTTGTTCCTCGAAACGTCGATCAAAGGGTTGTCGTTGACAGAATTGATCTCTCTTTCGATCGATTTGGTTGCGAATCTGATCACTTCGATTTGTGGACCGAGCCATTGCGGAGACGTCCTCAATGCGTAACGATCTTGTTTCGGTTTTTGCAACGGGTCCATTTCATGCAATTTTTTAGCTGCTTTAACATAAGAGCTTCCATCAAGTATATGTTCCATTATAGCAGCTGCTTCAATTTGTCCTGGATGATGCTTCAATTTATGTGTTAAATGATCAGTAAATTCAGGTTTACCATTCATAACTTCAGCAAAAATTGCTGATAAAATTTCAGACAAAACAGCTAAAATGTTTGCTTCAAAAAGAACCATGGAAGCCAAACCCGAACCGACCGCGGTGCCGTTAACTAAAGCAAGTCCTTCTTTAGGCTGCAACACAAAAAAACCCGAATCGATCCCGGCAACACGAAAGGCTTCTTCAGCATCAAGGGATTCTCCATTAGGTCCAACAGCCTTGGAATTAGGCCTGCCAGTGAGTAATCCAGCAATGTAGGAAAGAGGAACGAGGTCACCGGACGCAGTAATCGTGCCGCGGAGCGGCAAACACGGCGTGATGTTGTTGTTAAGAAGCTTAGTGATTGCCTCAAGAATCTCAAATCTAATGCCAGAGTATCCTTGTAAAAGGGTATTGATCCTAACAAGCATAGCTGCTCTGGTTGCTGAGTGAGGCAATGTGTGACATGACTCAGTTCCATTGCCAAATATCCCAGCATTCAAGAACCTGCAACAAAAAATATTTTAACATTAATATCAATCACAGAAAATCTGATAAGTGATTACAGCCTTATGAATCTTGCTACAAATTGTAGGACCACCTTTACAAATTGACAAACTAGTTTGATACCTCGGTTTTAACTCAGCCAACCAGGCCGAGTCAACTCAACAATGTTCATTTTTAAAGGGTTAAATCAATATTTTGGGCCTAAATTTAGCAATTTTTCTTATCTTGGAATTTGAATTTCTTTTTGTTCAAGTTGAGTGCAAAACTTTACAATTAGGGACGGCAATTGGAGGCTGACAAGGCCCCAGCCCCTAAAATTGGAATCCAAAATTTGACAAATGAAAATTTATCAAGTTTTAAATTAATAAATAATAAAATTGCTCAAAATAATAAATTTTTTATTTAATCTTTTAAAAAATTACAAAGATATAAAGTATTAAAATGACGAAATTGCATTTTAGATCCTATAAAGATATACAATTTAATTTAACCCCAAAAAATTTCTAGCTTCGTTTCTGATTAGCAATTGTTCCTACATTGAAACCTGAATTAGGCAATTATTCTCACATTTGGGCTTAAACTTTTTTTTGTTTGAATTAGTCTTTGAACTTGATAATTGTTCTTATATAGAGGCCTAAACTTTAAGATTTTCAAGGATTAACTCGAGAAATAGTTTAAATAATTGTTAAATTTAAGGTCTAACTTGAACCAAAAAAAAGTTCAAAGCCTAACATAAGAACTTTTGCAATGTTTGGGGCTTAACTTTTAACTTAGGAAAAAAATTAAGGCCCAATGTAAAAAAGTTGCCAAGGTGAGGCTCTAAAATGTGATTTAACACATTTTGGAAAGCTATGAACTTACCTAATGAGCTCTTTTTGGAGGGCAGCGCCTTGCTTGGTTCGTCGATGAGAAGTAGCACCAAAACCAGTGGTGACACCATAGCTATCAGTTCCTTTATTCATACCATCAAGGACCCAATCAGCACTAGCTTTAACACCAGCCCTTGCATCCTCTGAGAGTTCAACCTTGACACCCAAGTCACGTGTAGCAATGGCAGCAACTTGAGAAATGGTTAAGGTCTCACCACCGAGTTTCACCAATGGTTTCCTAAACTCAGCCACCATACGTTTCACTTCATCTAAATGGCTCCCTTTAAGTGACTCAGCAGCAACACCCCAGTTCAAAGGGTCCACCAGCACACCAACACCACCATTTGTGGTGCTGCAAAAGCTCTGCAAATGGCCATTTGAGGTACCATTTTGAGTGATGGACTCCATTGAAATGAGAAGCAAAGATTGACCCAGGAAAGAATATACAAAATGGTGAGGTGTTTAAGAGTGAAGAAATGAAAGAAACGAAAGGGGGGGTTAAATAAGGGAGGGGGAAGGAAGTGGGTAGGTAAGCATAAGGGGGTGTTGGTTGAGACAGGTTAAAGAAGGACCGTTGGTTCGACGATTGATCGAAAGGAGGGAAAGAAAAGAGCGTGGACTGGATTTGGATCACTGACAATAATCAAAGGGGAAAAATAAATATTTATATATATGTGTGTGTGTGTGTATATATATATTGACTGGTAAAAGTACTGGTGGATGGCTGGCGATGGCTATGGGGGTTGGTGGAAGCTGAGGACTATATTGTTGAATGCATGCACGTTTTAAAAAAGAAAAAAGAGTTTTAGTGCTCACTGCCCCCATGGACGTAACCGAGGACCCGGAAGCCCGTCTGGCATAGTTCCGGATTGGCAAAGAGAACTTTTGGCCGAGGAAACCCCATTAACTCGGTTTGTTAAATTTAATTAAATAAATTATTAAAAAGTTATAAAAATAAAATAAAATTTTTAATCAATTATTAATTCAACAGATTTTTTAATTTAATGCAATTGATTTATACCTGATTTGAAGTCAACTGGTTCAAGTCTTTTCTCTATATTAGTACCTTAGGGTGGGTTTGGATAGGCGATTGGGTACAGTGCGGTGCGTTTAGCTTATTTTTTGTCTCACGCTACAGTATCGCTACAATATCTAATCTCATCACCACCGCTATTTTTACACTAACCGCAAGTAAACGCACCGCCCATCTAAACTCACCCTTAATTAGTTTGGTCCCTAATCACATTAACGGTAGCAAAATTTGAGTGGATATTTTTCTGAAAAGTGGATAAAGACGTGCTAAGATGATTTATTTTGGATAAACTACACATTTAATCACCCAATTTTCATAAGTTTTCATTTTGGACATCAACAAATAAAAAATTTCATTTTGGGCACTATTGTTAAGAACCATTTTTATTTTAATCATCCGTTGTACACTCCTTTTAGTCATTCAAGTTTGGTAAATTTTCATTTTGTTCACTTATTTTATCTTTTTAATTTTATTTTTAGTTACCAAAAATAAAACTTACGAATACTTATAGTGATCGCTTTAAAATTGTGTTATAAAAAAACTCATAAATTTTATGTTTAAATAGTTTTTTAAAGAATTATGTTTAAATATTTACTTATATTTTAAAAAAATTAAAATTATTAGAAATAACTAAACTTGTTTAATGATTAGGCCTGAAAAATGAGTTTGGGTAAAATTTGAGACTCATATTCCGGGTCAGACCAAGCTTAGGCAAGCATAAAGTGTATTAGTATTATGCATAACCTAGTCAAACCTGACTCGGCCCAACCCACGAACTCATCTAGAAATAACTAGCAAATATTAAATTGAAGCATGACGAGGATAGATACATTTAACATTCATAATAGAACGAGACAAATGGAAGGGTAGAGCATGTTACTTGTGGAGCGATGGTGAATTTGACAACATTTACTCTACCGAGCTCCATTGCCATCCTTAGGTCATGTAGCCCACTAAGCTTGGTAGGCTTGTTTCGGGATCAGTAAAAAATTGACCTTGGACCGTGTATCCTACCCATAAACTTTAAACTTTTATTAAAACTTTAAACATAAACAATCTAAATATTTTTAATGTTTGTATTATAATATAATATGTTTATTCTTCATATGATGAGTTATATAACATATAAAAAATTTAGATAATAAAATTGTAAAACAAATCAAGTCAAGCTCGTGTCTTGAAATGTTGGAGTACAAGCCCGATTCATATTTTCAAACAAATTTATTCTTTTTTAAACCTATTTCCGAGATTGATATTTTTATCCAAACCTTTCCAAAAATCGAACCGTCCTTTTAGTTTGGATAGATAACCAGATCCTTGAATTGAATTAATCAACGTATTATTTAAACAAGACCCAACCAACTTATGGATAAGTCTACTGCTCACCACTTAAACTACTTGTACGACCAATAGATTACTTCAAGGGTCGGGTCAGGTTATATCCATAAATAATACAAGTTAGTGTTTTTAAAAAGTAAAGATATGTTATAGGTATTTGTATTCTTTATAAATTTGAAATTTAGTTATTTTATTTTTATTTTTAGAAATTTAGTCCCTCTACTTTTCATATTTCAAAATTTAAGTTTCTAATTATTAATATTGTTAAATTTGTTTGTGTAACATTTAAAAAAAAAAAGACATTCACTTGGTAGTAATGTAACTAAAAAAATGACATTATAATGAACCTCAATTTAACAAAATAAATTTACTATTATTAACAGTTGGACTTGAATCTTAAAATTTAGAAAGTAGATGGACTGAATTCTTAGAAATAAAAGTAAAAGGATTAAATTCTAAATTTATGAAGAGTATAGTGACTTATGAGATATGTTAACCTTTTTATAATTATATATATGTATATATACACACGAATATCTATGTAGTAATATGATTAAGATTGTATTGGTTTTTTTTTTTTAGATCCACTTGCTTAGCGATTGGGTCTTATTTGTTTGTTTTCTTTCAATTTAGTCCATATTTGGAATGGAATTAAGTTTAGAATCTCCGGACCCTTAAATAATACATATTTAAATCTCAATTTTGATTAAATAAATAATTTTAAATTTAAAAAAGGTATATATATATGTTTTCCACATGTTATTGCCAATTTTTTTTAATGTAAAAACCAAGATGCAATTTTTACTCCATTATTTAAGCTAAAGAGACATGTGAATTTTTTTTAAAGCTTATAAAATCAAAAGACATTGATTAATTGCAGTTGAGTCGAGTTTAAGTCTTAATAGAGGAAAATAATTTTGCATTGTTTTCTTTATTCACGTGACTCGAATTTAAGATCTTACTTACGAGATATTAAGTTCTTTACCGCTTGGCTTAAACATTGATTTAAGTA
Organism: Gossypium hirsutum; assembly: GCF_007990345.1. Lineage (NCBI taxonomy): Eukaryota > Viridiplantae > Streptophyta > Magnoliopsida > Malvales > Malvaceae > Gossypium > Gossypium hirsutum. The sequence goes on from NC_053437.1 coordinate 63,465,086, forward strand.
ACCGTCTTTATATGTATATGTTGGTCTCAAATAACCATACAAATTCAACATTAAAAGATGAGAAAACGGGTTTATACCTAGAGTTAGCACCCTATACATATCGCGAACAGATTTAATCACAAAAATTATTTATCCCTACATGAATAGCTTTTCTTAAAGTTAACTTACAACTATATTAACAATTATCATCAAAACCAATAGTGACAAATAGGGGCAAAATCGAAAAATTATTTTAAGGATCAGAGATGAATCATGATTTATGGGTTTTACCATTATATTAATATATAATTTTATAAAACTTTAAGGGACTAAATCATAAATCTTGGAGGGTCAAGGGCATTGCTTCCCCCTTACCCTCTGGTTTTATATTTTTATATTATTGTATGTATTTATAGTTTAATTAAATTAAAATTTAGAAAGAAAAAAAAAGGGTAGGTTTGGAAGTTGTGGATCATGTGATTTTGGAATAGCTACCAGCTTCTATAGTACTTGCTGTCCATACTTCAAACTTCACCTAATGGTTGTTTGCTTCCAGTTAAAACTATTATTTGTCAAATTTAAAAGTAATGAATACAAATATATTTAATTATATAAATTTATTTTATATTTATATTTTATATATAAAAAAATGAATTGAATCATCTGCTTATTTCTCACTATAAAAAAAATTATTATGTTTTTTTGCATTTAAAATTATCATCATTTAACTGACTGAATCTTAGTTCGATTAGTATGAGTATTGCTGTCAATACAAGAAGATGTGAGTTTGAGTGCACTGAAGCGCATTATCCTCTTATTTATGGGTTAAGGAGGGACTATGGGTAGTTCTAAACATTATATCAAAATTGAATATATAAAAATTAAATTGGTTACTTCTATAAAACAAATTAATTTACTTTTGAACCTATAATACAAGGATCAATAAGGTAATTTAACCTCGAAAATATAAGCCTAGAAAAATACTCTCGTTTTGCATATTTTATTTCTATCTTCCAGGCTCTTAAAATCTTAATTATTCATATAATACCGAGGAACAATTTTTAATGGATATATCTAGGAAGAAGATTTTATGGATATCCTCAATAGTTAATAAAATTTCATGCTAATTATTCGTATGCAAATATTAGACTTGTTTAGGGTTGTAGATTGTTAGTGGTAGTCGAATTGATCGGGGCATTAGTTTGTCAGTTTAACTGATTTGATTAAAATAGTATTAAAATTTTTAAAAACCCAATTTTACTAGTTCATGTTAGTTTCTGATCTAATCGGCTCAAAGTCACTCTCTGATTCAGTATCTCTCGACCCAACTAGTTTGATTGACTAAATTGATCTAGTTCAAACAACATTGAACTTATTCATTTAGGTTTGAAAGTTGGTTTTAAATTTGAAAATAGTTGTGTAAAACAAATTAGACCCATTTAAAATATGAGTTAAACTCAAATTCCAATACTCAAAGCTTGATCTCAGGCCAACTCTACTTATTTTTAAGTGTATAATATGATATAATTAATATCATGTAAATATTAAATATATTATAAAATAAATATTAAAAAATGCTAATTACTTTATTTTTGAAAATTTAATAAAAACAAAAATATAATAAAATAATTTTTATATAATTACTACACATTAAATAAAATAATTATCCTTTTTTTAAAAGAATTATATTGAGTGGCCAAAAAATTTTCGTGAATATCCATAGAAAAGAATGAATGGATGATACGGATCCTATTTTTGCTTGCACCTTCAGTTGCTTCACTTCAATTGATAAGCGTCTCAATAGTACATCTAATTTCTTACCTAGCTCACAACACTAGACCGAGATAAGAGCCAGGGACGAAGTTAAAAAATTGTTATTACAAAAAATAGTAATACAGACCAGACATGATATCACCAGTATTCAATCAAGTCCTTTAGCTCCTAAATGTTAGCCCCTTTGAGGAACTCTTTTTGCTTTCAAAATCCAAGTCAATGAGCACAATGGGAATTGCTGATCATATTCCTTGTTGAGGGGGTCCGCTCTCCTTTTGGAGAACTTTTTGAAGTGTCGTCCGTCAAGCAACCGGTCGGTCGGACTCTCAAACAGGGGAGGTGTTGTGCCTAGTCAAGCAACAGTGTTCTTACCCACTAATGCCATATAAGAGCATGGTTTCAAACCCCACCAACGCCAAATACTAAGCATTTCCCTAATGATGAGGCACTCTCCAAATTCCTTGAACTTGTTGGGTTCTCCTCGGAATTAGGACACAAAACCCAGGGCTAAAACCGAGCATAGACATCAGCAGATTAAATCCTCCTCCTCCTCCAGGTAATTAGTATTAGATATATTTCCAGCCTTCCTCATTTTTGCATGAAGCTCATGCAGTATTGGGTAAATAAGATTAGAATGAGAATGAGATTTGGCACCAACCACAAACACATGAACCTTATTCTCTACTTCTATCCAGCTGCAACCAGGTTGCTTCTTTAGTCCCTTATCCTTCATTTTCAACCTTACCTTAGCAGCATTTCTCCATTTTCCTTTTGAAGCATATATGTTAGACAACAACATGTAAGTGCCTGCATTTTCTGGTTCCGTGTCTAATATCTTTTTCGCAACCAATTTCCCTAAAATCACATCCCCATGAACATGACATCCGGCAAGAAGAGCTTCCCAAACAGATACAGATGGTTTAATCCCAAGCTGCACAATGAATTCAAAAGCCTCCTTGAGCTTCCCTGCTCGACTATAGAGATCAACCAAGCATGCATAGTGATCATCTCTAACCTGAATGGACTTGTCTCTCACAAGCTCATCGAAGTACCTTAGTCCTTCCTCGAGCATACCGGAATGACTGCATGCAGAGAGCAAAGCCACATAGGTAGCATCATTAGGTTTAAAATGTAAATCGGACATTTTTTTGAACAAACTGATAGCATCTTCACCGCACCCGTGATGTGCATAAGCTGCAATCATACCATTCCATGAGACCACATCCCTGTGGCTTATTAATCCATCATCAAACATCCTCCTAGCTATATTTAATTCCCCACATTTGGAATACATGTTAATAAGTGCAGATACAACAATTTCGCTACGCCGATAAACTGTTTTCACAATCGTCTGATGAACTTGTTGTCCCTCAACAAGGCCAGCTAAATTACTACATGCACTCAAAACACTTACAAAAGTTCCCTCATTAGGCTTTACCCTGTCTTCTGCCAACATTTTCGCGAAAATCTTCAATGCTTCCTCACTTTGCTCACTTTGAACATATCCCGTGATCATCGTGGTCCAAGAAACCACGTTCTTACATGGCATCTCATTAAACAATTTCTCAGCTCTCCTTAATTCCCCATTCTGAATTAACCCTGTGATCATCCCATTCCAAGAAGACAAATCCCTCGTCGGCATCCTCTCAAACAAATCAAAAGCCTCATCCAATTTCATATTCTGTGCATAGCCAGTAATCATCGCGTTCCACGACACCACATTCCTCTCTGGCATCCTGTCGAAAACTTTCCTAGCCTCATCAACCCTCCCATTCTTTGCCAACCCCGTGACCATCGCAGTCCACGAAATGACATCCTTTTTAGGCATCTTATCAAACAATGCCCTTGCATCCTCAACTCTCCCGCATTGCACCAAAGCAGTCAACATCGTATTCCAGGAAACCACATTTCTTTCAGGCATTTCATCAAACACTTCAAAAGCCTTATCGACCATCCCATTTTGCATGTACCCATCAACCATAGTATTCCAAGATACAACATTTTTAACCGGCATTTCCGCAAACAACCTCTCGGCATCCACAATTCGATCTGATCTTATATACCCATTTAGCATCGCAGTCCACGTTACTACATTCTTCCTGGAATCGACTCTATCGAACAGTTTCCTAGCTTCATCAATTAACCCAATCCTGATATACCCAGATATCAATGCAGTCCAAGTGATTACATCTTTATCTCTCTCACACAAATTATCGAACAGTTCCCGTGCTTGGCTTAATTTGCCTTCTTTACTTAGATTAGTGATCAGCCAATTGGATCGTGCCACACTAGAACTAACACTATAATCTATACTGGTTATCGTAGTTTTGCATTTCACTGAAATAACTGGTCGGGGTAGGTTTAAGCTTCGAAGAACGGTGAATTTATTAAAACATCTGAATGTGATTAATGCTCGAGAAATAATCAACATTTCTTTTCTCAGGCACCAAACAAATCCAATTGAAAAGATTGAAATACCACGGATATAGGTTGGGTAAAATTAGAATGGAGTCCCTCTAACGAATCAAATTATATTTTGCTCCCTTTATTAAGAAAAAAAGATAAATTAATTCTGTATGTTAGATCAAATAGTAAATTGATTCTTTCTGTTAAAATTTTTATCCATTTCTACTGATAAGAACCAGTGTGATTAACGAAATAACTAAATAGTTACAAGTGATGTGTCTAATGTATATCATGATAATATACAGAGGTCAATTTTCAATGATAGGAATGAATAAAATTTTTAATAATAATAAAATCAATTTATTCTCTCATATAATATATAGGGATTAATAAAATACAATTTAACTATTAATATAATAACCTTCATACCACTTCTACCTCAAAACTGAAAACAAGAGTTGTTAAATATAGTATTTATTTATTTATTTTTACATGTAAATATGTAGTTTTTGGTATAATGTTAATTTTAGCCCTCAATACTTATTTCTTTTGTTAATTTAGTCCTTTTTTTTAACAATCTCATTATAAGTTTTGATCATATGTGTTATTTTTGACACAATACCCAGAACTACCCATAGCCCCTCCCCAACCCATAAATAAGAGAATAATGCGCTTCAATACTCTCAAATTCACGTCCTCCTATATTGGCAACAATATCCATATCAATTTAGTCTTTATTCTTTTTTAAGCTAAAACTTTTTTAACGAAAATGCTAACTAAAACATTATTTTTAACAATTTTGGTATGGCAGCTCATGTGGTAGACCATATGTATTTCATGTTGACATGTCACCATTTGTCTTATATATTATTTCAAAAAATAATTTAAAAATTATAAAAATATTCATAAAAATTCTAAAAAAAAGCATGAAGTACAAATAAATTGCCATGCAAGATGGTATGTTTAAAATTTTAACATTTTAATCAATATTTTTATTAAAAAATAATTCGATTCTTTTTGAAAAAATAATGATTAAATTTGATTCTTTTTAAAATGTTAAAAGCTAAATTTAACTCGAACAGAAAATAAAGACTAAATTGGCAAAAATTATAAATATTAAAGACTTAAATTTATTATGAATTTTTTAAGGGTAAATTGCCTAATTGGTGACCCAATTTTTTGAACACTTTTATTTCGATTATCCATAAAAAAAATATGACTGTACACACTACACCATATTTTTAACATTCTTCCCTTCCACCCAATCCCTACTTCCACCATTCTTTCTTCCTTTGCTCCTTTCTTCTTCCATCTTAAAGAAAAGGATAAATCTATGAAAAGGAGTACAACATGGAGGAAGATAGGGGTTAAGACCTGAACTCTGGACCAAAGAAGAAGAAGCAAAACTTTCGCATTATTCTCCACAAAATCATTCGACCACAACTGATTTTTTACCATAAAAAAACAGGACAACTTTATGTTATGTTTTACACCAAGAATCTGGTAATGAAGCAACAAAAATCGAATTGACTGATGATCATAACTTGCCAGGCCCCGCTAATTAAAAGCTTTAGAATTACCTCCGCAAGAACAGTAAGTGTGGGGTGGATTTAACTTCAACCAATGGCCTGAAACTCGAAAGCAGGCTTGAATTTGTCCTTTCAACTTGTGCTATCTCAAACATTGGCATACACTCCAAAACCCCACTAGTTTAACCATACCCAAACTGCTTAATACATATATATACTACAAAATACAAAGTATCCTAACATATATAAAACAAAATGGTTGTAACTATTAGGATCATTTTGATTCCAGAAAACAAGAAAGATTTATCGTTACCAAACAGACTGCTTGAGAGACTAAAACATCGCTTTGAAAATGCAGTGAGGGGACAAAAACAAACAAACACATGAAGCTTGATGAAGAGTATCCTTGGAACAAGGTTTAATGGTGGAGACAAGCCACATAAGCCATGAGTGATATGTTGGTGAAGCTGTGGTGAGAATAGTGCGAAAGTTTTGGTTCCTCTTCTTTGGTCCAGAGTTCAGGTCTTTACCTCTATCTTCTTCCATGCTATACTCCATTTTCATAGGTTTATCATTTTCTTATTGATGAAAGAAGAAGGGGGCAAAGGAAGAAAGAATGGTGAAGAAGATGACCAACACTAGTGGAGGTCAAAAAAAGGGTTAAAAAAATATGACATGTTGGGATGATTAATTTTTTTAATAATAATAATAATAAACTTACCATAGTAATTATTTAGTACCTACCCCACTAATGACTTCAATTTTTTTTTCTCTAAGATGAATTATATGAAATTGTTGATTTTTAACTAAAATTATCTAATTAGACACATTTTCTTATCGAGTCAACAAATCACATTTCGCTGAAAACCCAAAAGTTAAATTTCAATAACTCTCACGTTTAACCCTAAATTTTTTATTTTTCAATTTACTCTCAACTTTTCTTTTTAACTATTATTGTTAGGCAGGTGTTTAATATAATATCCTCCACTCTAAATATTTTATAAGATAAATACTCAATTTTGGCACTTTCCAAATCCCAAATTTATTAAACATAAAAAACAATGTTGTCTATAAAAAAAACAATACTTATTGAATAATATCTATGAATGACAAAAACACATCTTCTAAGAATTGAAAATTGTGTAAAAGGCCAAAAACATAAGTAATTAAAATTAATCAATATTTAAGCTTTTAATATACAAGTCAATGTTGAGCAAACTTATTGCCCCATTTTTCTTCAATTTTATTCACTCCTTTGTTGCTATGCCAATGGATAAACAAATTTATGCTTTTCTTTAGCAGGTATTATTATTATTATTATTAAAACATCTACTTATTTCGAATTATTTCGAATTTAGATAATTTGGGTTCTAATTAATTTTCGATTCAGATCGGTTATATAAAATTCAATATAAAAATATAAGGGTAAACTACACTAGTAGTCATTTAACTATTAGTAAATTTCTTTTTTACTGATCCAATTATAAAAAAATTATAAAATTATCATCCAACTATTCGACTTTTTTTTTTGGTTACCAACCATCAAATTAACAATGGAAAGATAACAACTTTAAAAATTAGCAAAATAGTAAATTTAACCCTCAAAATTTATATATGGTGTAATTTGGTCTTTTTTGCAGTTTTGCTTTTCTTTATAGTATTGAGGATAATTTTTTTTAAAAATGAGATAAAATGAAAATTATCTTGAATTTTGTTATGTTTCTATTTTTATTATATTTTCAATTAAATTTAATTGATAAATTTATAATTTTTTAGCTTTTTTTTTAATTGAAACGACCACAATGAAAAGAAAAAATGTATGGTGACTAAAAAAATTTTATCAATAGTTAAGTGATTACTAGCATAGTTTACCCAACATATAATTGTTACAGTGTTGCTTTACCAGGAGTCTAAACTTTAAGAATATGAATCCCATTTCCCTTATGCCTTCCTTTGTTTTCTTCCATTTTCAATTCTCTAAGCATTGTTTTATTTATATTTTACACTCATTTCACACTTCCACTTTGATTTTCAGTGTTGGGTCTGAAATTTTCTGTCATCCAAAGGAAAATATATAATTGAAGATTCATGGTATGATTTTAAAATCTTTTAGCATTTTGATGGTTTTTCATAGCTTTTTTTTTTTTTTGTGACAAGTTAATTTCATCACAGTTGTTTGATGAAATGTTATGGCAGAGAAAATCCAGTGAGTGAACAAATTACAAATAATTGAAGTGCTACTGCAATGGATGCTAGTTATTCAAAAACAGTAAGGTATGTAGTTTCAGCAGGCAATGTTTAATGTATTTGAAATACAGTTTATGTTCTTTGATATGATTCTTCAATGGGATTCTTCCGATACCGATTTCAGATTCCGATATGATCCTGATAACAACACTTGCTCATCCACTGAGAAAGGCCGTCTCTCAAAATTTATGACCAAGAAGAACTACAATCAAAAGACTGCAATTGGCCACAAGAAAGAACTGTCCAGGGTGTTTTCCGAAGACTACGAGGTCGTCGAGAAGACGATATTCGATCCTCGAGGACCCGATATTAGCCGATGGAACAAGCTTTTCTTAGTAGCTTGTTTGATTTCCTTGTTTGTAGACCCTTTATTCTTGTATCTTCCACAGGAAAAGAAAGGCTTATGCGTGACTGTTTCATTACCTCTCGAAATCGATCTCACTATTATTCGATCGGTAGTTGATGTGTTTTACGTTCTTCAGATTTTTATTCGGTTCCGAACAGCTTATGTTGCTCCGTCTTCTCGCGTGTTTGGGAGAGGAGAGTTAGTCATTGACCCTTCCAAGATCGCTTCAAGGTACCTTCATAAGGATTTTTGGCTCGATATCATCGCAGCTCAACCATTACCGCAGGTACCGGATTCATTTTTTTTCAAGCAATATCGAACTTTTTCATCGAATTCAACACTTGTTTTATGCACATTGCAGGTATTGGTTTGGTCTGTAATTCCAAAATTAAATGGTTCGCCGATGGTGCCTACGAAAAACATCCTACGATTAATCATCATATTCCAATATCTCCTAAGGCTATACCTTATTTATCCACTTTCATCTCAAATCACCAAGACTACTGGTATTGTGACCGCAACAGCATGGGCCGGTGCAGCTTATAACTTGATGCTCTATATGCTAGCAAGCCATGTACGTTAATCAATAAATCCCGAACTGAAAAGTGTTCAAACACAAGCTCTTTCATGTATATATATATCGAAGTTTACCGAGAATGCTCCTCTTTCAGGTTTTAGGAGCAACTTGGTATCTGTTATCACTCGAACGGCAAGAGGAATGTTGGAGAAAAGTTTGTAGTCTTCCCCCTTTGGACTGCCGGTACGAGTATTTCGACTGCCGATCGATTGGTGACCCTGCTAGAGCTTCTTGGTTCAATGCAAGCAACATATCAAGTCTATGTGATCCAAGCAGTAACTTCTATCAGTTCGGTATATATGCCAACGCATTACGTATCGGAATAACATCCGAAGGGTTTTTCGAGAAGTACTTTTACTGTCTTTGGTGGGGCTTAAAAACTTTGAGGTAAAATACCTTATAATGCTACATAACATATAATTGAAATTCACTTTGTAATGAATTTAATGCATTTTTTTTACCAAATTTTGCAGTTCATTGGGACAGGGTCTTTCTACAAGCACTTACGTTGGTGAAATAATTTTTGCAATCATCATTGCTATTCTTGGATTAGTGCTTTTTGCATTGCTGATTGGAAATATGCAGGTAAAATCCTCTAGTTTTGATTTCTACCCCATTGTTATAGTTTTTTCGGTTAATACGAACCTTCGGTTTTTCAGACGTATCTCCAATCCACGACGGTTCGACTTGAAGAATGGCGGATTAGGAGGACCGATACAGAACAATGGATGCATCACAGGCAACTTCCACATGAACTGAGGCAGAATGTTCGAAGATACGATCAATACAAGTGGGTTGCGACTCGGGGTGTTGATGAGGAAATGATTCTAAAGAGTCTACCGGTTGATCTCCGCCGAGACATCAAGCGTCATCTCTGCCTCGATTTAGTTCGGCAAGTGCCCCTCTTTGATCTGATGGATGATAGGATGCATGATGCAATATGTGAAAGGCTTAAACCTTGTCTTTATACCCCATCGACGTGCATAGTTCGTGAAGGCGATCCCGTAAATGAGATGCTTTTCATCGTCCGAGGCTACCTAGATTCATGTACTACTAATGGAGGACGTACAGGGTTCTTCAACTCGAGCCTGATCGGTCCCGGTGACTTTTGTGGTGAGGAGTTATTAACATGGGCATTGGACCCTCGTCCAGGTGTCGTCCTTCCATCGTCTACACGCACCGTTAAAGCGATCACCGAAGTAGAAGCTTTCGCACTCGTTTCTGAGGACTTGAAATTCGTTGCATCCCAATTCCGAAAACTACATAGTAAACAACTTAAGCATACATTTAGATTTCATTCACATCAATGGAGGACATGGGCTGCATGCTTTATACAAGCAGCTTGGTTACGGTACAAGAGACGAAAAGAGGCTGATGCACTGAAGAAATGGGAGAGTATGGTGACCGGTTCACCGGAGAGAATGGCAGAACAAACGGCCGCTGCACCACTTTCAGCGGCAGCCACGGGTTTTGCCTCATATGCGGCGAAACTGGCAGCTAGCACAAGGTCAAGAGGTGGGAGTAGTAGGTGTGGAAATGACTTCGACATATTAAGCACTTTGCAAAAGCCAAATGAACCTGATTTTACAGTTGAAAGATAATAACCATACATTAACCATAAATTTAAAATGGAAAATTGGGTATGACCCAATGGATGTTCAAAGGCCTAAGCCACTAAAATGGGTCTTAGGAAGACCCAATCTGGGGCAAAATTAAAACCCTAAAACCCATGTGCTTAGCTCCTTTCTTTTTGGGTTAATATACCATTTGGTACCTACATTTAGTTTCAATGTTCAATTTGGCGCCCACACTAAACAAAATCATGTGACCCAATAAATAGTCAACATGTGTGCTCTAATAAAAAACCATAGGTACTTAATTGGGACAAAAGAAAAACTCAAGTATCAATTTAGAAAAAAAAACTTATGTACCAAACTAAACATTAAAATCAAACTCAAATATCAAATTAGACATTAAAATCAAATATAAGTACCAAATAACGTATTAACCTTTTCTTATTTTGAGGTTAAAACCTCATTTTTCAATCACCATAAAAATGTAAAACTAAAATTTAAATTTTCTTCCCATTTTCTTATTTTTTTTCCTAGTTATACTCAAACCTAACTTTTACAATCATAGAAGACAAGATTAATTATAAAAAAATGGTAGTATGAAAGAAGAGTTTTTGAGTCTTTGAAAAGACAAATAGATATGATAATTATCACTAATTATCATTTATCATTGCGTTTTGCATTGAATTGATATAAATAAATAAATATATATAGTAGATTTTAAATAAGGTGAGGTTTTTTTTATTTTATTGGAATTTAAATTTGTTTATTATTTTTACATTGGGGTTTTAATAAATTTTGGTCCTACTTAAGTTTTGAATTTAGCAATTATTCTCACGCTTGAATTTTTTTTGTCTAAATTAGTCTCAGAACTTAGTAATTGTTCTAATATTGAGGCCTAAACTTGGCAATTGTTTCCACATTGAGACCTAAACTTTAGGGTTTTCAAGGAAATATCAAGGACTAGCTTAGATAATAATAAAAAAGTTCAAGTTCCAATATGGGTACAATTGCCAAATTTAAAGTCTAATTTGGACAAAAAGAATTTAGATCTTAATATGGGAATAATTGTCAAGTTTAGGCCCAAAAAAATTATTTAACCCCTTTTTATGTTATTTAACCATAGGCTAATCCTTGACTATTCAATAAGGGATTGTTCTTTGTCTCGACAATATATATTATAACAATTAAGTTATACAAGTTGTTTGATAGTATAATCGAAGCAGCTACCATGAGTTGGGCAAAGAACCACAAATTTTGGTGGTTTGAAAGAGCTTGGGGTTGAGTTTTTACAAGGTATAAGTTATCCGGATGACCTCTCCTTTTACTCTAGTACCGAGGGTTATGGTATTTATAAAAATGGAGTGATTGGGTGTGCGTCTCAACCACCCTTACTCTATAGGTGTCGCACAAGAGCGAATTTAAGGAGACAAACAGGGCCTCGGCCTCCCCAAAAAAATGGAAAATTAACCTTTTAACCCCCTTATAAATAATAATTTTGTAAATTTATATATGGTAAATTTATACTTTAGCTCCTCTAAAAATAGAAAAAAATCATTTTAATCCTTTCAAAATAATGAAATTATAAATCAATAAATGATAAATTTATATTTTGACATCTCTAAATTTTATAATTTAATTCCGACTTTCAAAAAAATTTCATGAATTCACCTATGATGTCATGGTATGATGGATGCCAAGTTAAGGTATTATTAAAATTGACTTGAAGGGACTTAATAAGACACTTGTCAAATTGCGGGTTTTTTTTTTTTGGTGTTAGGAACTCTTCTTCAACAAGATGTTTAGCCAAGAACATAAAACCGATGCCACACTTCACTAATTTTCACAATCGTTAACTGATATGATAAAAGTATAGCAATATATATTAGCATAATGACTTATTCGGTCTTCCAATTTTATAAACAAAAATTATTTTAGCTCTTAATTTAATTTTTCGCTTCTTTTAATTTTTAAACTTACATTATTTATCAAATCATCTCAAAATAAATAAAAAAGTTAATGCCTATTAACTTTGTTGACATGACATCCATGTGACAATCCACGTGTATACTCATTAGCAATTAATTAATTTTTAAAAATTAAAATATCAAAAAAATATTTTTTTTATATTTTTTATACATTTTTATTAATTTTAATATTTTAAAAAAATTATTTAATTATTGACGTGACATCCACGTGTATTCTACGTTAATAAAATTAACATTAACTTTTTCATCCATCCTGGAAATGATTAGCGAACAACAAAAATTTAAATGAAAAATTAAAATATAATTTTTTTAAGGTTGAAGCAATAAATAAATTATTATGCCTATATATTCCATAAGTATTTATTTATTAATTGTTGTTTATTGCAATGAATGGGTAGCAGTTTTTCTCCAAATTAATCAAAACAAAGATAGAAACCTAGTTTTTAAGCATTTGCTTATCCAGTCCTTTTTATTATTTTTAGGGTTTATATGTTTAAATATGCTTCCGATCCTCGTACTTTTTGAACATTTAAAATATAATCTCTCTATTTTTATGAATTTTATCCAACTTATTTGATTCGAAAATTAAAGTCTAATTGATAACATTATTAACAAATTTATATATTGATAACACTATTAATATTTTTATTAAATTTGAATATATGACATTTTAATATTCAAAGTTCTGATTTAAAAATTAAAGTCCAATTGATGATACATATTCGACTTTAACAAAAGTCAATTGACAATATTACCGATCAGACTTTAATTTTTAAATCAGATTAATAGTTGGACTAGAAATTCTTGAAATAAAAAATAGGGGATTAAGTTTTAAAAGTGGGTATAGGGACTAGGAAATAATTAGGCCCTTTTTATAATATCAAAGTTCAAGTGGAATGAGGTAGCTTTCCAACTAAGGCTTAAAAATAATTATAGACATTACTTGAATTTTAAGAATATTTTATAATCTTAACTAATTTATGCATGCATTTGAGTCACATGGGATATCTTCAACTTTTCATTATGTTTTTTTTAAGCTCAATTTTGAGGAATCCTAAGTTTTTTTTTTCCATAGGAAGAAAAAATTATTTTAGTTGAGATTAAAAAAAATTAAAAGGAAGAATTTTGAAATTAATGTACTAAATAACTATATATATATTAGTAAAAAAAATTCTAAATCTTTTTCTCTTTTTTCTCAAAGACGTTTGCTTATTATCTTTTGTTTTGCTCAGCGGCGGTGTCAAATTCCAGAGCCCGTCTTTTTCTTCCTCCTACTAATCTTTTCTTTCTTTTTTTTTTCTCATTCATTCTACATGTCTTCTCTCTTTTTCAGTTTACAGATCTATTTTGTGGTGATCTTTATTATTTTCACAAGTTGTGATGGATAGATGACGGTGTCTGTTGTTCGCTAAAACTCCACCGGTCACCAATAGTTTTTCTTGAAAAGTAGGTGGCTCTTCGTTAGCTTATTAATCTATTTCTGTTTTGAAAGTATTTCAAAATAAAAAATAATTTCACAAGTCGATTTGGACCGGTGTTGTCTTAAGTTTTATATTTTTGTTGTTTGTTTTTCCATTATTTAATAAATCTTCAGTTTTAAAAATTTTTGTCTGCCCTTGTAACATGTTTTTAGTCTTTCTTATGCATGTAATCTTAGTTTTATAAGTGATTTTAGGGATGGTTTTGTTGTTGTCCTTTCTAGTTTGGTGAATGTTCAATTCTTTTGCCGATTTTTGCTTGCCGTTTTAGACCATCCTGGACTGATTTCCTTATCGTATTCACTACTTGTAATCACTCCAGATATGTTATGCTTGACTTGTGACAAAGTCAATTGTCAACGTGTCATAATGTTCTATTGATACCGAGACTAAAACATTTGTTGTGTTGATGAAGTTTGTCATTCATCATCTACGACGAGTGTTTGTTATTTTCTCTCCTGAATTATATGATTTGATTTCTTAAATAAATTAGTGAATATACCTTTAAAATATATATTTATTTAAAAGAAGAATAAACAACCTAGTCAGAAAGCAAATCCATTGTTCTCTTCTCTGCTCTTTCAATATATATTTTTATTTCAGAGAAAAAAAAAAGAAATTATGACAGCTTAATTACGTGGCATGACGATTGTCTTTAGGCATGATTACTTTGGTAGCTTAATTAAATTAGTCTTTCTACTATTAAATGGATTAATTTAGTCATTATATTATTAAAAAAATTAAATAAAATTAAATTGGAATAAAGTTAGTATTTATTATTAAAAAATATTTTTATATCTTTTTAATTTTAAAATAATAATATAAAATATAATATGATATTTTATGAAAAATTAAAAATATATAAAATTATTAAAGAAATTGTATAGAATGAATCTAGACAAACGTGAAGAAACATTTTTTATTTTTCTAAAAAATTATTTTGTGTGGGATTTAGTTGGCTTTGAATTTAAATTTAAAAAAAAAAAGAATTCCGTACCTGACTCAGTGTATAAATAAACTAAAGCCAGTATTGAGCAATTTTCAATTTCAAGGTATTCAATGGCAGGTGTGGGGAGCAATTAGTGTTGGATGAAGCAAATGAGCAATTACAAAAGAGTTTAACATAATAATTAATGCATTAAAATTTGGGATCCCAATGGCAACTAAATTATGTATGTCTTTGACCAAATGTTTTGATGACATTGGATTGGACCAACCCTCATTTTGGAATTTGGAATATAAAATTGAAAATACCTACCATAAAAATATGGCCTAGGCCTTATACTATGTAAATTACTTTAATTTTAAATGTCTATTATGTTGATGTACTCTTTAGCTCAATTGGTATGCACATTATTGCTGATGTAAGAGGACGTGAGTTCAAATGTGTTGAAGTGTATTATCCTCCTATTTATGGGTTTGGGAGGAAATTTCGGGATTTTTAAGCATTGTGTCAAAAATGATATAGGAGGCTAATTTTTTTAATAATTTCGTCAAAAAAGACGGTAATAGTATTTCAACTATCTTAAAAATCATTAAATTATAAATTTATATGTGGTAAAATTATATTTTGGCTTCTCAAAAATTTATAATTCAATTTCGGCCCCTCTTTAAAAAATTTCTAGATTCATCCTTGAGTGAAATGTGAGATTTAAAAAACTTGATGGAAGAGATGAGTTTAAAGAAGAGGAGAGAGAATGAAAAGAAAAAGATAGTAAAAAAAAGTAAGAAAGAAAAAGAAAAAAAGGAGATGAAAACATTTTGTTATATTTAACAGCGAAGTAATCGGTTTAATTGTTTCTTTAATGACAATGACCAAATTAGTAAAAAAAAAATTTGGGTGACCAATATTTCATTACATTTAATGTTAGAGTAATTAATTTGATCAATTCTTTTAATAATGGTGACCAAATTAACAAAAAAAAAATTAAGGCAACTAAAATAAGAATCACTTCTATTTAGAAGGACTAATAAGACAATTTACCAAAAAAATATGTTTCAATAGAAGAATGCACATGATAAAAAAAGATGGAGGGATGATAAGATGTTGAGTGATTATGATAAATTAGGGTAAATTTTAATTTTTTTTAAATATAAAAATTTTCAAAGAAAACAAGGAATGGAGTAGACTTGGCCTAATCTGTCCTTTCCCAAGTCTCTCGGATTTATTATTTCGTACAAAAAAAATTCGTAAGTAAATATATATATGGAAGATCTATTTATATTAGTGTAAAATTTAATTCTTTGTATAATTAATATTTTAATAATATAATCATTTTATTTTATATTATATGTAAATTAAGCATGTTAAATTTTGAGTATATTAAAAATGTTTAACCATATGTTTTATGTAAAAAAAACTTTCAACCATTAAATATATATTAATAAAAACAGTATTTTGGATAAGTATGATAGCGATATCGGATCTATTTGAAAATTTACATGGATAAAAGATATAATTATTTTGATAAATTCATCTATAAAATTGTTAAAATATTAATTGTATAAAGAATAATGAGTGTAAAACAGTTATTTTATATCGGTGTGAGTGGATATTCTCCCACTCTCTTTACATAAAAGGATAAAATATGCCATAGGCCCCTTTACTCTTCACAACGTTGGAATTTATCCACTGCACTTCTATATTCAGGAATTTAGTCCCTCTATTTTTCGATTTTCAAAATTTAGGTCAAATGACCTTGGCTCCCTAAAAATGAAAACCGTGCAATTTAGTCCCTTTATGAATAATGAGAATTTAAGTTAATACATCGTAAAATTGCACTTTGCCCCCCCAAAATAAAACAAAATGATTTAGTCCTTTCAACAATGATGAAATAAAAAATTAATAAATGATAAAATTATATTTTGACCTCTTAAAAATTTATAATTCAATTCCGATCCCCACTAAAAAAATTGGATTCGCCTTGCATTTTCAAATAATAAAAAAACTCTTTTGATAACAATGCAACTAAATAATGTGGCCAACAACCTCTTAGCCTAGTGGACAAGAGTATTATATTGTAGGTATGAGAGCTCGAGTTCAATTCCAAACAACCATTCCCCACTCCCAATTATAAAAATAGAGCAACAAAAAAACGATGTTGTAATGAACTATTGGATCTGAATTTGAAATTTAACAAAATAATTTTAATTAACTATTGGATCTGAATTTTGAAATTTAAAAAGTAAAGAGACTAAATTTCTAAAAATAAAAGTATAGGGACTAAATTCTAAATTTACTAAGAGTATAAAGACTTATTTCATATTTTAACCAATATACATAATGAAGAAACGTAAAATATGTTTTAGAAACAGGAGACATTGATCATTACTGAAAATCTTATCGGTTTCCTTTCATGTCTCTGCCGACTTTTTCTTTTAGCGAAATGGTAGGCATCTTTCACTCCTTTTGTTTCACAAAAATCAGCCCAAAAAATGGATAATTGCAATTTTGTCCCTTATAAAAAAGTATACTTTGGTTCTGACAAGAAAATTTTTAAAAAAATTATTTTAATCTTTTTTCAAAAATAATGAAATCATAAACTAATATATGATAAAATTATATTTTGATCTCTCAAAAATTTATAATTTAATTCTAACCTCTCCAAAAAAATTTTCTGAATCCACCCCTGACAAAAAAGTCAAAACATTATTAATTAAACTTGTAATTTTAATTGAGATTTAATTTCAATTTATATATTCTTGTATTCTTAATTAGTATTCCGAATTTCATATTCGAGACATATAATCGAAGCATGAAGCCTAGAATAGAACTTGAGCTTATGTTTTTACTACGTAAACAAGCCTAATCAAGTTTGAGTAGCTCGATCTTTATTTCAAATCAAACTCAATATTTAGAAGGTAAAACTCAGTTGAACTCTATTAGATAAATTAATTAAATCGAGTACATTTTAGTAGCTCAATCTTTATCTCAAATCGAGATCGATTTTTAAAAGTGAAACTATATTGAACTCGGATTGAACCTCAAATCTCAAATTTCAAACTTAAGCTTCTTATGATTTGAGCTCAATGAAATTTTACTGGTAAAAGTATCATTGAGGTCCTTGTATTAAGAGTCAGATTGCATTTTGCCCCTGTACTAAAAATATGGCAAATCAGTCCATGCACGTTAGATCAAATAGCAAACTTGTCTTTCTATTAAAAAAATCATCCATTTCTATAGTTAAAAAAAACTAGTGTTATACATCAGCATGAGGTGCATGTGACACGCCATATGTCATTATCTAGTTATTTCATCAACCAAACCAGTTTTTAACATTAGAAATGAATCAATTTTTTAATAGAAAAGACCGAATTAATTTTTAATTTAACGTATATAGCTTAATTTATCCCCTTTTTAAATAAATAAAATAAAACACACTCTGACTCATAATATAGGTACGTCGCGATATTTTAACTAAATTTATAATCAACTTAAAGGTTTGACTAAAAGTGTAAAACCAACTGCAAATAACTGTCGTTGCCAAACAAACTATTTATTTTCGGTTTATATATAGGATTATCGGAAGAGTAGGGTCCATAGAATAATTATCCACTTTTTTCCTATAATAATCATGCATTTGTTCATAAACCTACACTTTTCAACTTAATTATTATGTAAATATCCCAAAAATTCCCTAAACCTACGCTTCCGTCAAATCATTCACAAAATTCCCAAAAATTAAAGCTAAAAGTTTAATTATAAATTAAACTTCTTTTCAAAGTTTAAGTTCGTATGCATGAATGTTGCATGATCATGGTTTTTCTATTAAATATTTTTAATAAAAAATAATTTTATATAATTTTATTTCGACCCTAATACCAAACCTGAATCCAAAAATTTTTTTAGGGAGACGAAATTGAAATATATATTTTTAAGAAGTCAAAAAATAATTTTATCATGTATTAATTTATGATTTCATTATTTTCTGAATAGACTTAATAGATTTTTTTAAAAATTTTTGAAGGTTAAAATGTAATTTACTCGTATATTAATTTATAATTTAAATGTTTTTTAAAGAGTCTGCATAATAATTTTTTCATTTTGAGGCACAATCCCTATCTAATACTAAATTTCTGACTTCACGAATTAATAAATTTATTTATAAAAACCTATCTATCAAACAAAATGGAAATAAAACTTTCGGTTGCATGCATGAAAGTCAAAGAGTCAATCCCCCGACATTTATTTTATTGTTTTGCTTTCTTTTTTTTTTCAGATCAGTCCATTTCTAATGAAAGACACAGCCATGCACTTTCCCCTATTCGCTATCGGGGGGGGGGGGCTTCAACTTAGAAAACTTCAAAAAGCACCTTAAAATCAGGCTTTTTTTTTTAATTATGGTTTTTATGTTTCATCTGATGTGCACTTGTCTATAGGTCAAACCGGATCACAGTTCAAATTTTTTATATTATTTACCTAAGTCGTTTTTGGTTTAAACTAGTTCGATTCGTTATTCAATACTTTGCGAATGTAATTATTGATACCGATATGTTTTAATTGTAACTTCTCATGCAAATGTATTTTGTAACTTCAAAATAGATATATCGATTTGGGTAAAAGTATTGGGGAAATTCTTATATTAAGAGTTGAATTGTATTTTGTCCGCTCTACTGAAAAAATAAGCAAATTAATCCTTGTATGTTAGATCAAAGAACAAATTAGTCATTTCTATTAAAAATTTCATCTATTTGTATTGTTAAAAACTAATGTGACTGATAGAATAACCAAATAGTGACGTGTGGCGTGCCACGTATACCTCATGCTGACGTACAATGACTACTTATACATAGTAGAAATGGATAAAGTTTTTTAACATAAGGATCAATTTACTCTTTAATCTAACATACAAACACTAATTTACCTAGTTTTTTAATTGATTGGTCAAAATGAAATCTGACTTCGACAACAGTACAGGCCTCCATAATACTTTCACCATTAGATTGAAAAGTAATAAAAATAAAATCTGATTCGGAGTATTCAATTACAAGGAAATCACTTGTCTCAAAGTGAAAAAGCAATTGTAGTGGATATAGAAAAAGGATCTCAATGTTTACCCCACATGTACAATGGTGAGATTATGGACTTGAAATTCAAGCCAAATTAATATGTTGCTTGTCTTGGTTTTTGCCCAATTTAGGCGGCAGGCACCCAAAAATGGTTCAATTGCAGTTGAGTCCCTTCAAGAATTATAAAATGATCAATTAATATAATGGTAAAATTGCATTTTTTATCCTCCAAAGTATTTATAATTCAGTTTTGCTTTACCCTGCCGCCCAATAAAAAATAATAACAAAGAAAAGAAAAGAGCATCCCTTTCTTTAGTGCTACATGACAACAACTCTTTGCCAAATAACTTTGAAAGATCCTTTATCTTCCCCTTTTATATTTTGCACAATTTCATCAAATATATATAGAGAGAGAGTTCAATTTTTGGTCAAATTATAACAAACATGCATTATTGTTCGTTTTGGTAATAATTTGTGTTTTTATTTCTATTTTATTAGGGTAAATTATCAAAATAGTCACTTTTGTTTGGCTCAAGATACATTTTAGTTACTTACGTTATTGTGTTGTAACATTTTGGTCACTGAGCCATTAATTGTTGTCAATGGTGTAATGGTAAGCTGACGTGACACATTAAATCATCATTTCAAACGAAAATTTTAGGTTAAAATTTGTAATTGGTCCCTATATTTTTTCATTTTGAGTAATTTAATTTTTTTTTCTTTTATGTTCTTTTAACTTTCCTTTTTTTTTCTCATTCTCTTCTACTTCTCCCTCTGTTTTCCTCCTTCTTCATTTCTTTTAACGTAGTTTTTCTATGTTTTCCATTTGTTAAAACTGGTCCACAACCTCGCATCACTCGAAAAAAATTAAATTATTCAAAAATAAAAGTATAGGGACTAGTTTTAACAAATGGAAAACATAGAAAAACTACGTTAAAAGAAATGGAGAAGGGAGAAAAACAGAAGGATAAGCAGAAGAGAATGGGAAAAAAAAGAAAGAAAGAAAAGTTAAAAGAACATAAAAGAAAAAAATTAAATTGCTCAAAATGAAAAAATATAGGGACCGAATGTATAAATTAACCTAAAATTTTTGTTTGAAATGATGATTTAACATGCCACGTCAACTTACCGTTACACCATTAATGGTAATTAACGGCTTAGTAACTAAAATGTTATAACGCTATAATGTAAGTGACTAAAACGTAACATTTCAAACATAAGTGACTAAAATAGAACTTGAGGTAAACAAAATTAACTATTTTAATAGTTTACCTATATTATTATTTTATTAATATAGTATTTGAGTATCGAATCCATAAATATTTGAATCTGAATATCCAATAAAAACTAAAATATTTGATGGTAAAATGCGGCTCTTTCAAATAGTTTATTACAAGGTAAAAAGAAAAACAAATATATTCCCTTAATTTTTTTCCTTTTTAAATGACATAAGTAAACTCTTAATTAACTAATACTTAAAATACAATTACGTCACGGAAAGAAAGATTAATGATAAAAGTTGATTAAATCTTAGTTCGATTGGTATTGGCATTATTGCGAGTGTAAGAGTACATGGGTTCGAATGCGCTGAAGCGCATTGCTCTCTTATTTAAGAGTAGGGGAGGGATTATGGGTGGTTTTAAGTATCATATCAAAAAGAATAGATATGATAAGAATTTATAATAAAATTAATGTTCGAAAAAAGATGAATGACATTAGACTCCAACCTTGATTTATGATACTAACGAACAATAATTTTATAACTTTAACCGTGACTTTATCGATTATAAAAGAAGAAAGTACATCCCAATGTGAAACTAAAAAGCCTAAGCTAGTTAGACATGTTCACCTATGGGATATTGTCTATATATAGAGACAAAGCCTTGTAACCTATTCTATGACAATTTTATTGACAAATCGGGGAAATAGTAAGGACTAAAAGAGTATTGTAAATTTCCTGAAATTTTCTACAAGTTGATTTATGGTTTGTCCTATCCAATCATTCACTATTCCTTTGCATGCTCCCTCACCCATCCAAAATAAATAAGATTTCAATTATTAATAGGTTTCAACTTTTATTGTTTTACTCGAGTTCAAATCATTTAAATTTAAAATCCGTGTTTTCGGAATAAGTTATTACAAGTTTATACCATTTTAAACTCGAGCCATTTCAGATTCATAATTTTTTATCATCAAATAATCAAGTCAATTCCGATCAATTTTATACTACAATGTGGACATTACAATCATGGCATTCACGTTAGCTTGGTCTCACAATAATTGGTGTAACGTCTACCACTTCAATGTTAATGTCGGGATAAAATAATTGACTGTATATAATAAATTTCATCACTCTTTTTAATTTAATTTATTATGCATGGTGCAAAAGAATTATTGACATATTTTATAGATATTTTAAAAAAAAACTTTAAATCCCTATTGGGTATTTCTCTAGATTTATTATGGATTTAAATTTATTTTTATAAATTATATATATAAATACTTTAATTGAAACAATTAGCTATTTAGACTAACTGATGATATTATAAAAATATATAATTTATTATGTGAAATTAAAGTATAGAAACCAAATCTCAATTTAAACATAGTAGAAAGGCTGACCAATTCAGATCTAATTATTATTATTTTTTCCATAAATTTTTTGTCATGATCGGATTAGACATGAACTATGTCGTGTCGTGAAAGTATAACTTATATATAACTATCTTTTTTGAATACTTACAAATCCTTTAGAGTTTTGAATGAAATAACATGTATCTACAATGTTGAATGCGTATATGCTATGATGTAAAGTTTAATATCGCTTGAAAGTGACGATATTTTAAAGAAATTGTGAATACGAGAAAAGAATAATTTTCAATTATGCCCTCATGACATGAGGGACGAAAGCAAAGAGGGGCAAACAATGGCAAGTTGCCGTTCAGTCTCTTATATTTTTATGAAATTACACGCTAGTATAATGATAAAATTATATTTAGGGTTTAGGGTTATATTTACCTCTCAAAATTTTATTATATTTTTTAATTTTGTCCTTAACGACATGACCTATAACCAGCGGGCTGAGTCGGGTGGTGAAAACTTTGCAGGGAAATTATGAGTGGAGCAATGATGCATCGTCCACTTACCTAAAGCCACGTGGCATCTCAGGGTGATGAAGCAAATTATGTCAACGGACCAAAATTTTTGCAGGCTTTTATTTTATTAATAAGAAAAGCATTTGAGTGTAGTTTTAAGTGTTTGATGACAAAAACAAGTTGCCAAATTCCTGAGGGAAAATAAAGTTGAGAAAAAGTTTCACTCCTTTTTGAAATTGTGAACCAAAAATCTCATATTTAATTAATATTTTATGAACTTTTTTCTTTTTCCAATTCTGAAAGCTACTTCTCCAATTTTTGGATCTTTTAAAATATGGGTAATTTGTTGTTGTTTTTTTCTTGCTTTCTTTTCATTGATGTTTGTATGGAAACAACAAGAAACATGTTTTTAATATAATATACAGTTCACTGATGTAACATGTTTGGGGTAATTAGATGTTATGTATAACGATACATTATCTTTTTTGGCTCGACACGTATCCTTAGAGTTATCTCTGCAGAGATCCTGCGAGCTAGTAGAGTGGAGAGCAGGTCGGATTCTAGGTCACCCGGATGGGTCGGATTTTGTGATATATTTTATAACAAGGGGCGAAACTAAAGGGGTTGGCAGGGGCCCCGACCCTCCTAAAATGAGAAATTTTCTATTTAGCCCTTTAAAATTTTAAATTAATAAAGGTAAAATTACATTTTGTCCCCCTGAAAATATAAAAAAATTTGACTTAATCTTTTAAAAATTATAAAGGTATAGGTTATTAAAATAGTGAAATTATATTTTGCTATAGTAAAAATTACAAGTTAATTTCGGTCCTCGATATCACCTCCCAACAAAAGAAAATCAAACCTTTTAATTTTACACTAAACTTTTTTTTGGACCAAAATTTGTAAGACATACATATCTTGATAGTTATGGGTGACTCTATAAACAAAGATGCAACGATTTTACACATTGGGAAATGGAGGGGAAACAAGGGTATGGGTGGCCACAAGCAATGATCCCTCTCCAAATATCTTAGTGCTTCATTCATTTAAAAAATTGTTTTGTTTGGGGCTCTATATTTCCATTTTTTTTACATTGCTTATAGTCAATAATTTTTTATAATTTAGATAAAAAAAAGTATAACAGATAAAAAAAATCAAATATAAAAGTTCTTAGGATAGTCACTACTAGCGGTCTAAAATCCATTTGGGTTTGGGCCAATAAGGTCGCAGACTGAGCTTGCAGGCAAAGCTCGTTCGTCGAGCCTACTCTTCTGTGAAGTTATACATGTATGAGAATGTGTACACGTACGTGTTAAATCTAGAGTAGAATACATGCCTGTATGCGTTGAGCATACTTAGCATGTCATCTCAATGAACAATACTTATATTATATAAATAGGTAAACATCATAAAAGAAAAGAGGACAAAAAAAATACCTCAACAAAAGAAAAAAAAACAACAACAACAAATATAATTCAAAAGTGAAATAGTGACATAAGAAGCATTTCATGAAAATGATATAAATATTTATAAAATAATTGGAATTTTAGAAAAAAAAATCTAAATTTGATAGTACTGTGGAGAATAATCAAACATATAGTTATTTCAGTTAATTGTGGAAATAATGTCGGCAACTAACAATCTAGACACTGAATTATAGGTTTAATCCTGTCATTATTTATGTCTTACAGTTATTAGATATTACTTAAGTCTGAGTGATAAAGAAATTGATAATTTTAAGTAAAGTTTTAAGATCGAGTTTTGTAAGAAAAATAATGTTTATTAAAGATATGATTCAATTCGACTTCAAATTTAATCGAAATTTAATATATTTATGAAATAAAAGAATTTCCAAAAATATAATATTTGACAAAAAAACTATTTCATATAAGGTTGATTGAATTCAATTAAATTGGATTTTTTGAACCGTCCACGATAATTTATTTAAGTTTAGTTCTCGATTTTCTTATAATAATTTTGAGTTTTGGTTTTTTTTTTCATAAATATTTCTAAAAAATTATGTTTTCATGTAATTAAAGATATTAATAAACTTATTTAGAATTGGTGGGTTAAATTGTGTTAAATTTTTTTTTCTCCAAACTGTTTGCTTCTTATCTTTTATTTTGTTTTGTGGCGATGTTAGTCTCCGGACTGGCTATCGCTCGCCTTTTTCTCCCTTCCACCAACCTTACTTTCTTTCTTTTTCTCATTCACTCCACATGTCTTCTATCTTTTCAGTTTTTAATCTATTTTGTGGGTATCTTTATTGTCTTCATAAGTTGTGATGGACAGATGACAATGCCTGTCGTTTGCTAAAACTCCATCGGCCACCAGTAGTTTTTCAGAATAATAAATTATTTCACAAGTCAATTTGGACCCGTGTTGTCTTAAGTTTTACATTTTTTTTGTTTTTTTTCCATTGTTTAATAAGTTTTCAGTTTTAGAAGTTTTTGTCTGCTACTGTAGCACATTTTTTAGTATTGCTGATGCATGTCACATTAGTTTTACAAGTGATTTTAGGGATGGTTTTGTTGTTGTCCTCTCTAGTTTGGTATATGTTCGATTCTTTTGTCGATTTTTACTCATCACTTTAGATCATTCGAGGTTGATTTCATTATCGTATCAAGATAATTAAAAAGCCTAATCAAGTTTTAGGTCTTTATAAATTAATTTTTTTATTTTTAATTTTAGAAATTTAGTCCCTCTATCATTTTAAATTAACAATTGAAGTTCAATTGATAAGACGTGAAATGAATTACAGTAAATTAACAATTGAAGTTCAATGAAAATCCCTTGACGGTGTTATTAAATGGATTTCAATTAGTAATTCAAGACGAAAAAAATTAAATATAATTAAAAGTAAATAGACTAAATTATAAATATGCAAAAATATAAGGATGAAGCAGAATTAGAGCAAATGAAACAAGCACAAGTTTTTGTTTTTAATTATTAATGAAATATTTATGCACTTAGTGCAATTACCTATACACGCGGTTCCACAAACACACAAAAACTTGAGTTAACTGCGCATGCAAGCATGCAGAAGCTTACACATAACAATTAATTAAATATATTTATTTATATGCTGAATTATCCACTATTAAGCAATAGTAATTATGAGTTTATAATATCTAAACATAGGTTGGGCAGGAATTAGGCAGACAGATTAAAAAAATAGCCTCAAAAGGAAGTGCTGAAAAAGGCCATTTTTGGGGATTGAGGATGTTAAATAATCAATACCCACATTACTTCAATTTGGTTCAAACAGCATAGGTTCAGTTCCAGTAATCCTGGCAATTGGATGTAATGAATAAAATATAACCCTAAGTTAATGCAACAATGAGGACCATATATAAAAGGTAATAAAGATATTAGCAAATGGGATTTGTTTAAAATAGGTGAGGGTGGAGAAAAAATTATAATTTTTTGGAGGGTCAAATTTAAAATGGATTAAATTGTGTTATTAAATTTTCAGTGGGTCAATAATGAAAGTTTTCTATTCTATTAAGAACTAAAGAGTTTAAATAGAATGATTTAATGTTCAAGAGGGGCTCAAGGGAAATTCTCCTATTTAACTAAGGAGGGTCAAGGCTCCTCCTACCTACCCCTTTGGTATATTCATGTCTTGAAGTTTGTTGATGCCTTTCTATCCTGAGTTAAATTGAGGAATGGGTTGGAACTTGTACTTCAAGATGCTCTCTAGCACTCGAGTCAGTGCTTTAACTACACGATAAAAGGTTAAAAGTGAAAATATGGTAAAATTAAGTACGAATAAGAGGTAATACATGAAGTAAAGTCAAGGTTTAGTATTTATAGTTAATTATTGGACAACCTATTTGCTACCTAGATTTATCGATTGGACAATGATTACTTGATGTGACGTCTCCTATTTGTTAGGAACGTTAGTAGGTAGGCTCATAGGCCTCAAGGAGTGTCACGGGCCGCAGTTCAAAGCCCGTGATTATTACACAAAGAGCTTTCCATGGAGGTCAATCTATTAAATGAGACTCATTTGAATCACTTGAACTGGCTCGATTCGAAGAACAAGTGATGAATCTCATTTACTTGAAACCTTGGTGGTCCAATGAAGCACTTATGGCAAATTAGGACTACCTTGGTAAAAATAGAAAGTAATTTTAGAAGATTGTAGGAGACTATAATCTGATAAGATTTGATTATGTAATCTTTGGGGATTATGTAAATCCTTTAATTGTAGATAGGCTTTGATCTCGTCTGTTGATGTAAAGTTAGTTATACTGTTGGATTTGGAGAAGATAACCTATAAATAGAGGGTCTCCCCCTCCATTGTAATCATCCATTGTATCCAATGTATTCTAAGGTGAATACTAATTGAGAGCATTTACTCAAACACCTTATGGGTGTTGCTTGTCTGTTCTTTCGAGCTTTATTGTCTTTGAGTTACTTTTGTTATATTTTCGATACCTTAGAGAATTTCTGCAAGAATCTTCACTTTGCAAGAGTTAGGTTGACTTAAACCCAAGAAATCGCCTAAAGCCATATGGGTTGAGAGATGAAAGTTCTAACCCTGTGACACAAGTACTATGCCTATTGGAGTCGGAGCTCTCTTGGGCCTTTTGATGGTAAAAGTAAAATGGAGGTCCAATGGTGGCGGGAGGGGGGTTGGTAGGAGCGTGACCTCTCCTAGAATGAGAAATTCAACCATTGGTCCTTTAAAATTTATAGAATTTTAAGTTAGTACATGGTAAAATTACACTTTGACCCCCAAAACGATAAAATTTTAATTTAGTCTTTTAAAAATTGTAAAAATATAAGGCATTAAAATGGTTAAATTTCAATTTAGCTCTCATAAAATTATACAATTTAATTCCCCTATATTAGGTGTGAGATCGCATTTTGCCCCTTCTACTAAAAAAATGGCCAAATTAGTTTCTATTATTAGATCAAAGAGCAAAGTGGTTCTTTCGACTAAAAATTTTATCCACTTTTATTGTTAAAAATTGCTATGGCTGACAAAATAACCAAACAATCACGTATGGTGTGCCACAAACATCTCATGCTGATGTACGAGGACCACTTTTGAATAGTAGCTTTGGATGAAATTTTTAAAAAAAGAACCAATTTACTCTTTAATCTAATGTATAAGGGCTAATTTGCACATTTTTTGAGTAAATGAGACAAAATGCAATCTGACTTCAAGTACAGGGGCCTCTATGATACTTTTACTACCTTTTAATCCATTTTATCCGAGTATAACAAAGTTGTTATATACTCATTAGCAGAGGAGACACCCCAGGGGGGGCAAGCAACCCTCTAAAAATGAAAATTTTCAATTTAGTTCCTTTAAAAATAATAAATTTGCAAGTTAACACGGTAAAATTACACTTTGACCCTCAAAATATAAAAAAATATATTTTATCCATTAAAATTGATGAAATTATAAATTAATACATGATAAAATTATATTTCGATCTCTTAAAAATTTTATAATTCAGTTACTACCCTCCTAAAAAAGTTTTTGGCTTAGCTCCTGCTGGTTAATAACTTTAATAAGATAGAGTTTTGGAACATTTGTGTATATATTATGTTTATATTAAAATATTAGTATGATATAATTGTATGGTATTCAACATTTTGAGATTTAGAAAGGTTTTGAGGGACAGCATGCCTGGTGGGGGAGTGTATATGAAATAAAAACCCAATGTTTCCTTTGTATTCAACAGGTTTGTCTAACAATGGAGGGTGAATGAGGGTACAAAGGTATGCATAGGCCATATCCCACTAATGTTTTTATTCAATCATAAAAATTAAACAACTGCTCCATATATCACCACCATCTAACCCTCTGAATTGTACCCATAACTTAGCTCAGAAAAATTATATATATATATTTTTTTTGTGTCTCAAAATAAATATCCATAGTGAAAATCATTTTGGCCATTTCACTAAGATTAAAGGAACAAAAAATTAGCCTTTTTCTTGGAGTGACAAAGCATGATCATATAGAAGACAAACAGGCTTATGAATCTTCCTTTGATGTATATCATATTCATCTATTCCATCCGTTTGTATTAAGAGTTAGATTGTATTTTATTCATTTTACTTAAAAAATGGGTAAATTAATCCTTATATATATATATTAGATAAAAAAATAAATTGGTCTATGTATGTCAGATTGAGGTACACGTGGCACGCTATATGTAACTATGTGCTTATTTTGTCGTATAGGAACCAGTTTACTTTTTAATGTA
The DNA here is from genome assembly GCF_007990345.1 of Gossypium hirsutum. Classification (NCBI taxonomy): domain Eukaryota; kingdom Viridiplantae; phylum Streptophyta; class Magnoliopsida; order Malvales; family Malvaceae; genus Gossypium; species Gossypium hirsutum. The sequence goes on from NC_053437.1 coordinate 63,494,314, forward strand.
ATGTACAATGACTAATTCACCATTTTTTTTAAATAGAGGGAGAAAAATATAATTTAACTATTAGCACAAGGATTTTCACAATAATTTCACCGTAAACAACACACACAAAAAACCAAGTGGCCCACGCGTGGGAAGACTAGTTGTGTATATGTGTGAAGAAGCGTGCTATGAGGCACTCACGTGTGGCTAGGTTTTTATATAATACCACCATGAAGAGAATGCACTACTCAATATAGTAGTGGTAGTAGTAATCAAAACAAAAGAAATTTTAAAGCTTTGGTACTTTTGCATTGTAGTTTTTTCATATTGATATGTGTATAGATTAGGAAGCAAAGATACAAGCTTTTAAAGCTTTTGATAGACCCAAAAGCATATATATAAAGAAGGAAAAAAGAGAGTTAAAAATGGAGATGGAGAGTGAAACAAAGCAATCAAAATTTAAGAGGATTTGTGTGTTTTGTGGAAGTAGTCAAGGCAAAAAGAGAAGTTACCAAGATGCAGCTATTGAGCTTGGAAGGGAATTGGTATTTATTTACCATAAAGCTGTTTCTTTTTTCTCTGTTTTTTTTTTTGGGGGGGGGGTCTTTTACACTAATGAGACATGTTTTGGTTATGGTTTTGCTTTTTTTACTTAAAATGGAGGACATGGGTTCTGCAAGAAATCTTTTAAAAGTTGCATAAAGCCATGAACTTCTATTTCCATAAAGGTTGTATTGTTTATTTGTATTGTGTATATCTTCTTGTATAATACCATTTCTTTACTGTTTGAAACCTGTTTGTGAATTTGTTTATATGGTATCTAGCATTTTTTAAAAAGCCCCCTCAAGCTTTTAGCTTTTTTGCTTGTCTTTTATCATTTTTTAATGTGTGTGGAACTCAAATGAGTTTCAATGTTAATGTATATATATACATGCTTGAAACTTTGAATCATAGTTTCTCATTCCCTCTTTAACATACATTGATCTTTGAACCAGTGTCTTGTTCTTTTACAGGTCTCAAGGAACATTGATTTGGTCTATGGAGGAGGTAGCATAGGATTGATGGGTTTAGTTTCACAAGCTGTTCACAATGGTGGTCGCCATGTCATTGGGTAAAAGAACCCTCATTTCTCAGTGAAACTGGCTTTTGTTTGTTGTTGTTGTTATAGTCTTTCCTTATTACAACACAACTGAATTTTTGTCAAGTTATTGTCTATTTGCAGTGTTATTCCCAAGACACTCATGCCTCGAGAGGTATGAAAAAAAAAATGGACCTTCATTTACCTGCATCACTATCTTTTTTGCTCTTACCTTTCACCATTCATGGTGTTTTATTTCTTTTTTAAATCATATTTTTTCACATTTATACCATTTTAGATTAACCAAACTTTTCTAAAGTGTTTTTCTTTACTGGTAATAAAATTATTTAATATTTGATATAGCCTTATCCACAATATTCTGGGAGTATTGCAACTTCCCACTTTACCATTTTCTCTTATAATATTATATTTGGGATCAAAACATGGGTTATTCTTGTGCCTTTTTTTTTGCTGGCCTTTTCTGAAATTTGGTTTTTTTTTTAAATTTAAATTGATTAAAAAATAAACAAATGGACCTTCACCTACCTACAAGTTTCATTATCACCATCATTTTGCTCTTTCTTTTCACCATTCATGGTGTTAGAATTAATTTTCTTAAACTCTGAAAATAATATAATATTGTTAGAAGTAATAATTACGAATCTTTAAAATATTAACTTTTTGCATATCATAAATATAAAAAATAAGTAATCTTTATCTACAAAATCACAGGGACAACTGCAACTTTCTTTACCTTTTTCATATATGTATATATATTTGGGATCACAAAAATGGGTTTCTTTTGTTTTTTTCTTGATTGGCCTTTTCTAAAATTTGGATTTTTTACTCTTTTTTTGCAAATTTATGTAGGTAAAAATATTTACTGGTCAGGGAAATTTCTCAGTGTTAAAAGTTCTTTAAAATAAGTCCATTATACCTGCAACACTCATCATTGCCTCACTGCACAACACTCAAGATGATCTTTCTCTTTTCATTATATTTTTCTGTGCCATTTTGCAGTTAACTGGTGAAACAATAGGGGAAGTGAAAGCTGTTGCAGATATGCATCAAAGGAAGGCAGAGATGGCTAAGCATTCAGATGCTTTCATTGCCTTACCAGGTTTAGTACAATACAAGCCCTTATTTTTACACCAAAATAACAAAGCAAATCAAGTAAACTTATAGCTATCATCAAGTGTGCTTTGCTACCTTCCTCTGCTTTATTTGATATTAGAAAAGATGGAACCCTGAATGCAAAAAGCTGTCCTTCACCTTTAGTTTGCTTATTTAATGTTAACTAATGGTTTCATCTCAGATTAAAAGATAGTTCTAAAAAAGGTGCTATGTTATGGGGATAAGGTAAGTCAGTATTAATACATGTACCTATAATAGTTTAAGGCTTTACCCTTTGTCCACAGGCACTAATTGATTGTTTCAAAGAAAAAAGAATCATTAATTTCATGTTTTCTACTTTAACCTCACTTTAACTGTAGTTTTATACCAGTAACTATTTTGGTATTTCCTATCACATTACAATCAAACGCGTTTTGATTAGAGAGCACAGACCCTAAAGCCTATGATTAGAAAGCAAGCCTTTAGACCCTAGTTCATTGACCTATCAGCATCTTTACAGTTTACACTGAAAATTAGACCTTGTGAGGAACTCTCTTTCCTTGTTTAATTTGAAGTATCCCCAGGACCCCAATGTCGGTGGTGTTTTTACACAGTGCCACCTACCATATCAAGACTGACCTAAAGTACAAAATCCTTAAAACTTTCACTAAAAAGATTGTTTGCCAACTAGCTGCTGCGTCTAATAGGGAATCCTTTTTTGCCACTTTGAAAAGGCTACTCTCTCTTTTTTAGTTCTTTTTCAGCTAAATGTATTGAAACCTTATTGTGAGGATATGCAAATAATGCATTGACAAGTCTCTTTGATTCTATTTTTAGATAGAAATGTGTAGGTAAAAGTACCTTTACAGGTTCTTATATTAGAATATAGAGTGGATTTTGATACTTTTACAGTGAACAAAAAAAAATCCACTTACATGATATATTCACTTTATTCGTTATAACTTAAAAATACACATGCAGGTGGTTATGGAACTCTTGAAGAACTACTTGAAGTCATTACTTGGGCTCAGCTCGGAATTCATGATAAATCAGTATGTCCTCGCCATTTTTCCTTTTATACATGATTAACTTATGTTCCTTTTTGTAACTCGAGTGTGAGTGACAGACATGATTATGTGTCCTTGGAAAATCAATACCAAGGAAGAAGCTAGCAGCCTTGACCCTCTAAAAATGATAGATTTACCATTTAGTCCTTTAAATTTTTATGAAATTACATATTAGTATAATGGTACTAATGGTAAGATTGTAGTTTGGCTCCCTATAATTTATGATTTATCTCTGGTCCCTCCCTAAAGCAATTTTCTAGTTTCATCCCTCATCAATACCATACCCCGGAGCAACATAATACGAAACAAATAATCAATAATGCATAATATTCTACTTCCTTTTTCAGGTTGGCTTGTTGAATGTTGATGGATACTATAACTCATTGCTTTCCTTTATGGATAAAGCTGTGGAAGAAGGGTTTATTAGTCCAAGTGCACGCCAAATCATTGTATCTGCACCCACAGCAAAGGAGCTAGTAAAGAAATTGGAGGTATAAATCAAAGGAAACTTCTTCACTGATGCTATTCCTTCATTAATAACCTGCATACGGTAAAGGTATTATGGAGGTTCATGTACTAAGAGTTAAATTGTATTTTACCTCTCTTTATTAAAAAAAGAGCAAATTAGTTCTTTTTGTTAAAAATTTCATCTATTTCTACTGGTTAAAATTAGTTTTTGTATGTCGGCATGAAGTACACGCAGCATGCCACGTGTAACTGTCTGGTTATTTTATTAATTACCCTAGTTTTTAACAATAGAAATGGATGCATTTTTAACAAAAAAGACTAACTTGCCTCTTGATCTAACATATAAGATTAATTTACTCGTTTTTTGAATAAAGAGAGTAAATGCAATATAATTCTTATAGCAAGACCTCTATAATACTTTTACCCTTGCACATATATATATATGGTATGTCATGTGAAATTGTACATTATTGGTCCATAATAAAAGTGTTCCCGTAAATAATTGTTTTTTTTTTCATGTTTGCTTATCGGTAAAAGGAATACGTACCCTGCCATGAAAGAGTTGCTTCAAAGTTGAGTTGGGAGATGGAACAGCTTGGTTACTCTAAAACATATGATATATCTAGGTAATTGCTTTGGAAGAGAAGGATAGATGGAATTTGGAAGGATCTAATTAAAAAAAAAACCTTCAATGGGGTAATTAATTTTTGTAAATTACTGTTATTGACATCAATATATGAATTCCAGCCTTCTCTTTTAGTGGAAAAAAATATTTTATTTTACATTGTAAGTACTAAAATTATGACCGATTATGTTGTCGAACTCTTTAAATTTTCAAGTATTTATATGAATATAGAGGTGTGACTTTACAAGGATTATGTAATTATTGACAAGAATAGGGTAATTCCTTTCAATCTTATTGATAGATCTCAAGAGTATATATAATATTTATACAACCATAGTCACGTAGGAATAGGAAATATACCTAAATATATGCCTAAAATATATACAATAATATACAATATATTTAGATATTCCCAAAAAATAATATCTCATAATAATATCCTAACACCCTCTCAAGTTGGAACATGCAGATCATAAATGCCTAACTTGTTGAGAAGGTATTCAAATCGCACTTTAGCCTTTGTAAAAATGTCAACCAACTGAACGGAGGTCGGTACATAAGAAGGTGATATTAACCCATCCTATTGCATCTTTAACAAAGTGACAATCCACTTCAATATGTTTAGTACTCTCGTGAAATACAAAATTCTGTGCAATATGCAACACAATTTGGCTATCACAAAATAAATGAATAGTTTTAGGATGATAAACACCTAAGCTCAATAACAAGGCCTACAGCAACTTGAGCTCACAAGTGACGAAAGTCATAGACCTATAATCAACCTCAGCGGAAGATCGAGACACAGTATGTTGTTTCGTAGTTTTCCAAAAAATAGAAGATTGTCACAGAAAGACAAGTCAGATAGTAAGCGGATGTCGAGTTAACGAAATAACAACCCAATCAAAATCACACCACCCCTTTAAGGACAAATCACTATCGGATCTCAATAAAATCCTTTGGTCAAGAAAGCCTTTCAAGTACTGGACAACATGCACAGTTGCATCCCAATGCTCCAACCTCGGTTCATGAATAAACTAAGATAAAATATGGACTGAGTATGCGAAATCATGTCTGGTCACTGCCAAATAAATCAAATAACCCATTAACCGCTTGTATGACTTAGGATTAGTCAAAACTACCCCTATAGCATGCGTCAACCTATGATTTTACTCTATTGGTAATCATGTGGGCTTTGCTCTGAAAAGATCCATCTTACAAAAGAAATATACCCAATAAACTATGAGCTACCTCTATCCTCAAAAAATATATCAAAATACCGAGAACTTTCATATGAAAGCAAAAATTGAGATACCCTTTAAAAGTTTTCAAAGCAGCGAATTCGTTCCCAGTAATAAGAAAATCATCAACATAACTAGCACATTAATGTGTACATATCCCTTACTGTATGTAAAAAGTTAACCAGAATATGATTGAAGAAATCCATACCTTTTAAATGCAGTAACCAGCTTAGCAAACCAACACCGAGGAGATTGCTTTAACCCATACAAAAACTTGTGCAAACGGCAAACCATTCCAGGATTATCAAAGGCAAAACTTAGAGGAAGCTTCATATAAACCTCTTCGTCAAGATCACTATGCAAAAAGGCATTATGTTCATCTATCTGATGTAACTCTCAATTTTTCAAAGCTGCAATAGCTAATAAAGCATGAACAGTTACCATTTTCGTCGTAAGTGCAAAAGTTTCGTTATAGTCAATACCTTCTACCTAGTGATTACCAAAAACAACAAGACGAGTTTTAAGTCTCTCAATACTTCAATCGGAGTTATATTTAATCTTGTACACCCACTTACTACCTAGAGCTTTCTTTATGAGAAAAAGTGTCTCCATAGACCAAGTGTCATTATCCTCCACAGCACAAATCTCTTTTTGCATAGCATCACGCCATCCTGCATCCTTTACAGCCTTTTAAAAATACTATGGCTCGACCCCTACAATAACAACTGTAAAAAAATATCGGTGTTTTACAGTAAATTTGTTACAATCAACATAATGCGCTATAGGAAATGGAGTACCTAAGAAGGCTTTGAAACAAGTGAAACAGGAGATAGACTTTTCTTTACAGCGGTATGAGTGACAAAATCCCGAAGCTTCACTGAGGGAAATGTCTCCTTATGCCCTCATTTCAATTCAGGTGCACCATTACCTAAAGCTCTTTGTACCATCGTATCATTAATGGAAGAAGATGACACCACAGGTGGTGAACTCACAAGCTGCAGAGTGATAAGCAGAGGAACTATCGTGGGCTGTGACACGTTTGACTCACCAAAATTTGTATCAAAAATTGTGTCTGCACTCCCATATGTCAGAGCAACATGGTCGGGTTCAATGGTCGCAACATTCACATCCAAATACAGAAAAATATCCTAAAAAAGTTTCACATTACGGGACACAAAAGTGGTGAATGAGTATGATTGATAAGATGATAAGCCACAGAAACACACTCCCCTAAAAAATATAGGCAGATTTCTTTGAAAATGCAAAGCACGAGCCACATTTAAAATATGTTGATGTTTCCTCTCCACTCTCCCATTTTGTTGAGAAGTACCAACATAAGAAAATAATCTGGAAACAATTAAATTCTGTCTCATTATCACTTTTAACAAACTTCCTTTATTGAGAAAATTGACGATTAATCATAGCAATAAATGACACGAAAATCTTGAAAACCTCTTTCTTATTAACCAATAGATATACCCAAACAGCATGGGAGAAATCATCAACCAATGTCAAAAAATGAAGGGATTCACAAGATGAAGGAGTATCATAAAAACCCTATAAATCACAATGAATTAACTCAAAAATTTCTCATAATAAAAGTGGAAAGTTATTTCTAGTTTGCTTAGCACGATGACAAATTTCGCAAGCTTTGCTCAAATGATATCTAGAGTTACTACCATAAGAAAGTAACTTCACTACTTTCTCGGAAGGATGACCTAATCTTCTATGCCAAAGTTCCAAAGGGATGGAGCTTCAATCGAAACTGCTTTAGCCGTCGATGCTTGCCAGAAGTAGTAAAGTTCATCTCGCCTCTCACTCACTCCAATTAGCTCCCTCAAATGAAGGTCCCGAATAGCACATATGCTAGTAGAAAATTGGACAAAATAGTTCACATCATCATTCAACTGTGAAATCAAAATTAAATTGCAGTTTAGTTTAGGAACATAAAAAACATGTTTTAAGTGAATTTTGCTTGTCAATTTAACCATTTCTTCTTGGGTAGCTACCATTGTTTGGCCATCAGGGAGTCCTATGGAACATGCTACAACTTCTCTAACATTCGTCAAACACATAAGATCACTTGTAACATGATTTAAACACCCCATATCAATAATCCAATTGTTTTTGGACTTACCATTCAACTGATTGATAGTAGATTGTGTATTACCAAACACCGTCAGAAGAGACTACCATTGCTCAGCAGTAAAATCAGGAAGTAAAGGAGAGTTAGGTTCAATTTTAGGTGGTGGTGGAGAAGTAGAAACATCGCCAACCATTGAGAATGATGAAAAAAATTTTGTGTTAAACACCGAGCTCAGATACCATGACAAGAATAGGGTAATCCCTTTCAATATTATTGATAGACCTCAAGAGTATACATAATATTTCTACAGCAGTAGTCACGTAAGAATAGGAAAGATATATAATATATTCCTAAATATATGCCTAAAAGATATACAATAATATATAATATATTTAAAGGAAAAAAAACTGCTTTTGTTTGAAGGTGAAGCTAGAAAAAGATTTTAGGGCGGAATTAAGTTATATATTTTGATGAGAGTTAAAATGTATTTTTTTAAATGATTAAATTAAAATTTTATCATTTTGGGGGTCAAAATATAAATTTATTATTATTAATTTATAATTTTATATATTTTAAAAACAAAAATATACTTTTCCATTTAAAGGGATCAAAGCTCTATTTTCAATACTTAACTCGAGTTTAATTTTTTTAAAAAAAATTTTAATCTAGAAATGCAAGAGACACAATTAGAAAAGACACGAAAGAAAGTTTGCTTAAGATTGTGATTGAAAGGCCTTTTTATCAACATCCATGCTTGAATCTTGGAGGTTAACTGTGTTTTCTTCTTTCTTTTGAAACATTGTATGAAATTTTCACATGGAAAAGAGTTCCATCAATTTTGTAACATCTATTTTTACCATATTTAAAATTAAAACTAATTGCGAAATGATTATTTATCCCAATATGAATTTAAAAATAAGTGTCAATTGAGTCGTAACATAGTATTGTTATCTAACAAAAACTAATGAGTTTGAGATATTTATTTCATCGAACTTCTCTTTGAGACAAGATCCAAATCTTTATGTTTTTTGTGTGAATCAAAATTTATCCGATAAAAAATTTCACTACTTTTGCATTGTTATATTTACGATTGACGTTCATTGGGGTTTTAGTCGATGACTCCCTTGTCATCTGGTCACCAACTTTCTTAACCTTTCGACACTAGATAGGCGTTAGCCTCTGTATATGGTCTTATAACTTTACGTAAATATCCGATTTAAGAGATAGAAAGATTTATGAGTACACGAGTGGTAGGATAAAGGAAAAAAAAAAGGAGAGAAGACTAACAACCATTTTCTCTTCTTTTCTTTTTTTTTTCAGTTCTTTGTTATAATAATTTGTTATTCTTTTTTTTTAACCATTAATTAAAATTTCATTTTTAATCTCTTCGTTAAAAGCCTTTTTTTAAAAAATTATTAAAAATATATATTAATGAAAATAAATAAATAATACCATGTTACTAGCCGTTACTATCCTGTACAGTGAGCGCACATGACAAAATATCAGAAGCAAACAACCGACCAAAGTTTAATGACCAATCAAACAACAGCTATAATCATACGGTTTCTCCCTGAAAATATTGTATGTCTGACACGTGGCAAATCATACGCCAGGTAAATTTTGCTTAGAATGTAATACCAATTATATGTGGCAGCTGTGTGGGGACTAAATACAACGTGGCATGACAAGAGTAGTTGAACCAATCACCGCGGGTGCTGCTTGGTGGAACTGCCGTGGAAATGACAGTGATGGGTGTTGAAATTAAACACCGACTTAGGGTGAGTTTGGATGAGCGGTGTGTTTACCTCCGGTGAGGTTAAAAAAAGTGGTGGCGGTGAGATTAGTTACTGTAGCAGTGAGATTGGATACTGTAGCGGTGAGATTAAAAACAATGATGGAGTGTGTATTTGGATTCAAACGCAGCTGTAGCGGTGAGATGAGAATAAAAAATGACTATTAAGGACATCAGATTAGAACTGATATATAATATAATTTTTTAAAATTATTAAAATATGTGAATTTATAAATTCATTTAATAGAATATTAAAATGTATCTTCTAATATTTTAATGAATTATATAATTAATTTAGATTATTTATTAGATAAACGCACCGCCTATCCAAAAGGAGCCTATGCAGTTAACGCCAATAATGTCTTAATCGACTTGTTTATTTTAGATGGCTTTTAATCCATTTTCTCAAAATTTCCTAAGATGCAAGTATAAATTGCTATATTTGCTATAGTTTATATAGGTATAAATTTCAAATTTATACACGAATTTTGATCCAATGTGCAATTTAATACATAAACTTTGATTCAATATAATTAAATATATTTTTTATAATTTATAATGTATTTATTTTTTAAATATAGTTTTAAATTTTTAAATTTAAAATTTTAATTAATTATTGGTATTATATCCACGTACATGCCCCATCAACAAAAGTAAATTTTTCTATCAATTTTGAGATTTTACCAAATAATGCAAGTTTAAGGGAGTAAAAAAGAAAAATAGAAATTTTCTTTTAAATAGCCATTGTGCCTTTAAATAATAAAGCAAACTTTCAAATCAGACCTCAGCCTGAGCGCTGATTGACCCAAATTCTTTTCCACAAATTTTTGATCTGTTTCATTTGCGGCCCAAAGTAAATAAAAGACGCAGCAAAACCAGAAATAACTGTTTTCCAGTACCATTTTTAATCTCAACATGAAAATTAAAAAAGAAAAAGAAAGTAAGAACATAGAATATATATGTGTATATAAATCAGTCATCGGCAACCCAACTCAACTCTTCCTTCAGCACGGATGCTTGTGTTGGTAAAAAGCTTCTGAAGATCAATGTAACCGATGATGGTATCTTCGAAAACTGCATCTTCAAGCTGCGCATTGTCGAATGTTGAACCAGATAACACTGTGTTCTTGAATATAGCTCCTTGCAGATTCGCTTTTCGGAAATTAACTCAATCCAAAACCGCATTCGAGAAGTCTGTACCTGTGTTCATTATATTTTGGATCATTTCCCATTTTTATGCTAAACTTATTCACCATGATTTCCAATACTCAACTTGGATGTGTGTTGAATACACACATGTACTCGGTACGTGTATGCTTAATTTTTTCTAAATGTTTTCATGTATTTTGAGGATCATACTCATATATCTGTATCTAAATATATACGAGTAATTGTGCCAAGTTTATCAAATAGATAATTTGCACAAAATTATAATTGTCTCAAAAACACTGAGTTACGAAAAGATGTATGATTGTAGAAAATGCAAAACATAAAGAAGATTTACCTTTGAAGCTAGCTCCAACAGCATAAGCCTTTGACATCACAGCTTCAGACATGTCTGCACCATCAAACTTAGCATCCGACATAAGTGCAGCCGCAACAGATTTCCCCTTCAGGTTCGATTTCTCGTTAGTGTAATCGCAGAAGCGTAGATCGAGCGGCTTATTGTACACACCATTTGCCTGACATATGGTGTTACCAACGAATGCACGCTCGCATCGATTCGGCTCCGTTGACAACGGAGGAAGCCTCTGCATGACAATGCTTTAGTAATTAGACATTTTTAGTAGCCTTTTGACAGTGTTAATTTGAATCGTCAGATGGATATAGGAACATTTATTCCCCAATCCCAATAGTCATCCTTACCCGAGCAAGCCAGTTACTAAATGACCTAAGGTAACTTGGATAGACAGTTTGATTGAATTAACTAGGCTAATTTACGTATGAATTCCATTATTTCTTCTTTCAGGCTAAGATACAAACAGCTACCGTGCAACAATTTATGTGTTCCTGGCAATTCTTAACCCAGAGGAGTGGTGAAGGTTTTCAACCTGATTGGCAGCAATTACAGGCGAGGCAGTGGCAACGGTGCATACAGCAAGAAGGCCACAAGCTACAGTCCTCAGTGGAGACGAGCTTTCCTCGGATTTGGGAACACGTTTGCTAGCTGCTTCGATGGAAGAAAACATATCAGCGGTAGTAATTAAAGAGAAAACACAAAGCTAAACATGGCTTCCCCCATTAAAGTTCCAGACAATAACTCAACAACATAAACCCCAAAACATGACTTGAACTGAAGACATCACGGCAATTGAGATTTACCCACATAATGGGAATTACTTTCAAGCTTGAATCCATATTCCAAACATTCAAAAAGAGGAAAAAGGAAAAAGAATTTGGAAGCAGTTTAAGAAATAAAGAAAGAAAAAAAAGCAAGGGCCATACCAGAAGAAGAACAGGTGACTCTGAGAGGTACATGGGTTGATGAAGAGGACAACCATGGCGTTTTGTTGATAATTCTGGAGAGCATAAAGAGTTATGGGAGAGTGGAGTTGAAAGGGTCACCATTTTTGAGGGTATATATATATTTTTTTGTCTCTTTGATCTCCATTTTGAGAGCTTATCCATTGACATGGTTCTAGTTGCAGCAGGGTATTTTTGTCGGTTAAAAATACCAACAGTTCAGTTGATTTCAATTGCAGCTAAAATCTCCAGTTAATTTTCAGCTGAGCAGTGTGGTGGAGATGCAATCTCACTGCACTGATTTGCTGAACCAAACAGCATAACAGTGAGATTGGTACCATTTCCTCCCCCCAACTGCACCTCACTGGCTTTTACAGCCAAACCAAAGGAAGCCTACATCTTTCCTTTATTGAATTGTAACTCCATTTAAAAAAATAAAGTAAATTACATTCTAAGTTATTAAATGATTAGTAAGTTTATGATTTGATCACTTAACTTAAATAAGTTATAAAATAGTCATTAAATTATTCAAAAAATTTTATTTAATTCATTGAGTTGTTAAATTTTTTTTAAATCTGGCTAACGAGCTCCAAGCGACAAATTGACAATCAGTACGATAGATCAATACCTATTAATGTGTAGAAGAATATACCTAAGATCCATATTGATCTAACAGTCAATGTTAGAGAACGAAGAAAAAAATTGTTTAATTTTTTATTTGCAGATTCATTGTGTTTAAAACCATTTCATAAAAAAAACAACGCAAAGTGCTTTTGATTGATACAAATAGTGCGAACAAAGAATGCTCTACATAAGCGATTTTAATAATTCAGTGATGATTTTGTAACTTTTTGAAATTAAGTGACTAAAATATTAATTTATAATAATTTAGTGACTTTAAAGCATTTTAGCCACATTATAAGTATCTGACTCATTTTTATGAGTATACATATCCATTAGTCGGTTCACCTTAGACCTGTCCATGGGCCGGGCGGCCCAGCCCGGTCCGACGGCCTGCCCCGAAATATGGGAGGGTTCGGGTAAAAATATAGGCCCGAAATATGGGCTTGGGCAAAAAAACGAGGCCCGTTTAAAAAACAGGCCGGGCCTCAGGCACCACTTTTTTGGCCCGGGCCCGGCCTGAATATAATAAATATATATTTTTTATTTTTATTTTTTAATTTTAAAATACTTTTAAAATATTTTTATTTTTATTTTTGTATTTTTAAAATAATTTTTTAATTTTTATTAAAAAATAGGTCAGGCTGGGCCGGGCTAGGGCTTATGATATTTTTCCCGGGCCGGGCCGGAGAAAAATTTCAAGCCCATATTTCGAGCCGAGCCCGAGCCTAAGATATGGGCCAAAAAAATTTTCCGGACCCGGCCCGGCCTATGGACAGGTCTAGTTCACCTTTATAGTCACGCATTTTCTCTCCTAACGTTCACCTTAAAGTCCCTATACACCATTTCATGTGATCCTAGCTGTCCTTTTACAGCCATTGGTTGGCACGCGGTCCCATCAGATAAAATACACGTGGCGAATTACTAGCCACTTATCAGCTACGGCTATGATTTACAGTTTTGTCTTCTTCTTCTTTTTCTCACTTTTCATCTAATCCAACGACCCCGAATTTTCCATATTTTTTATTTGGACTTTTTGGGAAGTTTGTGGATTTCCATCATCATTGCAAAGAAGGACAACAATATTTAATAATGATTATCTGGCCAAATAAAATGATTATGCTTTTAATTGAGAAATTAAATACATTATCCATGGTTCAATTATTATTAGAATAAAATTAAAAAGGATAAGAATGTGGAGAACTCTTTTAAATAATTATTTGACTTTAAAAAATTTAACTTAAATCATAAGTTTATAATTGTTGTCAATAACAATGTACCTTAATAAAATAATTTATTTATCTTTAATTTGTGGAGTTTCGTAAAATTGACAAGAGAGGCGAAAGTAGGGATCATTAGGCCCAGCTTAGACCTGTCCATGGGCCGGGTCGGGTTCGGGCCGGGCCCGGAAAAATTTTTGGCCCGGCCCAAAATATGGGCCTAAAATTTTGCTCAGGCCCGGCCCGGGGAAAATATCATAAGCCCAAGCCCGGCCCGGCCCATTTTTAAATAAGCATTAAAAATTTATTTTAAAAATAAAAAATAAAAAAAATATATTTTAAAAGTATTTTAAAATTAAAATAAAAAATAAAAAATATATATTTATTATATTCGGGCCGGGCCCGGGCCAAAAAAGTTGTGCCCAAGGCCCGGCCCATTTTTTAAATGGGCCTCGTTTTTTTGCCCAAGCCCATATTTCGGGCCTATATTTTTACCCGAACCCTCCCATATTTCGAGCGGGCCATCGTGCCGGGCCGGGCCGCCCGGCCCATGGACAGATCTAGCCCAGCCTCCCAAAAATTAAAAAAATTAATTTAATTCTTTAAAAATTATAAAAATATAGATTATTAAAATGATAAAATTATATTTTTAATATCATAAAAATTATAATTTAATTTCGACCCTAAATTTTTTTTTATTTCCCCCACTTTTCTTATCAACAACATTTATTTTTATTTAATTTTAAGTAAAGATCATAAGTTGAAACATGAAATAGCTTCCAGTATCTATATATATATATACACATGCAAATGTTTTAATCTAATTTGCTTGAACAATTAGATTATGGGAAAGTTGATCATGATTCAAACTTCCTCATAAAAGTATAAATATATAATTAATGAAAATTTCCTTTTCTTTTCAAGTTACAAAAATATAAACGTCCAATAATAGAATTAATCATTATAAAATATGATGGAATTGAAAATAAAAAAAAATATTGAAATCTAAAATATAAATTTAAACAAAACCTACAAAAGTTAAATCAAAAATAAAAACTAGATTCGGAACACATAATTATTATTTTATACATGGTAAATTTTGAAACAAAAGATAAAAGTATCATGAAAGTTATTGTACTAAAAGTCGAATTGTATTTTGCTTTCCAACAAAAAATGGATAAATTAGTACTTACATGTTAGATCAAAGAGCTAGGTTATTATTTTTATAAAAAAAATTATTTAGATAGAATAACCAAACAGGTTCACATAATACACGATGTGTACCTTATATTAGTGTACACAGATAAATTTTTAATAATCAAATAAAATTTTAATAAAAATACTAATGTATTATTTGATGTTATTTGTTTTTTTTTTAATAGTTTTCGAGACACTTTTACAGAAACAAAGCCAAGAATATGTGGACGGCATTATTATCATCTTTCCAAATCTAAGGGAGAGCCAGGGAATCAAAGTTCGTGAACAAACAGTCCATCCATGGTGGGGTCTAGACATTGAAACAAACCCTACTTTTTTCTCTTTTCTCTTCCTTTTTGTCATATGGGGCGGCAAAGCTATGTATTTGACACTCACTCACTCATTTAAACCCCCATATATACCCCCACACCATTTCTCAATACTTCCCATAACCACAATATTCTTCACCTATCTCTTTCACAAAGGAGAGCACAGAAAAAAGGGGCTCTTGTTCTTGTTCAAGTTATTGATCAATGGCCAAGGATGTTGAGGTTGGTGGTGAGTTCCAACCCAAGGACTACCATGATCCTCCACCAGCTCCATTTGTAGATGCCTAAGAGTTAACTCAGTGGTCTTTTTATAGGGCTATAATAGCTGAGTTCATTGCCAGCCTTTTGTTTTTATACATCACTGTGTTAACAGTGATTGGATACAAGAGCCAAGTTGATCCAGATAAGGGTGGTCAAGATTGTGATGGTGTTGGCATTCTTGGTATTGCTTGGGCCTTTGGTGGCATGATTTTCATCCTTGTTTACTGCACTGCTGGTATCTCAGGTAATAATATCTTATACACACTCCTTGTTGAACGATATGGTTAAAACTTAAAAGGGTGTTTTCTTAGCATGTTTGTTTGGTGATGTGTAGGGGGACATATCAACCCAGCAGTGACCTTTGGGCTTTTCTTGGCTCGTAAGGTATCATTGGTTCGAGCCATACTTTATATGGCTGCTCAATGTTTAGGAGCCATTTGTGGGTGTGGGTTAGTCAAGGCATTCCAAAAGAGTTATTACAACAAGTATGGTGGAGGAGCTAATAGCTTGGCTGATGGATACAGCACTGGCACTGGTTTGGCTGCTGAAATTATTGGCACATTTGTGCTTGTTTACACTGTATTCTCTGCAACTGATCCCAAAAGAAACGCAAGAGATTCTCATGTTCCTGTATGTCTCTTAATTCAATCCAACACCACACACAAGTTCATTGACAAGTATGTTTTTAGGGACTAATTTTTTCTACATTTTGAAGGTGTTGGCACCACTTCCCATTGGGTTTGCTGTGTTTATGGTTCATTTGGCAACTATTCCGATCACCGGAACCGGAATCAACCCTGCTCGTAGTTTCGGAGCTGTTGTTATGTTCAACCAGGACAAGCCATGGGATGATCATGTATGAACCATCATTTATACAATTGATTTTCTATTGTTTTCCTTTGTTTAATACGGCTCCTATTAAACATATTTTTATATCTGTTTGGAGTATTGCAGTGGGTATTCTGGGTTGGACCATTCATTGGAGCTGCCATTGCTGCAATTTATCACCAGTATATCCTCAGAGCAGGAGCTGCTAAAGCTCTTGGATCCTTCAGAAGCAGCTCAGCCATGTAAAACAAAGGGGTTGCCATTGAAGAATGGATCAAGTTTTATCTATGACTGTGAAGAGAATTTTTCAGAGCATTGAATTTGTAAATCATAATGGAAATGTGACATGCTTCTTTGTATTTGGCACTTCAATTTTTAAAGTGCCCCTAGTGTTGTCATCATCCCTGTTTTTCTTTCTGTTTTTGGCTTCGTCTTGGTGTCTGTATGTTGAAAATTTAATAGAATCTAAGCCTTTTTACTTTGCTTTAAATGATTTGAGTGTTAATTCAGCTGATGTGAACTTTATTTTTTACAAAAGAAGTAATAAAACAAAGATAAATCAGATAAAGGCAAATCTTCTTCAACTTAATCATGGTGTAATATCTAAAGCACTCTCTCTAGTGGCTGCATGTAAATATAATTTCTCACAAATTTTGTGAATGCCAATTTTACCAATCTTCTCAATTTTATCAATTCATCTGTAATTTTATTCTCTTCTTTGAACACATGTCTAAGGCAGACCATCCATAAACGTTAGAGAAGGTCCTTGACGGTACACCTCACAGCTGAAAAATACTGTTCATTTTCATTTACTTGTATCACTTCGATAGTTTCAGTACTATCTTTCTCGAATATCACCCTCTCTAAGCCTAAACTTATACTAGTTGGAGCTCCTTAAGAGCACCTCAAAGTTCCATTAAAACCACATAACAACGACCCGAACTCCCTTATGATCCCGTATTTAACCTCCTGCTACAGCAATCCCAAACAATTGACAAGCTGATGTGTACTTTATTAATCAAGAAACTAGAGACAATAGTGGTTGCTTATTCAGTATAGTGATCAAACCACAAAAGCTACATAACTTCTTCCGAACATTGCCGGATGCTGAAAACGATAACTAGTAGACGACCAGTGATATGCGGCGGCTGTGTGGGGGACTAAATACAACGTGGCATTACAACAGTGGTTGAGCTAATCAGTGCCGGTGATGGTCGGTGTGACCGCAGCGGAAATTGACAGTGATGGGTGTTGAAATTTACACTGATTAGTGGGTTCAAACTTTTTAGCCACGCCTACACCTCTCTATAGGCCAGCTTGTTGAGCGGTCAATTCAACCGAATTTTTCATTCAACTCAATTGATTTATACCATTCATCATTCAACTGATTTTTTCTAAATTATTGTACTAATAAATTTTCGGTTTAATTAACTTAACCAACAATTTTAATCTGATTCCGAAAAAATTGGATTTGGTCTATTTATGAGTATGAATTTAAATATTGTTGAATTTTTTATTCGAATATTGTTGTTTTAAATAATTTTTAGATTTAAATATTTTAATTAATATCCATTTTACTTTTTTGAATAGATTCTGGTTCTAATCTTGATATTTATTTTTTTTTCAAATTAATATCCATTATAATTGTAATTTGAATAATAATACTCATATTAAATATAAATAATAAGTAAACTTACAAATATAAAATTAAAGTTTACAACAAAATATAAATATTCAACTCGATATAATCCATATACAAAGAATTAGATTATCGCATACCCATAATTCAGATGAAAAAATTATTTAATACATTGCTAAAAATATTTTTCTAGTCTCTCTCTCGTATATTGAGTAAATTAGTTTTTCTAGAAAAATTAAAGTAATTTAATCCCTATCAATTTTGAAAGTGAGCAACTAAAAACAATTAATCACATTAATGTTTTTTTTGTCAATTGTACATATTTTTATTGGCATAATAACAAATTTAGCCCACAACATTTACACATTCTATAAATTTGGTCCTAATTTAACAAATTTAACCTGCAACATTTGCACATAATATATAAGTATTGAAGGCTAAATTTGTTATCATACCAATCAAAATTACGCACAAATTGACAGAAAATATTAACGTCATAATTAATTATCCTTAGTCGCTCACTTTTGAAATTAATAGGGATTAAATTACTTCAATTTTTCTAGAGTGACCAATTTACTCAATATCAAATTTGAGAGGGATTGGAGAGGAAATTTTACCAAAAAATAAAACAAATGTTAAGCTTTACAAATACTTTTTATCTTACTTCTGCCCATAATTCTTCTTCACCCTTAAATCGAAGAAAAAATGCATTTAAGCGCGCTCAAATCTACATCCGTCTAAATATTGTAATAGCAATTATACCAACTGAATTAAAACTCAACCAACTAAACTTTGAAACAACAAAATGATAATAAATTAAGATCACTTTATATTTTACTCGCTAATACTTCTTGCCAACTATGTTCTTGTGTCACGGGGCTAGATCTTTTGTCTCGCGGTCTGTGCGGCCATAGGTGATCCATTCGTTCCAAACTCGCCTAAGTCAGCCTTTACTCCCAAAAGTGAGGATTCCTTTAGAATTCCTCTAAGGCACCAATTTGTGTAGCAGAAGCAATTGTGCCAAAAGAAGCTACAAAAGAACAACAGAAAGTCACAAAAAGAACACACACAAAGTGTTTGAGTAAATGCTCAAAGAATTCTATTACTCTTAAGAATTCAACTTACAATGGATGAGATACAAATGAGGGGGAAGCTCTCTATTTACAGTTGAGCTACTCCAAAATCGACGGTCAAGATCAAATTACATTGACGAACAAGATTAGTCTATCCCTTGATTTTAGGGATTTACAAGATTACATCATCTCAAATCAAATCTACATTATATGATTCCCATATTTACTAAAAATAGCCTATGTTGTCATATCTTCATTATCGGGCCAACCAGACTTCAATTTAACAGGCTTCTCTAACAGTTCTTGGAATCGAGTCAGTTCCCGTGGGCTAAATGATCCACATCTAATCGATAGACCTCCATGGGGCGCATCCTTTGCCATGGTCACAAGCTTTACACTTTGGCCCTTGACATTCTCCCCCACCCATTGCGACTTATGAATGACACTGACTTGATTCACCTTGGAACTCTCTCGTTGCCCTAGCTTTTTCCCGACTTGTCTTGCGATCGGGTTGTCCCTTCCTTCGAAACCTTTGCTTTGACTTCCGTCACCTCTTAACTTGAACCGCTGCACTCGTTGGTACATCTCGTTGGCAAGAAATCTCTGCTCTAACTTGCCCTAATTTTGACTTGTTCCAATTGGAATCCATTTGATTCTTGCATCTTAGCTTCATACCGCCCATAGTCCCTCGGCCTCCTTGCTTAATAACTTTGAAAAGGCCCTTACGACCTTGCCAAGCCAACAAGTCAGAATTTAAAACACTATCAGAGTGTTTGTAATGTACCTTACTCGCGGCATTTACTCGTTTCGACTGCTTTTGCATTGCTTCTTTCCCCTTGAAGTCCGATACACAACCCACATTTTCTAAAGGTGGCGACTCCACAATCGACTTCACAGGCCTCATATCGGTCTCATGCTCCACTAACTTTTTCAAAAGGGCTTTCATAGCATTCCTTTTTATCGAGTTAATGTTCTTCTCATACGAAACATCTTAGACTAGTTGAATTGATGACACCACCTTGGTCCCAACCTTCATATCTGATACACCGGTACAAAATTTTTGATAACGGATCGGTGACAATATGAATTTGATCGGCTCATGGATACAGAACTGCCTGAATCCTGTCAAGGAAATTTAAGTCAAGCATATAATCATAATCATCTAAGTGGATTACCTCAAATTCTTCATTGTCTTTCCATTCGCCGATTTGTAGCTCCACATTTCGAACTACTCCCACAGTTGGGGCCCTCTTGAAATTTACCATCTTGATCTTCTTATTCGATTTTCTAATCGAGAGACCAAGTTTCTTCGTAGCCTTTTTCGATATGAACAAGTCTGATACTCCCGTATCAATAAGAGCACTCCGTTTCAAACTCTCAATGTTGATGTCCACAAACATCAACCCTTCTTCACCATCCCTGTTATTACAAAAGAGCACCATCGAATTGACCATTGATGTCTTTTCCTCAACTGGCTTCACTTCCTTCAGCTCATCTTTCTTTTCGATAGCTGAAATCATCGATTTCTTCAGACATTTTCGCGTCATGTGTGGTCAATGACAAGGGAAGCATTTTATCCTCTTCCTCTTATCCCTTGAGTTTTTGGATCCCCACTTCGCATCTCGTGGTTTCCCATTGTTACTTGTGCTATCGATACTATTACCATCATTGTTGTGTCCCTCTTCATCTCCCTCATGATTTTTCTCACCATTGCCCTTTCCATTGGGCTTAAACGACTCAAACTTGTCTTTCGTTGGACCAAGCTCAACAAAGGATTCTGCTTCAGCCATGGTTACAGTAAGTTCGGTGATTCCTTGCCTATGCAACTCATGTTTTTCCCACGGCTTTAACCTATCTTCGAACCAATAGAATGCTTCTTTATAGCTCAAGTTAGAGATTTGAAGCATCAGCTCACTAAATGCCCGAATATGCTCCCGAACAGTGCCTTTTTGCATAAGATGACACAACTTAGCTCGAGCCTCCTTCTCGGCATACTGTGAGTAAAATTGCTTCTTCAACTCTCTTTGGAACTCCTCCCAAGTTCCAATTGCTTACCCACCACGTTTCTCATCCGTGGACCTACGATGCCACCACAAGAGAGCAACATTAGTAAAATAGGAAGCAGTGTTTACCTTAATGGCATCATCCTCGATGCCCATCGCTCGAAAGTATTACTCCATTTCACATAAGAAGTTGTCTACATCCAATGCGAACCTTGCACTCTTGAACTTCTCTGGTTTGGGAACATCCATTACTTGTTGCTTCAGCCTCGAAGTCAACATCCTATTACTCAAAGCAGCTTTGTAAATCGTGAGCTCCCCATTTAGCTCCTCGATTTCTTTTTTCATGGCTAGCACCATATCCTCGAGAGTGTCATCCCTCTCTGCCAGCTTTTCACAGTTGAATTGACTAATCCATTCATCTTTTCCACATTGGCATCGAGAGAATCCAACACAAATTCTCTGAGTTGCTCTTCCATTGAGTCAAACCCATTTGTGCGTCCCTCGACCAACTCAAGCGTCTTCTTCATTTCCCCCACAAATTCCTCGAGATTACTCACTCGATTTTCCAAAGCTGACAGAATGTACCTCGAATGACTTACTTTTCTGGCCTTCCCACAAGTCTCCATTGGCTTATTCTAATCAATAACTTCTTTCGACATCTCAACAGTGCCTTCTCAACCAATAACTCGAATACCACTTGTCACGAGGCTAGATCTTTCGCCTCGCGATCCATGTGGCCTTAGGCGATCCGTTCGCTCCAAACTCACCTAAGTCAGCCTTTACTCCCAAAAGTGAGGATTCATTTAGAATTCATCTAAGGCACCAATTTGCATAGCAGAAGCAATTGTGTCAAAAGAAGCTACAAAAGAACAACAAAAAGTCATAGAAAGAACACACACAAAGTGTTTGAGTAAATGCTCAAATAATTCTATTACTCTTAAGAATTCAACTTACAATGGATAAGATACAAATGAGGGGGATGCTCTCAATTTATAGTTGAGCTCCCCCAAAACCGACGGTCAAGATCAAATTACATCGACAGACGAGATTAGTCTATCCCTTGATTTTAGGGATTTACAAGATTACATCATATCAAATCAAATCTACAATATATGATTCCCATATTTACTAAAAATAGCATATGTTGTCATATCTTCATTATCTGGCCAACCAGGCTTCTCTAACAATTCTTGGAATCGGGCCAATTCTCGTGGACTAAATGATCCCCATCTAATCGATAGACCTCCATGGGGCGCATCTTGTGCCATGGTCATGGGCTTTACACTTTGGCCCGTGTCACTTGTCCATATATATCCATAACCCATTTGTTGAAAGGGGGAGAAGCTAGGGGGCAACCAAGGGCCCCAAAAATGAAAATTATCATTTTAGTCATTTGAATGTTTCTAAAGTTTTAAGTTAATTGAATGGTAAAATTATATTTCGATCTCTTTATAAATTTTAAATTAAATTTTGTCATCTTCAAAAATAAAAAGTTTATAGTTTAATCCCTTGAAACTTGTAAATTTTACAGTAATACAATTGTGAATTTACATTTTTAGCTTACTCAAAAATTTATAATTCAAATTCATCCCCTCCAAAAAAAATTATGGCTTTGCCCCTATTTGTTGCTTTATTTTTTTAGTTAGGTTTTACTCCCTTAACATTCACCCTAATGCTAGCAAGAAAATTTGAGAAATTGAAAATTGACTCAAACCGAAGTTTTGAATGATTTATAAAATATAAGTTAAAAAGTTATAGTTACTCAAATTGGATTCGAACCAAATATTTATTTTTATTTTTATGATGTAAAAATAAATATTTTATATCTAAAATTAAAAATAACTTATAATTTTATATAATTTTTTAAAAATAATTAATTATTTTTCATTTAATTGAAATATTATTTTTTAGAATAATTTATTCAAAAACTTACAAAACCAAACCAATACCACCCTACCCAAATACTCAGATGACCTTAACACACCATTTCATGTGATCCTAGCTGTTCCATTTACAGCCATTGGTTGGCCCACGGTCCGACCAGATGCTATACACGTGGCGAATTATTAGCCTCTTATCAGGTATGGCTAATATTTTTCCAGTTTTGGCCTTATTCAATTTTTTTTTCTCACTTTTCGCCTAATCAACCGACCCTAGAATTTTCCATATTTTTTTAATTGCACATTTTGGGAAGTTTGTGGACTTCCATCATCATTGCAAAGAAGGACAATAATAATGATTATTGTTTTTTGTAACCACCCATCTAATTAAAAATGCATTTAATTGAGAAAATTAAATATATTATCATGATTTAATTATTATTAAATAGTCGATTGAATTTTAACTTGATTAACATGAGTATTATTGTTAGTATAGGAGAACGTGGGTTTAAGTGCGCTGAACTGCATTATCTTATTATTTTAAAGTTGGAGAGGAATTAAGATAGTTCTAAGTATTGTATAAGAAAAACAGATATAATGAGAATTTATAATAAAATTGTTAAAATGTTTAATAAAAATAACAATTTCCCCACTTTTATTATCAACTTTTATTTTTATTTTTTTAAGAACATGAAATAGCTTCCACTATGTATGTATATACACATGCAAATACATATGGAGTTTTAATCTAACTCATGCTTGAAACAATTACATCATAAGAAAGTTGATCATGATTCAAACTGTCATTATTATTATCCTTCCAAATCTAAGGGAGAGGCAAGGAATCAAAGTCCAAACAGGCATCCATGGTGGGGTCTCAGACAATGAAACAAACCCTACTTTGTCATATGGGGCGGCAAGGCTATGTATTGACACTCACTCATTCATTTGAACCCCCATATATACCCCCACTCCACTTCTCAATACTTCCCATCACCACAATATTCTTCACCTATCTCTTTCACAAAGGAGAGCACAGAAAAAAGGGGTTCTTGTTCTTGTTCAAGTTATTGATCAATGGCTAATGATGTTGAGGTTGGTAGTGAGTTCCAAGCCAAGGACTACCATGATCCTCCACCAGCTCCATTGGTAGATGCCCAAGAGTTAACTCAGTGGTCTTTTTATAGGGCTATAATAGCTGAGTTCATTGCCACCCTTTTGTTTTTATACATCACTGTGTTAACAGTGATCGGATACAAGAGCCAAGTTGATCCAGATAAGGGTGGTCAAGATTGTGATGGTGTTGGCATTCTTGGTATTGCTTGGGCCTTTGGTGGCATGATTTTCATCCTTGTTTACTGCACTGCTGGTATCTCAGGTAATAATATCTTATACACACTCCTTGTTGAACGATATGGTTAAAACTTAAAAGGGTGTTTTCTTAGCATGTTTGTTTGGTGATATGTAGGGGGACATATCAACCCAGCAGTGACCTTTGGGCTTTTCTTGGCTCGTAAGGTATCATTGGTTCGAGCCATACTTTATATGGCTGCTCAATGTTTAGGAGCCATTTGTGGGTGTGGGTTAGTCAAGGCATTCCAAAAGAGTTATTACAACAAGTATGGTGGAGGAGCTAATAGCTTGGCTGATGGATACAGCACTGGCACTGGTTTGGCTGCTGAAATTATTGGCACATTTGTGCTTGTTTACACTGTATTCTCTGCAACTGATCCCAAAAGAAACGCAAGAGATTCTCATGTTCCTGTATGTCTCTTAATTCAATCCAACACCACACACAAGTTCATTGACAAGTATGTTTTTAGGGACTAATTTTTTCTACATTTTGAAGGTGTTGGCACCACTTCCCATTGGGTTTGCTGTGTTTATGGTTCATTTGGCAACTATTCCGATCACCGGAACCGGAATCAACCCTGCTCGTAGTTTCGGAGCTGTTGTTATGTTCAACCAGGACAAGCCATGGGATGACCATGTATGAAACTTCATTTATACAATTGATTTTCTATTGTTTTCCTTGGTTTAATACGGCTCCTATTAAACATTTTTTTATATCTGTTTGGAATATTGCAGTGGATATTCTGGGTTGGACCATTCATTGGAGCTGCCATTGCTGCAATTTATCACCAGTATATCCTCAGAGCAGGAGCTGCTAAAGCTCTTGGATCCTTCAGAAGCAGCTCAGCCATGTAAAACAAAGGGGTTGCCATTGAAGAATGGATCAAGTTTTATCTATGATTGTGAAGAGAATTTTTCAGAGCATTGAATTTGGCACTTCACTTTTTAAAGTGCTCCAAGCGTTGTCAGCATCCCTGCTTACCTTTCAATTTTCTTTCTGTTTTTACCTTTTTTGGCTTTGTCTTGGTATCTGTATGTCGTTGAAAATTTTATAGAATCTATCTTTTACATTATTTAAATGAGTTCAATTCAATGTCTAACCACTTTTTTCCCTTCTGTTTAGCTTAAAAAATTCTGGATAGAAAATGGTTTGCGTGGCCTGTAAACATGTTAAATTGGTAAGAAGCATAGGCTTGTGTTAAGTGAGGTAGCTAGCTTCCCTGTAAGTGGTGTTATTATTCCTCCGGTACTGATGATACTACTTTTACAAGTTCAAACGCCGGCACCCTTTAATCGTAGTCGTAGTTCCTACTCCGACACCCTTTAATCTCTTGCTATATGCATATATGTTCAGGTTTCGTAGACATCAAAAGAAAGTACAATTAAGCCATAAGCACAAAATAAGAAGTGAATTTTAAACAACAAACCAGAGACAATAGTGGTTGCTTATTTAGTATAGTGCTCAACCACAAAAGCAACATATAAGTTCAAACAGACCACGACAACGATAACTAGCAGACGACAACAATGGCACCTGCAAGCAGGTCTAGTACATAGATGACACAAGACTCGAATAAAACAGTACCTAAAACAAGAGTCCCCGATATTTGCAATGGGTGTCTAAGCTCCCCACCATTGATGCACATAAACACCAGCTCTTCTAAGGGACTTGAAGAGACTCATACAGTCTCCTCCTTTCAGAGCTTGTCCACTTTCAGTTCGGTCCGAGCAGTGAAGAAAAAGTTCATCGATGAAGCATATGATTCCACTTTCAAACAAATCTGATAGAAGTTGTAACTCCACATCACCTGCGTTCATTTTCAGAACCACATAATCTGCATATTGGACTGTATCTTTAAACCAGAGTTGAAAGTCAAACCCTTCATCTTCAAGAAATGGATCCGAATCCCTATTAGTTGAACTCGATGTAGCTCGGTTTTCAGCAAGGCCAGGGTAATAAACAAAGTTAATACCATGTCTTTTGATATAAGATAGCATCACTGAAATATTATGATCAACGAAATAAACATCGAAAGCTTTATGATCCAAAGGATAAGATGGGAAGAACCAGCTTGAAACATTCGAGTTCATATGTTCACTGGCCCCGATATCAATATAAACCAACCGTTGCTTCGAAGATACATTAACAAACTCAGGCAAATAAGCAATGTTTTCCTCAAACTCCATTGGTTTCACTTCCATAAGAGGCTCAATATGATTCATTATAGCTTTGTTGTTTGTCATAGATGGACAATCAGCAGGGAGACGATATTGCTCAAAGTAAGTGACGTTTTCAAGTTTCTTCTCGAATACAACTAATGTCAGCTCATTCAAATGATCGACATAAACAACAATAGAAGCTTTCAATAGAGAAGAAACCGGCGTAGCCGATCTAATCAAGCTAGTAGGGTCTGAACCAGTAGGACCAATAAGTATAGCACCAATTCCACCTGGTTTAAGAACACGTTCAATCTCAAGCACAAGAAGCGCAGGGACAGATACTTTATCTAAATCCCTTGACAACACAAAATCATAAGATTTGTCTTCATAATCAAGCTCATAAATGAATTTCTTATGCTTAAGAGAGGAAAAGGGGTGTCTATAAACCCCATGAACATCAAAGAATCCCAAGTTTTTCAATGCCATGACAGCTGACATTGACCCTTCACCAACACATAGAGCTTTTGCACTGTAATTCAACATGTTCTTTCCCATTAGCTCTTTAACCACACTGGTTGTCAAGTTCCTATTTCCTCCATATTGAACCATTTTAAATGAACCCCAAGCTTTAGAGAAGAAAAAAGTGCCTGGGAATATAAATGAACTTGAATAGCCAGATTCAAGGTCAACCCCAGATATGATTTGCAGTAGAGGAACAATTGACAAAGCAGTAATCACCATTAGAGCACGTAAAAGTACACGTCTTGCTAAAGAACCATGAAAGATCATCAATTTCAAGGTCTTAAAATCCATGTTCTTGTAACAAAGATCCAATCTTTTGATATAAAATGAGAAAATTGAAAAGAAAATGTGAGCCAAAACTAAACAAGGAAACAAACTTAACGAGTACAAAACCTGGAGGAAGTGTGATTTCCACCCACGAGGAGACCCATTGACCTTTGAGCAGTTAACCAAACCTTCATTGGAACCCTTTTACTTGGCTTCATTATTTTAAACATCAACAAAAAAAAATCAATCTTTGAAACTATTCTACATTACATCTTTTGATGAATTAGGCCAATCTAAAATCTGGGTTTCGAACCAATGATTGAAACAAAGGAAAAAAAAAAGAAAAAGAAAATGGAAACTTTTTGTTGTTTTTCTTTAATGAGGTGCTTGATACTGGTATGGTTGAAACTTGAAAGTAAAGTGAAGCTGAGGCTATATGAAGCAATGAATAGAGATACAAACCTAGTAGATCTGGATCTGTATTTTTGTCAAATTTTACTATTAGTCCTCTAATATGTTAAGTTGGGAATTTAGTCTTTATATTTTTTATTTATCAATTTTAGTCCCTATATTTTTAGGATTTTAAAATTTTAATATTGATTTAAACGGTAGTAGTTAAATTCATTTTGTTAAATCTTACAATTAGTGTTGTATTATTTAAAAGTTGTAGATTTAGTTCTCCACTTGAATCATTCTTAGTCCTTATATTTTTTTTTAATTTGAAATTTTAATCTTTATGTAAAACGATAATTATTAAATTCATAACTAAATTTTTTGTAAATAATATATGAAAATATCAGGTTAACATAATATTACATGTATAATAATATTTTTGCTATATTAAAATTTAGAAATAATTGAACTTAATGAATTTAACAAGGGATAATATAATTTTGGCCCATAAACTTGACAATTAAGTCTACTTTGATACCTGAACTTAGCAGCGAGATTCATTTTGGTCTCTGAACTAAATATAGTCTTATTCCAAAAATACTGGTCACATCATCAAACCTTGATGGAATCCAAGTTCAAGGACCGAAACGGATCTTGTTGCCAAGTTCAAGTACCAACTGAACAAAAAAATAAAGTATAAGTACCAAAATAAATCTAGTTACCAAGTTTAAGCACCAAAAATTATATTATCCCTTTTAACAACAGTCATTTGATCAGGACGTGAAATTCTAAAATTGAAAATTTACAAGCATTAAAAATAACTAAATTAAAATGTAATGACTAAAACAATAATTTATGCATAGTACAAGGACCACTAAGCAGAATTTAACTCTCTATCATTTAATTTGCAACTACACCACCAAGGGAAATAAAGGGAGTGGGAACCAAGATGGAGATGATTGTGTTACGTGGCAGCAAATGAAAGCATCTGATCCGAAAAGATTGATCACCAACAAACCAAATACATCAAACACAGACCGTAGGTTTTGTCTCATGGGCCCCCCCGTAGTATGTTCCAACCTTTTCAGTGCTATGGGCACTAATGTGAACATAATTTCATTGAAGTTTCCTTTGGAATATTTTATATTAGTACTAAATCATGTTTTGGAGCCCGAATTTGAAAATTATTCTCATATTAATGTTTTTTTTTGTTAATCTGAATTTAGCAGTTGTTTTTATGTTAGTATTTGAGTTTTTCTTTTTTAAACTAATCCTTGAACTTAGTAATTATTCTTACATTGGGACCTGAACTCCTTTGTTGTCCAAGTTAGTTCTTAACATTTCGTTGAAAACCTTAAAATTTACACCTAAACGTGAAAACAATTATCAAGTTCAAGCCTTGGTATGAGAACAATTATTAAGTTCAATAACTAACTTTGACAAAAAAGGTTCAAGACCTAATGTGAGAACAATTGCCCAATTCAGGATCCAACGTGGGAACAAAGTTATCAAGTTTGTACAAGCCCAATAATGCCCGGGCCCATATAAAACAAAGCACAGCCCAAATTTAACCCAATTAAACCAGCCCAACATAGTAAAGCTAAGCAAAAAACCCTAGCCTAGGTAGCACCAGCAGTAAGTAGCGCCGCAAGCCCTGCCTCCAGTAGCCTCTCCAAGCGCCGTAGGACTAGGAGATCAGCCCCTCCACGCGCGCCATTCGCACAACCACCTGCAAATAAAAACGGACTAAGAGTCCACAATAGAAAAGGATTGTAAACTAATGTATTTTGGTAGGCTATAAAAGCCTAGATCTGTAACAATAAGAGAAAAAAATAGACAGAGAAATCGGAAAGGAAAACTAAGAGTTCAAAGCTTTTCAAGGTGAATCGGTTTTTATATGCTTTTATTCTTTTTATTTTGTTTTTTCTAAAAAATAATATAAAAAAGGGAGAGGGGTTTACCTTCAAAGCTTCGCCGATGAAGCCCACATTCGCCGCGTTCAAATCGGAGGTCCGGCGGAGGGCTGAGGCTTGGGGTGAAGGCGCGTTGCGGCGGCGGCGCGAAGAGGGCTAGGGCCGAAACCCTAGCAGAGCAAACAGGGAGAGGGGCCTCTGTTTTTATTTTATTTTTTTCCTTCTCTTCGGTTGCAACTGATTTTGAAAAGAAAATTTGTTTTAAATAAAGGATCCAAAACGGTGCCGTTTTAAGCCTAGTGTGACCCGCGCGTTGACCCGACCCGGGGAGGATCCGCGCGCTCTGACGTCACATGGTATATTTGCGCAATTGGCCCCTCCTGTTTGCAGCGCTATTTAATTAAATCCTTTTTACATATTTTAAAATTTGGGCCACACATTTTATCTTTGTTTCAATTTGGCCCCTTTGCTGCGCAGCGTTTTGGAAGGACGGGTTAATTACCCTTTTGGTCCTCCACTGTTACACGCATATTTAAATTGGTCCTTTTTTTTTTTGATTTTTTCTAAATTCGTTTTTGTTTTTTAAATTTAATTCAGTCCATTTTTAGCTATTTTTCTTTTTTTAAAATTTTATCATTATATCGTTATCTATTATTATATTATTATTGTTACTATTTTATTTGTACATATGTTGTTTTCTTATTTAATACATATATATACATTTTCATAATTTCTTAATGTTTTTTTTTTAAAACTTTTATATACTTTATATTTTATATATATACTTATACATTTTTTTAAAATATCTATACATCTGCATATATATATTTTTAGAAATCTTTTTTTCGTAATTTTCATATACATATATATACATGCATTTTATTAGTTTTTTTGGGGCTTGATGTATTTCGTTCCTTCTTTTTGTTTGTAAATTTACTTGTATATTGTAATTGTATATATTGGTGAATATTTATTCATGTTTGTCTTAAACTAGAGTATTTGTTTCATGTTGTGCCTTAACCCTTTTAGCATCTCTTTTAAAATATCTATTTTGGTTTTCTCAAAGAATTGAAATCATCCTATTTTATAAATTCCAAAATATTTGGCATTCGGGATTCTCGGGAAAGATTGTGTCCTAACTTACTGGATCGCGGTTATTTTTTCGATGAATTTAGGAAGCCAAGTATTTGTTTTGCAATAAATTCGCGAATTTTAAATAAAAAGCTTATTCTCGGGAATTCAAAATGTTGGGTCCTAACTTACTGGTCATGACATTTTCTTCTCAAAATAAGAATTTTCAAAAGCAAAAGGCAATATGCGAATATTTTGGAGAATTAAAAACATTGTGTCCTAACTTACTGGGTGTGGTGTTTTATTTCTTTGAAATAAGAATGTCTTATTATTTTAATTCATTCATGAAATAAAAGGTTCCTTTTAAAATCTTTTCAAATTTTTGACACCAAGGCATTTTAAAAAATCAAATTGGTACCAATTTTGGGCGTTACGAGGGTGCTAATCCTTCCTCGTGCGTAATTGACTCCCGAACCTATTTTCTCAAATTTCGCAGACCAAAATTATTTTTTAAGGTGGGCCGATCACACCTTAATAAAGGATCGATGGCGACTCCACTTTTGATTTTTAAAGTCGACAACTAAATTTTTGTTTTCAAAAAACGGTTTCGACAGCTTGGCGACTCCGCTGGGGACACTTAGAGAGTCGAGCCAGAAATTGATTCATTTTTGTCTTTGTGTCGAATATCAAAAGTTTTTAAAAATTCATGATTTCCCTTGATATTTTTTTTACCATGGTATGTTGGTAACTTTGCATTTGCATTTTGCATTTTACCCTTAAGTGGGAGCGAGAAACTAGTCATTCGTGAGGTTTTCACCTCCGTGCAGGGTAGTGGACCGCTTCCGGGATACATCCGTACCTATGTCTTCGTGAGATTTTCATCTCCGTGCAGCCATAGGGAAATGTGTCCCCCTGAACTGAACTCGTTCCATATGAGCCTATAATGGGTGAGGATCGAGGAATCTGCTGGTTTGGGTACCCTTACTCTAGAAACTAAACCTCATATAGTGAGCTTTAGGGACTTGCCCTAGGTAGAACTATACCGAACCCTAGTAGATTCCTAATAAGTGTTCTTGCCATGTTATTATACCTTTATATGTGGTACTGACTTGTTTTATTTTGTTTTGATTGCATGACATCATGATTGCATGACATTTCATTATAAAGGCGTTGGTTCATATTCGGTTGCCATACAGAAAGTTTATCATGGGAAATGGGTTTCTTGATAGAGTGGAAGACAATGCGGCTGTCCGGACTTGGTCTGAGAAGATACAGCGTGGAAAAGGTGACAGTTTGGCCGTGGGATACGTATCAGAGTTATGGGACTTCACTCGTGTTAGTGTAGCTTAGAACAACTTGCAGGAATTGAAGGAGATTTGGGATCAATGAGATAATAAGGTTAGGCAGTTATTCTATTTGAATTATGGGGATTTGCCTTATTTACTTGACATGAAGGTAGACAAGCGTCTGTTTCGAGATCTTGCCCAATTTTGGAATCCGGCCTACAGTTGATTTACATTCGGGAAGGTTGATCTGGTGCCTACAATAGAGGAGTACACGGCTTTACTTCGATGTTCGAAGGTTCAGGAGGATAAAATTTATTCAAAAGCGGTGAATGTACCAACCTTCATGAGGAAGTTGATGAGTATAACAGGGATGAGTGAGTAGTGGGTTACAGCTCGGATTAAGCAAAAAGGGGATAGTATGTGCATTCCTTAGAAAAGCTTGAAGGACCTCATCTTAGCACACCCAGATGCGAGGAAGAAAGTAGACATTTTTGCTCTAAGTATATATGGTCTAATCTTGTTTCCTAAGATTTTGGGACATGTTGACGAGGCGGTCACTGATTTATTCGATCGGCTTGATAAGGGAGTTACACCAGTCCCGGTAATTTTGGCAGAAACCTTTAGATCATTGAATGCATGTCGAAGAACAGGAGAGGGTAGATTTATTGGATGTGCGCAGCTACTACTTGCGTGGTTCCACAGCCACTTTTGGAAGGTTGATAAGGTTTCATATCAAGTCTTTTCTGAGAGTTATTCATCGTTGAAAGAGATAGTGGCTACGTCAAGGAGAGATGACATCTCGGAGGAGAAATGGATGGCAATCTTTCAGAGTCTGCAAGAAGAAGATATCGAATGGAGAGCTCCGTGGTTGCTTCCAGATGATATCCTATATAGGTGTGGGGATTTCGACTGGGTTCCATTGCTCGAGATTTGGGGAGCTGTTGGTTATGCCCCATTGCTAGTATTAAGACAATACCGGTCAAGACAGTTTGTGCCTGCCACTCAAGGACTAGCTGAGTGTGAATTCTCATACAAGGATGATGGCTATAAAAGAAAGGCTCGTGAGATGGCTAATGCGTGGAATCAAACTCACCGAATGAAGAGATTAGCCGTGGGTCCAATGACAACTTCTGAATATAACGAATGGCGTGTTAGGAGGATTAATGACAACATTCCTGGGCCAAGTTCAGAAAATAGTCAGTCGATAGATGAGCATTTGCGCGTCGTCCCTTCTGAGCTGGAAATCATAAAGCAAGACCTCGAAAGAAGGAATGCAGAATTAGAAAAGAAAATAGAGCAAATGGAGGAAGAAAAGGTGAATTTAAAGTTGGACATAGATGTTCAAAAGCAGGAAACCGAAGGCCTGAGAAAAGGGAAGCGTAAAGTTGAGGAAGATCTGAACAGCTTGAAGACGGATTATAAGAGACTACGTCTGTCAGTAAGAACTGCTGGGTTGGGGAAAACCTCAGAACAGTGGCGTCAAGAGGTTCAAGAAGAAAAAGCCAAGGCTGGTAGATGGGAAGAAAGATTCCAGAAAGCCCAGATGCAAAACAGATCGCTCGAGAAGAATTTGTTAGAAAATCAAGATGAAAGAGATAAATTAAACGCTAGAGTGGCTGAACTTGAGAAGATTGTTTATCAATACCGAAATCGTAACTCGGTGGCGGAACTACAAGCAAGTTTAAGCAGAATCGAGCAAATGAAGAAAACTATAGAAGAACTAGAAGTGGCATTACAGAATGGTGAAGCCAGGATTGAGTATTTGGAGGCAAACAAAGATCATCAAAGCGAACAGCTTCACTATCTCCAGAATCAGGTCAGAAACAAGGATCGTGTTATGGGACAAGCCTTGGTTCAGATTCGAGAAGTAGCTGATCACTTACAAACTCTGGAAGTACAAGCTGACACATTGAGCGTAAAGTATGAATTAGAGTCGGACCGGGGACGAGAGTTAGCCTCGTTACTTCAAAAAATCAAGGTCTTAAGTATTAGGGCGAAGTCGTATTTTAGTCTATTCTATGTAAAGGGATTTGTTTTCTAATAAAGTTTTCCAAGTGAAATTGAATCATAATTAACGCCTTTCTCGCATTCATCTCATGCATCACATCATATGCATTCAAAACCTTTAATTGATCCTAATTAATTAAAATTATTGCTCAGTTAACCTGGAAACCAACCAACCAACCCGACACTGATACGGCACTCGAGCAAAGACAAAAGATATGGATCAAAGATTAGAAAAGCTTGAACAACACCAGAAGGAGATGCAAGACCGGCTTCAGCTACAAATGCAGGAACGGTTAGACAAGATGAAGCAAGAAATGTCTGAGAAGATGCAGGAATCTCAAGAGGATATAGTGGCAAAGTTAACTCGATTGATAACAAAGGGAGGTGACAAAGGAAAGGGCCCCATGGCAGATGTTGATGAGGGAAACGATGATGAACTTTTCTATCCTCCAGGTTTCACCCCTCCACATGAGCGAGCTCAAGCTGAATACCCGCGCAAATCTACTGTCACCATCATGCCTCAGCAATTTCGAGCTGGTATTTCAAACCTCCAAACTGGGCCGGGTTTTAATCCCGAAAACAATCCTATTAACCCTGCCATCCCTGACTTTGATGAAGTGGTTGAGAAGGAAAGAGTGAAGGAAGAGTTACCGAAGCAGTTGGAAGAAAGATGCAAGTGGCTCGAAGAGAAATTCAAGGCGATGGAGGTTGCTGAGAGTTATCGAGGCATTGACGCGAAAGAGCTGAGTTTAGTGCCAGATTTAGTACTCCCTCATAAATTTAAGATGCCTAAATTTGAAAAGCACAATGGGACAAGCTGCCCAGCAGCTCACATCACCATGTTCTGCAGGCGAATGACGGGTTATGTTAACAACGACCAACTCTTAATACACTGTTTCCAAGACAGCCTTACTGGGGCAGTATCCAAGTGGTACAATCAGTTGAGTCGTGCCACGATTGGATCATGGAGAGACTTGGCACAATCGTTCATGAAACAATATAGTCATGTGACTGACATGGCTCCTGACAGAATCACCCTTCAGAACATGGAGAAAAAACCGAGTGAAAGCTTCAGGCAGTACGCACAGAGATGGAGGGAGGTCGCAGTCCAAGTTCAGCCACCGCTCTTGGAAAAGGAAATGACCATGTTGTTCATCAACACCCTGAAGGCACCGTTCATTACACATATGTTAGGAAGTGCCACAAAAAGCTTTCCTGACATAGTCATGAACGGCGAGATGATTTAGAACGCCATCAGGAGTGGGAAGATCGACGCTGGAGAGAGTAACAGAAGATCGGCCTCGAGGAGGAAGGAGAGTGAGGTGAACAACACGAGCATGTACAACAAGGGTTACTCGAAGTCAGTAACAGTGAGTCAGCCAGGAAAGGTGGCTGCCACTCAGCAAAACTCGTCGAGACAGGAGGTCAGTACAAGGCGAAATGTTGAGAGGCCCCAATTCACGCCAATTCCTATGTCGTACAGGGAACTATACCGAAATTTATTTGACGCAAACGTAGTTTCCCTTTTTTATCTGAAGCCCTTGCAACCCCCGTATCCCAAATGGTACGATGCAAATGCACAGTGCGACTATCATGCGGGAATAACGGGGCATTCTACAGAAAACTGTACGGCTTTTAAGAAGTTGGTTGAAAGGCTCATTGGTATGGGAGTCGTTAAATTTGACGACGCGACCAAGGCAGAAAATCCATTACCAGACCACACTGATGGTGGGGTAAATATGGTGGGTGAAGACAGAAGAATCAAGGCAGATACTGCGGATGTAAAGACTCCTTTGAGAAGGGTCTGGAAGGAGATGGTGAAAAGGGGACTAATCGTCTCAGAAGGAAGCTGTGAAAGGAAGAGGAATTACTGTGAGTTCCACCATGAAGTGGGGCATGAAATCCAAGAATGTACGGAGTTTAGAGCCCTGATACAAGGCATGATGGACAATTGGGAGGTGAAATTCTGTGAAGGAGTTCAAGAGGAAAGTGATGTATGCGCATCAGAGTTGGCGTTGGGGGTCCCGAAGGTTAACCGTCCCATGGTCATCATTTCGCGACCTCAGAACAGTGAGGTTGGGGAACGAATAACACCAAAGGTTATCATTCAAAAACCGACTGTGTTCACTTACAAGGATAACAGGAGGGTTCCTTGGAATTACAATTGTAATGTGACAATCCCGGGGAAAAAGGATATGGTCAGTAAAGAAGATCAGGATAAAGGAAGGCACTACGAACAGATAGGAGAGGAAACTTTAGTTCGAAAAAAGAAGAACGTGGTCAAACCCGAATTGTTGGTCAATGAACCAATTAAGGAGGAGGAAGCTAGAGAATTCTTGAAGTTTATAAAGCATAGCGAGTACAGCGTTGTGGAGCAGCTACACAAACAACCAGCTCGCATATCTGTGCTAGCTTTACTCCTGAACTCGGAGGGACATCGAAATGCACTACTGAATGTGTTAAATGAAACTTACGTGGCCGACGATATCTCTGTTAACAAGTTGGATCGACTGGTCGGCAATATAAGCGCTGATAACTTCATCTCTTTCAGCGATGACGAAATACCACCTGGGGGTATGGGATCAACCAGAGCTTTACACATCACTGCAATGTGTAAAGGGTGTATATTACCGGGAGTTCTGGTAGACAACGGGTCGGTGTTAAATGTATTGCCCCTATCCACGCTCAACAGGCTACTTGTGGATAGTTCGCATATGAAATCGTGTCAGAACGTGGTGAGAGCATTTGATGGCACCGAGAGGAAAGTCATGGGTAGAATTGAGATACCCTTGTTAATTGGCCCAACTGTCTATGAGGTAGATTTCTTGGTTATGGACATCAAGCCTTCTTACAGTTGCCTATTAGGAAGGCCTTGGATCCATTCAGCAGGTGCGGTACCGTCATCGTTACATCAAAAACTGAAGCTGGTGTTAGAAGGCCGGGTAGTAACGATAGAGGCTGAAGAGGATATCATTGCATCTGTGACTAACGATGCACCTTATTTGGAGATGAGTGACGATGCAATCGAGTGCTCTTTCTGTTCCTTAGAGTTCGTAAATGCAACATTCATCTTTGAGGGAAACAAGATCCCGATGTCGAGAATATCAAAGACTACAAAGATGGGGCTGTAATTGACAGTTGGAAAAGGAGCTCTGCCAGGGAAAGGTTTAGGGAGATATCTTCAGGGCCGAGTTGAGATTCCAGGGTTACAAGACAAGCGGGACCGTTTTGGCTTAGGATACAAGCCAGATGTCAGGCAGAGGAGGATAGAGTAGAGAAAGAAGCGAGAGAGCAGAACGGCTCGTTTGACAGGTGATGAGGTCAAATGGGAACCCATGACTTTTCCTCACCTATCTAAGACTTTTGTATCAGGAGGATTTGTCTATCAAGGAATGCTAGGGGACAGAAGCATTAACACGAAGTTAGAGGGTATTCATGCCGTGTATGAAGAAGCGACGGGAGGAAGAACTTTGCTGGATATTTGTCCTTATGAGTTGGAAAGGGAGCTAAACAACTGGAATGCAGAAGAAATACCTGTAGTTTTTAGGATTTCCTTAGAGTAATGTCCAGAACACCCTTATTGCTTTTTAGCCTAGAAGTGATAAGGATTCTTTTGTGAAATAGGCTCATGTCCAGAAAATCATTATTTTAATAAAGTTCATGTTTTCAGTCATTTTTTGAAGCAAATCTTTCTTTCCATAAGAGCAGTTATTTTGAATTTCTCTCAAACTACACTTGCATTTCATTCATGACCATATTGGACCAAACGAATTCCTAAATCCATACTGTTCTTCATAACAGGTCCTACGATATCAATGATACAAATGTCACTCTTACAAATTCAGAATCCCCTTTTGAACGAAACATGTGTTTAGAGGGGTCGCATGATTTTGAAGATGTCGAAGACTGTGGTTTATCTCCGGACTTATTGAAAATGGTAGAACGAGCCGAGAAGCAAATCCTACCTCACAAGGAATCAATAGAAATTGTGAGCTTGGAGGAAGGTAAAGAGGTGAAGATCGGGTCGAATATCTCTGCAAAGACAAAACAAGACCTCATCGAATTACTCCGAGAGTTCAAGGACGTGTTTGCATGGTCATACCAGGATATGCCGGGGTTGAGTACCGACATCGTAGTCCATCGTCTTCCTATAAGAGAAGATTGCAAGCCAGTGCAGCAAAAGCTCAGAAGGATGAGGCCTGATATCGTGGTTAAGATAAAGGAGGAGGTCCAAAAGCAGTTTGATGCCAGATTTCTGCAAGAGGTCAAGTATTCTGAGTGGGTGGCCAACATCGTACCAGTTCCGAAAAAAGAAGGGAATGTGCGAATGTGTGTGGATTACAGGAATTTGAACAAGGCTAGTCCAAAGGACAATTTTCCATTGCCCCACATTGACACATTGGTAGATAATACTGCGGGCTTTTCATTATTTTCCTTCATGGATGGCTTTTCGGGGTACAATCAGATAAAGATGCATCCTGAAGACATGAGAAAGACTACGTTCATTACGTTATGGGAGACGTTTTGTTATAAAGTGATGCCGTTTGG
This sequence comes from Gossypium hirsutum, assembly GCF_007990345.1. Lineage (NCBI taxonomy): Eukaryota > Viridiplantae > Streptophyta > Magnoliopsida > Malvales > Malvaceae > Gossypium > Gossypium hirsutum. The sequence continues at coordinate 63,532,794 of NC_053437.1, forward strand.
ATTAAAGAATGCGGGAGCGACATATCAAAGAGCTATGGTAACCTTGTTCCATGATATGATGCACAGGGAGATCGAAGTTTATGTTGACGATATGATCGCGAAGTCCAGAACGGAGGAGGAACATGTGCAGGTCTTGAGAAAATTATTCTTAAGATTGAGAAAGTTCCAGCTCAAGCTTAATCCGGCGAAGTGCACTTTTGGGGCCAAGTCAGGAAAATTGTTAGGCTTTGTGGTCAGTGAAAAGGGAATCGAGATTGATCCAGACAAAGTGAAGGCAATACGGGATTTACCTTCACCCCGCACTCAGAAAGAAGTTCGAGGATTCCTCGAAAGACTGAACTACAGTGCTAGGTTCATTTCACAACTAACCAAGAAATGTGACCCTATATTTCGTCTTCTAAAGAAACATAATCCTGGTACTTGGGATGAAAAATGCGAAGAAGCCTTTAACAAGGTGAAGCAGTATTTGTCTAATACTCCAGTGCTGTCACCACCTAGCCCGGATAGGCCCCTGATATTGTATTTGACAGTATTTGATAATTCCATGGGGTGTGTGCTAGGCCAACATGATGAAATAGGGAGAAAAGAAAGGGCGATATATTATCTCAGCAAGAAATTCACTGACTGTGAAATGAGATATTCGCCTATTGAGAAGCTATGTTGTGCCTTGATTTGGACAACTCAGAGATTAAGACAGTATATGTTATACCACACGACTTGGCTAATCTCAAAGTTAGACCCGTTAAAGTATATGATGGAGTCAGCTGCTTTGAATGGGAGGATGGCCCGATGGCAGATCTTACTGTCTAAATTTGATGTTGTCTATGTGAGCCAAAAGGCTGTGAAAGGGAGTGCAATTGTAATAGCCTGAATTTTTAGTGGTGTCGGAATGGTGATTCGAGATCACTAAATCTGACAAACGAGTAGAAAATATTATAAATTTAGTAAGTATAAGTTAAATGTGAAGTTAGGAAAATTTTTGAAATAGTGAATAGTGTACTAGGAATAAATATTAAAATAATTAAAAAAAACGAGGTATCGAGACCTCGAAGATTTTAAACCGAGCCATAAATATTTTTAGAAATATTTATAGAGTGTTATTGAGTTGGTATTAAAGTTTCGTTAGAAAATTTAACGTTTGGATAGTTAATTAACTAAAAAGGACTAAATTGGGAATAGTGTAAAATTTGTTAAATTGTGATTAAATAGCTTAAGTGACTAAAGTGGAGGGATTTAAAAGGCTATTAGACCCAAATTATATGGGCTGGACGGTTGGGTAAGAAAAATCAGCAGAATGTAAGGAGAAACAGGGGCAAAATTGGAAACTTAACAAATTAAACATTTAAAACAAAGACAAAAGTGAAAAATCTAGAGATCTCTTCACAATTTATCAGCAAAAACGCCATAGGAGGTCTGGAATAAGCTGGTTTTTCATATTTTTGAATCATGTAAGTTTAATTCTTGATTATTTCTTCTAATTTTTGTGATTTTGATACTTTTACAATTAGGTCCAACTAATTATTTCATTAGTTTTTGATTCCATGGCTGATTTTGAAAGTTACCATTGATTAGTGTTGGATTTTTATGATGAATAAACATGAAATTGAAGCTTTAATTTTGTTATATGATGATTTTATTAAGTAATTTTGATAGAAATTGATTTTAGGGACCTAATTGTGAAAAAGTTGGGAATTAAGGTTTGGTGTTGCGGTTTTGAGTATGAAAGGCTATGTAGTAGTCTAAAATAGTTGGAAAAAGGTGTTAATTGAGAAAAATTAGATCAATTGAGGGGTTAATTGAGTAGGGATCAAATTGTAAAAACTGTAAAGTTTGGGGTAAAAGTGTAACTTCGAAAATTAAAGGGCATAAATTGTGAAATGAATTAGAATTGAATTAAATGCTGATGAATGAATAAATTTGCATTTTAGATCGAGAACCTGAAACAAGTCGAGGAAAAGAAAAAGTAGCCGATTAGTCCCTGAACTTTTACAAATTCTGCAAATCGATCCAGGTAAGTTCATATGGCTGAAATTTAATGATTAAATGTTAATTTCATGAATTATACAATGTATGATGAAATGTATTTATTGTTGAAATGAGAATAAAATAAAAATGTGAAAATCGAATAAATGATCAAATTAAGTGGAACACCGGATTTGAGTACTTCTGATCAAGAAACAAAGTGATAAGTGGTTACACTTATCTGATCAAGAAACAAAGTGATAAGTGGTTACACTTATCTGATCAAGAGACAAAGTGATAAGTGGCTACACTTATCTGATCAAGTGATAAAGTGATAAGTGGTAGCTTCAGCTACACTTATCTGATCAAGTGGCAAAGTGATAAGTGGTAGCCTAGCTACACTTATCTGATCAAGGACAAGTGATAAGAGGTCATATGTCAAAGTGAAAGTGAAGTACTCAATTTTCCGTAACCGTTCCTTAATTTTGATCAAGGATGGTAAGTGACAAATGGGCCCAAAGGAATTATGGTAAAAGAATAAGTAGTAGTGAGTTTATACCAAGGAACTCACCAAAGATTGTGGTTGACAGGTAAATTTAGTAATGGTGTATATTGTATAAGTGTAAAAGTGTTTGGTAAGATTTATGTTTTATGCCTATGAACTTACTAAGCTTTTCTATAAGCTTACATGTGTGTGTTTATTGTTTTTGTAGATTAACGTATTTATACATTCGGAGGATCGGATCTACATCAAGAATCACACTATCCAGACATACTCCGGTAGTTTATGTTAAGCAACTTTTTGGATTTATATGGCATGTATAGGGAATTGAAGTGAAGAGTAAATTTGAATGTTATGGTTGCGTTAGATATCGAAATATATACATGTTTTTAGTTTGAAATGGTTGATTGGTTGAACTTCATTAGTATTTAAATGAAGTAGATGAAATACTGGAATTGGTTGTGATTTGAAATTTGCAGGGAAGGTTAGACAATTATAAAGGGGTTATATTGAATTTTTTTTTTAAAAATTGCAATGGAGCAGTTCTTGGACAGCAGCATTGATGTAACTTTTAAAAATCACCAAAAATAGTGGAAATAGAATTAGAAGTTGAGTGAGATATGAAATTAAAGATGAAAGAGTCTACTTTCATATAAAAGAAGTGGAGTAAGCAAAAGAATTATATACTTTTAGATATTTGAATTTTAGTGAAACAGGGTAAGAATGTTTTTGAAGTCCCCTGTTCTGACTTTAGAAATTCATTAAAAATTGTACAGAAGGAATTTTGAGTTATAATTTATATGTATAGACTCCTTAATGAGTCTATTTTCAGTAGAAATAAGTTTGATCACCATATGAAGCCTTTAATAAGAGATAATTAAATTTTAGTGATGAGTGGTTAGGATAGTCGATTAGTGAAACAGGGGAGACTTCAACTAATAAACTGTACTAATTGGCTAAAAAAAAAATTCTGAAAAATTTATGATGAATAGATATATGAGTCTAGTTTTATAGAAAATTTACGGATCTAAATTTCGAGTTTTGTAGCTTGAATTATAATTATTTTAGTGACTGCTGTACAGGAGGACAGCTTTATTATGAATGATGAAATTGAATTTGAAAGTAAATTTTTATGCCCCGAACTTTTAAGTTAAGTCAAGTAACGCCTCATGCTCGACTCCGGCCATGGTCTCGGGTAAGGGGTGTTACAGAAATTGCTGACTTTCTGGCTAGCAGGGCTTTGGAAGATTACGAACCGTTAATTTTTGATTTTCCGAATGAAGACCTGATGTGTATAGCCGCTACTGAGGAAAATCCCCAAAAAGGCCGCAATTGGAAGCTAAACTTTGATGGAGCCTGAATGCTGTGGGCAATGGAATTGGGGCAGTCTTAGTATCCCCGAATGGTGATCATTATCCTTTCACTTGCAAATTGGATTTTGATTGCACAAACAATATGGCAGAATACGAAGCGTGCATAATGGGTATTCGTGCAGCCATAGAGCGAGGAATCAAAGTATTAGAGGTCTATGGAGATTCGACATTGGTGATATATCAGCTCAAGGGTGAGTGGGAGACGAGAGATCCCAAATTAGTCAGATATCGAAAGTTGGTCCTTGAATTGATTAAAGAGTTTGAAGGCATCACTTTTTGCTATCTCCCACGAGATGAGAACCAGATGGCCGATGCACTAGCTACTTTAGCTTCCATGATCAAGGTGAACAGATATGAGGATATGAAGCCAATCCAAATGAGTATCTATGAAGACCCGGCTCATTGTTACAATATTGAAAAAGGAGAAATTGAGGATAGTCCTTGGTATCAAGATATACTGCGATATGTAAAAAATCGTGAGTATACTGGCCAAGCAACAGAGAATGAAAAGAGAACTCTGAGAAGATTAGCCATTGATTATGTCTTAGATGGGGAGATCTTATACAAGAGGGGAAAAGATCAGGTTCTGTTAAGATGTGTGGACGCCGTGGAAGCAAAGAAAATCCTGGAGGAAGTCCATGAGGGCATCTGCGGAACGCATGCTAGTGGATTCACAATGGCTAGACAGATTATGAGATTCGGGTATTACTGGTCCACCATGGAAGGGGATTGCATCAGTTATTCCAAAAAGTGCCATAAATGTCAAATCTATGGTGATAAAATGCATGCACCACATTCGCCTCTTCATGTCATGACTTCTCTATGGCCTTTCTCCATGTGGGGTATGGATGTCATTGGGCCAATATCGCCGAAGGCTTCAAATGGGCATCGTTTCATATTCGTGGTTATTGACTACTTCACCAAATGGGTAGAGGCTGCTTCGTATGCTAACGTTACAAAGTCATCAGTTAGTAAGTTCTTGAAAAGGGAGATTATATGTCGGTATGGAATGCCTGAGAGAATCATATCCGACAATGCGTTGAATTTGAATAACAGCTCAATAGCAGAGGTCCGCAGTCAATTCAAGATCAGACATTACAATTCGTCGCTGTATCGCCCGAAAATGAATGGTGCAGTAGAAGCGGCCAATAAAAATATAAAGAGGATTGTAGGGCAGATGACTGAGACTTATAGGGACTGGCACGATAAATTACCGTTTGCCCTCCTTGCTTATCGAACGTCAACTAGGACCTCCACCGGGGCAACGCCTTTCTCCTTAGTCTATGGCATGGAGGCAGTTTTGCCCATCGAATTTGAAATCCCTTCTCTCCGGGTTTTGTCTGAGCTACAATTGGATGAAGCGGAATGGGTTCAATCTCGATACGATCAGTTGAACTTGATAGAGGGAAAGAGGCTAAAGGCTATTCAGCATGGTCAGATGTACCAGAAAAGAATGATGCGAGCCTACAACAAGAAAGTCCAACCCAGAGAATTTCACGATGGGGACCTGGTGTTGAGAAAAATTCTTCCTCTACAATAGGATTTTAGGGGGAAATTGATGCCGAATTGGGAGGGTCCTTATGTTGTAAAAAATGCCTTTTCTGGAGGAGCCTTGATCCTGGCTGAAATGGATGGAAAAAACTTGCCTAATCCGGTAAATTTAGATTCGGTGAAGAGGTACTTTACTTGAAGAAGGGAAGGAACCAATGTGAAAACCCGCAAAGGGCGCTTTGATTCCAAAAAAAAAAAAGGAGAGGCTAGGGTGAAAACCCGCAAAGGGCACCTTAAGACCAAAGGGGATTTGAGTTGAAAACCCGAAAAGGGCGGCTCAAGTTTTGATTGGCACGTGGTAGTCTTGCTATACCTAAATCGGCAGAAAGGAATAGACGACATCTTGGGGCATCAACAAACTACTGTGAATCTCCTAAACAAGTGTTGAGTTCAGAAGGGTCTTCGAAAAGTTGTATAGAGAAATTCAAGCAGAGATATCTGGGGTGCTTGATCATAGTATTTGTATTCGTTGTTTTAGAATATTTCATTCTTTTTCAATATAAATGTCCCCAGACAATTCCTCTATCATTGACAATTTATTGAGGGCTATGCCCCCAAATTAACTTTGTTTTATTCATCGTTACGATCTTTTCGCAAGCATGTTGCATTAGAATGACGATTAATGGACTAGTAAAACTTTCACAAGGGAAGTTTTTCATATTACTCTAGAAATCTTTAAACAGCTCAGGAACCTGAAACAGGACTATTGTTTAGATCTTCACCGGGTTAAAAGGTCGGAGATATCTGGGAGTCAAGAGTCAAGATTAAAATTTTCAAGTTTTGACGAAGCATTGTTGCCACAAAGGAAGCCTTAATGAGCAATAATGACTTTAAACATTTAATATGCATTTTTCATGACATAACATTCAAATGTCATTCATACACGCCTAGTTAGGAGCATTTGATTCATTCTGATCATGACATCCTAATCATTAGGCATAATTAGGCTCATAAAGTGAATCATACAGGTCATGTTTCACAGAGAGCAGATTGGTGAAATCATAGAGCCTTATCTCCCTGAGCAACAGTGGAGCAGGTTGAAAAATAACAGATCCTGTCTTCATGTACTGGCGTGAAGTAAATCATAGATACCAGATCTTGTCTCCCCGTACAGGTGGTGGAGTAGATCGAAGAAAGCAGATCCTGCCTTCCCATACTGGTGGCGAAGCAGATCAAAAAAAGCAGATCTTGTCTTCATGTATTGGCGTGAAGTAGATTAGAGATACCAAATCTTGTCTTCCCATACTGGTGGCGAAGTAGATCAAAAAAAGCAGATCTTGTTTTCATGTACCGGCGTGAAACAGATCAAAGATAGTAGGTCATGTCTTCCTATATCGGTAGCGAAGTGGATCGAATATACAGATTTTATCTTCCCATACTGGTGGCAAAGTAGGAAAAACAGATCTTGCATTCCTATACTGACAGAGAAACAGGTCAAAGATGGCAGATTTTACCTCCCTGAAGTTGCAGTGGAGTATATTGACGCCAGTAATTCTATTCCCCTGGTCGGCAGTGGGATCGATCGGAAAAAGTAGATCTTGTCTTCATGTATTAACGTGAAGTAGATCGAAGAAAACAAATCTTGTCTTCATGTACTGGCATGAAGTAGATAAAAAATAAGCAGATCTTGTCTTCCCATACTGGTGGTGAAGTAGATCGAAGATACAAGTCTTATCTCCCTGAAGTTGCAGTGGAGCAGACAAAAGTAACCAATCCTATCTCCTTCAAGTTGCAATGGAGTAGATTAAAACCGCAGATCTCATCTCTCTGAAGTTGCAGTAAAGCAGATCACGTCAGATTTACCCTTAAGATGTAACAGAATAAGTTGAAGCTATAAGTCTTATCTCCCTGACGTTGCAGTGGAGCAGATTAAAGATAGAAGATTTTGTTCTTCTAAGAAGCTACGACGTATGAATCCAGTCTCCCCGACATTCTAGTGGATTAGATTGGAGCACCAGTTCTTATACCTCTGAAGATGTAGTAGGAAGGAACGAGGCTACTTAAAGAAGAGAAGCATTAAAGAAGTTGAGGCTCAGTAAGACCGAGCACAATTGGGCTTTTAGTATTTGCTCTATTCCCGTTACAAGACAATGAGCAAAGAGGGGCAGCTGTACAAGCCCAATAATGTCCGGGCCCATATAAAACAAAGCACAGCCCAAATTTAACCCAATTAAACCAGCCCAACATAGTAAAGCTAAGCAAAAAACCCTAGCCTAGGTAGCACCAGCAGTAAGTAGCGCCACAAGCCCTGCCTCCAGCAGCCTCTCCAAGCGCCGTAGGACTCGGAGATCAGCCCCTCCACGCGCGCCATTCGCACAACCACCTGCAAATAAAAACGGACTAAGAGTCCACAATAGAAAAGGATTGTAAACTAATGTATTTTGGTAGGCTACAAAAGCCTAGATCTGTAACAATAAGAGAAAAAAATAGACAGAGAAATCGGAAAGGAAAACTAAGAGTTCAAAGCTTTTCAAGGTGAATCGGTTTTTATATGCTTTTATTCTTTTTATTTTGTTTTTTCTAAAAAATAATATAAAAAAGGGAGAGAGGTTTACCTTCAAAGCTTCACCGATGAAGCCCACGTTCGCCGCGTTCAAATCGGAGGTCCGGCGGAGGGCTGAGGCTTGGGGTGAAGGCGCGTTGCGGCGGCGGCGCGAGGAGGGCTAGGGCCGAAACCCTAGCAGAGCAAACAGGGAGAGGGGCCTCTGTTTTTATTTTATTATTTTTTTTCCTTCTCTTCGGTTGCAACTGATTTTGAAAAGAAAATTTGTTTTAAATAAAGGATCAAAAACGGCGCCGTTTTAAGCCTAGTGTGACCTGCGCGTTGACCCGACCCGGGGAGGATCCGCGCGCTCTGACGTCACATGGTATATTTGCGCAATTGGCCCCTCCTGTTTGCAGCGCTATTTAATTAAATCCTTTTTACATATTTTAAAATTTGGGCCGCACATTTTATCTTTGTTTCAATTTGGCCCCTTTGCTGCGCAGCGTTTTGGAAGGACGGGTTAATTACCCTTTTGGTCCTCCACTGTTACACGTGTATTTAAATTGGTCCCTTTTTTTTTTTGATTTTTTCTAAATTCGTTTTTGTTTTTTAAATTTAATTCAGTCCATTTTTAGCTATTTTTCTTTTTTTTAAAAAATTTATCATTATATCGTTATCTATTATTATATTATTATTGTTACTATTTTATTTGTACATATGTTGTTTTCTTATTTAATACATATATATACATTTTCATAATTTCTTAATATTTTTTTTATTTTTATTTTAAAAAAAAACTTTTATATACTTTATATTTTATATATATACTTATACATTTTTTTAAAATATCTATACATCTGCATATATATATTTAGAAATCTTTTTTTCGTAATTTTCATATACATATATATATACATGCATTTTATTAGTTTTTTTGGGGCTTGATGTATTTCGTTCCTTCTTTTTGTTTGTAAATTTACTTGTATATTGTAATTGTATATATTAGTGAATATTTATTCATGTTTGTCTTAAACTAGAGTATTTGTTTCATGTTGTGCCTTAACCCTTTTAGCATCTCTTTTAAAATATCTATTTTGGTTTTCTCAAAGAATTGAAATCATCCGATTTTATAAATTCCAAAATATTTGGCATTCGGGATTCTCGGGAAAGATTGTGTCCTAACTTACTGGATCGCGGTTATTTTTTCGATGAATTTAGGAAGCCAAGTATTTGTTTTGCAATAAATTCGCAAATTTTAAATAAAAAGCTTGTTCTCGGGAATTCAAAATGTTGGGTCCTAACTTACTGGTCATGACATTTTCTTCTCGAAATAAGAATTTTCAAAAGCAAAAGGCAATATGCGGATATTTTGGAGAATTAAAAACATTGTGTCCTAACTTACTGGGTGTGGTGTTTTATTTCTTTGAAATAAGAATGTCTTATTATTTTAATTCATTCATGAAATAAAAGGTTCCTTTTAAAATCTTTTCAAATTTTTGACACCAAGGCATTTTAAAAAATCAATTTGGTACCAATTTTGGGCGTTACGAGGGTGCTAATCCTTCCTCGTGCGTAACTGACTCCCGAACCTATTTTCTCAAATTTCGCAGACCAAAATTATTTTTTAAGGTGGGCCGATCACACCTTAATAAAGGATCGATGACGACTCCAATTTTGATTTTTAAAGTCGACAACTAAATTTTTGTTTTCAAAAAACGGTTTCGACAAAGTTCATATACTAACTTAGATAAAAAAAATTTTAAACTCGAACGTGAGAATTGTTAAGTTCAATTCTAAATAGTAATTAAACCCAAGAAACTTATTTTTCAAAATAAACATTTTTTAGAATTATCTCAACTCTCACCAACTTTTAAGTTTTATGTGATGTTAAATCATTGCAGTAATTTGTGCCACGCACCATAATGGAAATAGTGGTAATTTAAGTTTTATTAAGCATTGATTTTTAAAAGTACTTTTGAGACCATAAGCAATGTTAAACGGGTCATTTTTAAGTCAAAAAGTACCACGCAAAAGTTTTCATTTGCGAAAAATATTTTTGCAGTCCAATGATATTTTTAACCTTTATTTATAATACAATATGTTTTATATCATATTTAAATTACATATACAATTATTTTCTTATTGAACTTTATTTCAAATATTTAACGTTATATATTTAAATTTATAATGGTTAACCATACAAAAATTGTAATATTTATATTATAATATTTAATATAATTTATATATTCAAATTAAATTTCACAAATAATTAATATTAATTACTTAAAATTGTGTTCATCTTTATTTTTATTCTTTTAGTTACTTCTTATTACATGTAATTAAATAATGATCTATTTGAATGGTAACAATAAATAATATTTTCAATAATTGTTGTAGCTTAATTCGAACCATTACATTTAACTCGATCCGATTTCATACTTTATTCATTAACATAATAATGTGTTAAAAGCGAATAATATCTCATAAATTATTTCACCTACAATTTATTGGGTTCACTTTTGTTTGTCAAGTGATAAAAACACGTTGTCATTAGACTTGTTCATGGGCTGAGTCACCCGCCCCAAGTCTGAAGGTCTGCTTGAAAAATGTGAGGGTTTGGATAAAATACGAGGTCCGAAAAATTGGCTTTGATAAAATTTAAGGCTTGTTTTCTATATGAGTCGGGCTTGGGCAAATTTTGTTACCCAAGCCCAACCCCACCTGAATATATTATGTTATAAAAAATATCATATTAATTATATATTTATACTTATATTAAATCACTAATCCAATAACAATTAAACTCATTACCCAAAACATTTTAAAAAAAACAGTTACACAACTAAATAACCCAACCCAAAATAAAAAATTTTGAAAATTATATTTAATACAGTAAAATATTTGTTATATGTTTTTTAATATAATAAAACATTTATTATATTTATAGTAGTGCTTTTTAATATGTCAGGAAACTTTTAATTTAGCATTTTTAGTACATTTAGTATATTATATTTTTAAATTTTTATTTTTAAATAAAAATTAATAAAAATTAAATATGAATGGGTCGAATCAAGCCTGATACACCTTTCTTAGAATGGGCCGTACTTAAACAAAAAATAAATTTATTTTTCAAGTCGAGTCAAACCTAAACTTAAAAAATTAATCTAAATAATTTATATGGGCTCAACCTAAATCCGACCGGACCAGAAATGACCCATCAGCCCCTCTAACTGACACTCCTTGGATGCACAAATCTTTTTAGCTTCTTATGCAAAGCAATCAATAAATGCGTTTCAAATTATTAAGAACTCCCTTCTTATTTGGGCTTTTATTAGGCTCAAAAATAACTTTTTTGGGCCCAAGAGGAAAAAAGGTTTGGGTTTCCAGACCCAACTTTAAAATGCTATTTTTTTTTGCTAAACTTAAATGTAATGTTTCAAAATGATAATGGTTTATTTATATTATATTTTATACCATATATAGTTCTACTCATTATTTTTTCATAATTTTTAAATTAAAGGAAGAAACACTTAAGTATGTTCGAGTTCACGTCTTTCACGCTATTAATAGTAATATCAATTTATTTATATTTGATACATTAATAATATTATTAAAAATATCACTTAAATTTATTTGTAATTTTTTACGACATTAACTGAAAATATAGAGAATTATATATTTTTCGTGTATCAAATATAAATCTTGTTATATATTTATCTATACTTATTGATACTATAATAAAATTTTTGACTAAACATGATGATGTGGCTTGACTTATTGACACTAACTCTAAAATAACCAAAAAAATCAAATTTATATCATAGTAAATTTAGCAAATAAAGATAGTTTATTATAATAATAATAACCCCACTAATTTCTCAATATATTAGAGCGAATTTAATAACTAATCATCTGTATTTTGTATGTCCATTAATGGGTAGATATTAGTCATAAGTTTTAAAATTACTCTGTATCCAGAGAGAATATCAAACCTTCAACCACTAGTCAAGATAGAAAGGGCAACTAACTCCCGTAATTAATTCTAAGATTTTTTAAATATATATTAATATCTTTTATAGTGTCAAAATTTATAAAATTGATTAATATAAAATTTCAAAGTCAACTTCATATGATTGTAAAGTTGGGTGGCTTAGTGAGTGCCCCTGGTTGATGGGAACTCAGAATTTTTAGTACACACATTGTGGCTACTCACTCCCCATTTTCCTATGTATGGGACCTGTTGACACCATTTTTTTGATGGAAAACGGGGTCGACTTGGGTTTTGATGAAAACGAAAAAAAACGGGAGTCGCCACCAATCCTTTTTGGGGTGTGATTGGGTCACCTTGGAAAGAGGTTGTTTTTAATAAATAATTTGATCTTATTAAAACAACGGTTTTGGTCTACGAAATTTAGGAAACGGGTTCGGGAGTCGGTTACGTACGAGGAAGGGTTAGCACCCTCGTAACGCCCAGAAATTGGTACCTAGTTGATTATCTAATGTCTTGATGTCGAAAATTGAGAACTTGAAAGAATTAAAAAAAATACGATCCTAGCATTAAAGTTTTGGAAAAAGAAGTATATTTCACGTTAATCGAGAAAGAGAATCATATCCAGTAAGTTAGAATACAATGTCTCAAACTCCCGATACGCGAATAAAAAATGCTTATTTAAAAGATATTTTAGCCATCTCGGATTTAAAATGAGATCACGACCAGTAAGTTAGGACGCGACTCTTTTTAAGATCCCGGGATCATTTAAAATTTGAGCTTGAAAAGATTCGTGCATTTAGATTTATCGAGAAAAACGAAACCCAATAAGTTAGGGCACGATTTTCTCGATTCCAAACACGAATTGAAAAAATAAATTTTGTTATATCGAGTAAAAATAAAGCACAAAATCATAGTGAAAGCAAATTACATTATTTATGCATAGCAAGATCATAATGAACATGAAAATATAAAAACGATGCAAACAATAGCAATTAATTTGAACGATCAAATTTATAACATACAAAATAACACAATATAAAAAACGAATAAATTTAAATCATCCAATCAAAATAATGACAAAAATGAAATAAATAAATAGCAAATACAATTAAGTATAAAAAGATATATATAGACATGAGCTAAAATATGTGTATACATGAATTAATAAAATATATAAAGTATATTTTAATAAAATAAATTAATATACGTATATATAAAAACATGTACATATATATAGATGTATAAAACTAATGGAATACGAAAATAAAGAAATACATATAAAAAGTAAGTGTATACATATTGTAAAGTAAAAGAAAAAATATATATGTACAAATTAAAGTTTTAAAATATGAAAATATACATATGTATACAAATAAATACGTTAATTTATATACATGTTAAAAATATATTGAAAAGGTGTATGTATGTGGATTTTAAAAATATATAAAAAAAGTATATTTTAAACTATAAAGATTATATATAAATATGTATATATTTATAAGAATGAAAACATGTATATAGATCTATAGATATGTACATAAGTTATAAAATGTATGAAAATATATAAGTATATATATATTATAAGAATAATGCATGTATGTCATACAAATATATGCATATATATATACGTACCAAAGGTTTAAATAAAATAAATAAAAATAAATAGGAAGAAATAATAATAATAATGATAATAATAATAATAAATATAAATTTATTAAGGAAATATAAAAAAAATAAAAAGGACTAAACTAAAGATCTAAACGAAATTCGGGGTCAAAACATAAATAAATTAAAGCGGAGGGACCATTCTGAATGCACATAGAAAAAGCGGGGGACTGGATGGGAAATAACCCTTGTCGATTAAACGACACAGTTCCAACGAAGTCAATGCGCATAGTCCAGGGACCGAACTGAAACAGAAGCAGAAATCGATGCCAAAATTGCAAATATAAAAAGAAGACCGCATTAAAAAGATAAGAAATGCTGAGGGACCAAGGCAGGAATTATCCCAGGAGTCAAAAACGCGCGGGTCAGAGCTCAATACGGCGCCGTTTTGGAGTTACTGATCAGACTCCAAACGGCGTCGTTTCACATCATACAATAGCCCCCCCAAAACCTAATCTGGTAGCCTACACTCATCCTTTAACAAAAGAAAAAAAGAAACAAAGAAAACAGAGAGCCAAATGCTCTCTACTCCGCGCCGTTCCGACAACAGGCCGCTCGAGAGCCCCCCCTCGCCTTCGCCTATTCAACTCCGACTTACCAGGAGGAGAAGAAGGCTTCATCGGCGCCGTTTCTTAAACAATGATGGCGTTCAAACGGCCCTCGACCTTAGCCCGTTCTCCGATGGCGACGAGGAGGGCCAAGATCGCGACCACAAGGTAATCTCCCTCCCTTTTAAACTTTGTTTTTGTTCTTTTTCTAAGATGAATCAAAATCAAAACCGAAAAGAAAACCCAAAAAAAAGAAAAAGAAAAACGGAAGAAACCAGTGAGCCTTTCGAAAATCACCTTTTTTTTATTGATTTCCTGTTTTTGATACAATATGCGCCTCCCTTTTTTTTAGATTCCAGAAAATGGCTTTTTATACCCAAGATAAAACAAAACCAATATTACAATCAAAATGTATTTTTTATCTGCTGTTGTTTTCTATTTTTGCGTTTTTTTGTGTCCTCTGTTGCTTTGTGTTGCAGGTGTTGATGAAGCTAGTAGGTGCGGATGGGACGCAACAAATGATGGTGGCGTAGAGGGTCAAGGGTGCGGGGTACGGCGACGGCGCCAGAAGGCCGAAGGTCTAAAGACCATAGATGCAGCGCTAGGGTTTCTTTTCTGAAACCCTAGCTTAGCTTTGAGGGGGTTGGGCTAGTTGGGTCTTGTTTTGGGCTCCGGGTTAGGCTAGGTCTAGGTGGGTTTGGAATTGGGCCAAGGCAAATTGGGTAATGGAATTAGGGCAAAATTGGGCTGTACAGCTGCCCCTCTTTGCTCGTTATCGTGTAACGAGAATGGAGCAAAGACTGAAAAAGACCAATTTTGCCCGGTCTCGCCGAGTCTTGACTTCTTGATGCTTTTCTTCTTCAAGTAGCCCCATTCCAGTTCACTGTGTCTTGTCGCTTCGATCTACTGCACCTCAGGGAGATCTGACTTGTAGCTTCAATCTTCTTTTGCAGCAACTTTATGGGGACGAGATTTGTGGTTTTATTCTATTCCACTGCATCTTCAGGGAAATAAGACCTGATGCGATCTACTCTGCTGTAACCTCAGGGAGATAAGATCCTTTATTTTAATCCGCTCCACTGTAACTTCAGGGAGATAGGATAGTGTCTTCAATCTGCTCCGCTGTAATCTCAGGGAGATAAGATTTCTGGCCTCGATCTGCTCCACTGTAACCTCAGGGAGATAAGATCTGAAATTTTTAGTCTGTTCCACTGTAATATCAGGGAAATAAGACCTGGTGCGATCTGCTCTACTGTATCTTCAGAGAGATAAGATCCTTTAATCCGCTCCACTGTAACTTCAGGGAGATAGGATTACTATATTCAATCTGCTCCGCTGTAATCTCAGGGAGATAAGATCTGCAATTCTTTGGTCTGTTCCACCGTAATCTCAGGGGAATAAGACCTTTTATAATGACCCTAATTATGCTTAATGATTAAGATGACATTATCAAAATGAAACAAATGCTCCTAACTAGATGTGTATGAATGACATGCAAAATGTCATGAAAACGATTCCTTAATGCTTAGGTTATCATCACACAAAAGCTTATTAAGGCTTTATCACTGACGCGCTACACCGCCTTCTTGCTCGGTTAGCATATCCAAAGAAACACTTAATCTGATTGCCCCCCACTGTGCACGTCAAAGTTCAATCCACTGGGACATAAAATTTGTACCATCAATCTCCCATTGTAACCCAAGGGTGGAAAGGTATGGCTTTTCTCAATCTCCTCCTATCGCAATTCAATGACATTGAAGGTGAAACTCTTTGGTCCTTTACCTCATCCCCAAGGTGTCATACCAAATGCTCATGCACAAATGCAAAATTTTCTTCTCATAGAAGACCTTTTCTTCTTGTCTGGTAAACATCGTTTTTTGGTTCATTGAAGCTTTGCCACCAACACGACATCTTGTCATTTTGTTCAATCAATGTTTAGACAACAAAATCTGAAAAGGTAGTCTTTAACTTAGACTCTTCCTTTTTAGATACCTCCAACCTTTAAAATTGGCGCGTTCTAAACAATAGTCCTGTTTCAGGTTCCTATATTATTTAGAACTTTTCAGAGTAATATGCAAAACCTCCGTTGTGAACGTTTTATTAGTCCATTAATCATTATTCCAATGCAACATGTTTGCAAAAAGGTCATAATAATAGATAAAAATAAAGTTGGTTCTGATCATAACTCAAATAAAACATCAAAGATGGCGAAAGAAAGGTAACAAAGAAGTGGATTGAGAATGTGGATTTTCACAAAAGGAAAGGAAGAAAGAATGTATTTTCAAGAATACACATAAGAACTAGGTGCCTCAGTTATCGCAGATTGAGTTTCTCTGTACAAACTTTCCGAAGACCCTTCTGAGTTTGACAGGTGTTCAGGAGATCTGCAATTGCTTCAAGACGTTGCATATCCTTTCTTGTTGGTTCAAGTAAAGGAAGATCATCATATCCCCCCCGATCAAAATTTGATCCGCTCCAGTCCTGATGTTCCAATCCTGCCCAATACTTGAGTCGCCCTTTTCGGGTTTTCGACTCAAGCCCTCTTTGGTCTCAAAGTGCCCTTTACGGGCTTTCACCTTAGCCTCTCCAAAGTCCCTTTTTTTTTTTTTTAGGAAGCAAAGCGCCCTTCACGGGTTTTCACTTTGGTTCCGCTTTCTTTCAAGTGAAGTATTTCTTGACGGAATCTGCGTTTACAGGATTTGGTAGACTTTTGCCATCCATCTCGCATAGGATCAAAGCTCCACCGGAAAAGGCCTTCTTTACAACATAAGGGCCTTCCCAATTTGGCATCCATTTTCCTCTAAAATCTTTTTGCATAGGAAGAATCTTTTTTAGTACCAAGTCCCCTTCTCGAAATTCTCGGGGGCGAACCTTTTTATTATAGGCTCGCATCATTCGTTTCTGGTACATTTGCCCATGGTGAATAGCTCTTAGCCTCTTTTCTTCTATTAGGTTCAACTGATCGTACCGAGATTGGATCCAATCGGCTTCATCCAACTGTAGCTCAGACAACACCCGTAGAGAAGGGATTTCAACTTCAATGGGTAATACTGCCTCCATTCCATAAACCAGAGAAAAAGGCGTTGCCCCAGTAGAAGTTCTAACAGATGTTCGATAGGCAAGGAGAGCAAATGATAATTTCTCATGCCAATCCTTGTAGGTTTCAGTCATTTTCCCCACAATCCTTTTAATGTTTTTATTGGCCGCCTCCACTGCACCATTCATTTTTGGACGATACGGCGATGAGTTATGATGCTTGATTTTAAATTTGCTACAAACTTCAGCTATTGTGCTATTATTCAAGTTCATCGCATTGTCAGATATGATCCTCTCAGGCATTCCATATCGACAAATAATCTCCTTCTTCAAGAATTTGCTGACTACTGCTTTCGTGACATTTGCATATGAAGCAGCCTCCACCCACTTGGTGAAGTAATCAATTACTACGAAGATGAAGCGATGCCCATTAGAAGCCTTTGGTGATATTGGCCCAATAACATCCATACCCCACATGGAAAACGGCCAAGGAGAGGTCATGACGTGAAGAGGTGAAGGGGGCGCGTGTATTTTGTCTCCGTAAATTTGGCATTTGTGGCACTTCCTGGCATGATCAATGCAATCTCCTTCCATGGTGGGCCAATAGTACCCAAATCTCATGATCTGTCTGGCCATCGTGAAACCACTAGCGTGCGTCCCACAAATACCCTCATGGACTTCTTCCAAAATTTTCTTGGCTTCTACCGCATCTACACATCTTAACAGTACTTGATCCTTCCTTCTTTTATATAACACTTCTCCATCTAAGACATATTCAATGGCTATCTTTCTCAGAGTTCTTTTGTCATTCTCTGTCGCTTGATCAGGGTATTCCCGATTCTTCACATATTGTAAGATACTCCGATACCAAGGACAATCATCTTTTCTCTCCTCCTCAATATTGCAACAATTAGCCGGGGTCTCAGAGATACTCATCTGAACAGGCCTCATTGCCTCAAGTCTATTCACCTAAATCATCGAAGCTAGAGTAGCTAATGCATCAACCATTTGGTTTTCCTCCCGTGGGAGGTAATAGAAGGTGATATCGTCAAACTCCTCAGCCAATTCAAGAACTAGTTTTCTATAACCGATTAGCTTAGGATCTCTAGTCTCCCACTCCCCTTTGAGTTGGTATATCACCAACGCTGAATCCCCGTATACTCTCAGTACTTTGATGTTCCGTTCAATGGCTGCACGAATGCCCATAATACATGCTTCATATTCTGCCATGTTATTTGTACAATCGAAGTCCAACTTGCTAGCAACAGGATAATGATCTCCACTTGGGGATACCAAAACTGCCCCAACTCCATTACCCGTAGCATTTGAAGCTCCATCAAAATTTAGCTTCCATACATGGTCCATTTGAGGATTTTCTTCAGTATTTGCCACATACATCAAGTCCTCGTTTGGAAAATCGAAGTTCAAAGATTCATAGTCCTCCAAGGCTCTACTAGCTAGGAAATCGGCTATTGCACTTCCCTTTATGGCCTTCTGACTGACATATACTATATCAAATTCTGAGAGCAAGATCTGCCATCTAGCCATTCTCCCGTTCAAAGCAGTCGATTCCATCATATACTTTAAAGGATCTAACTTTGAAATCAGCCAAGTCGTGTGATACAACATATACTGCCTCAGTCTTCGGGTCGCCCAGATTAGAGCACAACACAACTTCTCAATTGATGAGTACCTCATTTCGCAATCGGTAAATTTCTTACTGAGGTAGTATATTGCCCTTTCTTTCCTTCCCGTCTCATCATGTTGGCCCAATACGCATCCCATGGAATTCTCCAACACTGTTAGATACAATATCAATGGCCTATCTGGACTTGGAGGTGATAAGACTGGGGTATTAGCCAAGTACTGCTTTATCTTATCGAAAGCCTCCTGACACTCCTCATTCCATTCACCCGGATTATGTTTCTTTAAGAGCCGGAATACTGGATCACATTTCTCTGTCAGTTGTGAGATGAACCGAGCAATGTAATTCAGCCTCCCTAGGAAACCTCGAACCTCCTTCTGAGTGCGCGGGGGAGGTAAATCTCGTATTGCCTTTACTTTGTCTGGGTCAACCTCGATCCCTTTTTTGCTAACTATGAAGCCTAATAACTTCCCTGATCTGGCTCCAAACGTACATTTGGCCGGGTTAAGCTTGAGCTGGAATTTCTTTAATCTCAAAAATAACCTTTTCAAGACCTGAACATGCTCTTCTTCCGATCTAGACTTTGCGATCATATCGTCAACATAGACTTCGATCTCCTTGTGCATCATGTCGTGAAATAAAGTCACCATCGCTCTTTGATATGTTGCTCCCGCATTCTTCAATCCGAAGGGCATTACCTTGTAACAGAATGTTCCCCATAAGGTAATGAACGTGGTTTTCCTCATGTCTCCAGGATGCATCTTTATTTGATTGTATCCAGAGAAACCATCCATGAAAGAAAACAATGAATAGCCCGCCGTGTTATCTACCAAAGTATCAATGTGAGGCAGTGGAAAGTTATCCTTTGGACTAGCCTTGTTCAAATCCCTATAATCCACACACATTCGTACATTTCCATCTTTTTTGGGAACGGGGACGATGTTGGCTACCCAATCCGAATACTTGACCTCTTGTAAGAAACCAGCGTCGAATTGTCTTTTGACTTCTTCTCTTATTTTCAATACAATGTCAGGTCTCATTCTCCTGAGCTTCTGTTGAACGGGTTTACAATCCTCCTTTATGGGCAGACGATGCACCACAATGTTAGTACTTAGCCCAGGCATATCTTGGTACGACCACGCGAAAACATCCTTGAATTCTCGGAGCAAATTAATGAGGTCTTGCCTTGTCTTTGCGGTGATTTCAGTTCCAATCTTCACCTCCTTTCCATCCTCTAGGCTCACTATTTCTAATGATTCCCTATGAGGTAGGATATGCTTATCCTCTTGTTCCACCATTCTTAACAAGTCCGGAGATGCATCATAATCTTCGTCATTTTCAAAGTCGCAGGATTCCTCTAAACACACTTCTTGCTCAAAAATAGGCTCCGCGTTTGAGGCAGCGTCACTCATGTCATTGATATCTGAAGACCTATGAGAGCATGTCAAAGAATATACCAGGAATATAAATTTACGAATATGTTTGTGCAAAAGAATTGCAAATGAAAGAATTATTTGTAAGACAATCAACCGAATGAAAAATATAAAAGGAAAAAAAAATGACTGATTGAGATGAACGTAGACACGTATTTCATTAAAATAATGATATTTAGGCCCAATGCCTATTTCACAAAAGATTTCATATCGTTCCTAGGCCAACAAACAACAGGAATGTTTTGAGCATTACTCTGAATAAGCCCTAAAGACTACAGGGATTTCTTCAGCAGTCCAATTGTTTAGCTCGCTTCCAGGCTCATAAGGGCAGATCTCCAACAAAGCCCTCCTTTCCGTTGCTTCTATGGCGTTGGTATAAACATCTTCCAACATTCCTCCTATGCCGCTACCGGACACTCCACATTCAGAATGGATAAATCCTCCCGACACAAAAGATGCAGATATGTGGGGAAAGGTTAAAGGCTCACACTTAGCTTCATGTCCATTCAAACGCGCCCTTCTTCTCTCTTGTCTCTTCTCTATTTCTTTCTTCTTCTGCTTCATGTCTGGCTTGTACCCTAAACCAAATCTATCAAACTTTTCCTTCGGCATTGGTGCCTCAATCCTTCCCTGAAGATATTTTCCCAATCCTTTCCCGGGTAAGGCTCCTCTTTCTACCATCAATCGCAATCCCATCTCAGTGGTCCTGGATATTTTCGGTACTGGAATTCTATTTCCCTCCGCAATAAACATCGCGTTCACAAATTCTAACGACCGAAAAGAACATTCTAGTGCCTCATCGTTGATGTCCACATAAGGTGCATCGCTAGTCATCATTGCGATAATATCCTCCTCTGCATCTATTGTTACCAACCGATCCTCCGATACCAACTTCACCTTCTGATGTAATGATGAAGGTACTGCCCCTGCTGAGTGTATCCACGGTCTCCCCAATAGACAGTTGTAGGAGGGTTTAATATCCATTACCAAGAAATCCACCTCATAATTGACTGGGCCAATCCTTAATGGTATCTCAATTCTCCCTATAACCTCCTTTTTTGTTCCATCAAATGCTCTTACTATGCTCTGGCATGCTTTCATGTGCGAACTGTCTATTGGTAATCGACTAAGAGTGGACAAAGGCAATACATTTAGTGCCGATCCATTATCAACCAAGGCCCCCGGGAGTGTGTACCCTTTGCATCGGACAGTAACATGTAGGGCTTTAGTAGAACCTCTTCCTCCGGATGGTATTTCATCATCACTGAAGAAGATAAAATTGTCAGCACCAATATTGTTGATCAGCCGATCCAGCTTGTTTACCGAAATATCGTCAGCCACATATGTTTCGTTTAGCACCTTTAATAGTGCATTCCGATGTACTTCCGAGTTTAAGAGTAAAGCTAATACAGAAATGCGGGCTGGCTGTTTGTGTAGTTGCTCCACAACACTGTATTCACTGTGTTTCAAAAACTTCAGAAACTCCTTTGCCTTCTCTTCTTTTATTGGTTCATTTACCAATGGTTCAACTTCTACTGCTTTCCCTTTCCTCTGTTCTTTCTTCCAATTCTCTTCCCTGGACGACTCTGCTTGAGCGTCATATCTTTTTCCACTGCGCGTGTAAAAACCCGTTTCCTGATTTCTTTCTGCTTCTTTTCCCAAAACGGTCACATTACACCCGTAATTCCACGGCACCATTTTGTTATCCCTATAAGAGAAATTTGATGGTTTCTGGATTACAATTTTCGGTGTTACCTGGGCCCTAACCTCATTACCCTTAGGGCGTGAGATAATGACCACAGGATGATTTGGAGCCTTTGTTCCCAACTCTGTCGCGCATATGCTCCTCATTTCTTTCACATCTTCATAAAACCTCATCTCCTTGTTATCCATCATGCTTTGAACCAAGGCCTTAAATCCTTCACATTCTTGGATTTCATGCCCTGTTTCATGGTGAAATTCACAATAATTTCCCATCTCATGCCCTTTCTCAGAATCTGAAATAACTAACCCTCTTTTCGCCATTTCTTTCCAGACCCGTTTCAATGGAGTTTTTACTTCAGCAATGTCAGTCTTGACTTCTTCTCCCGTACCTTCGCTAACCATATTCACCCCTTTATCTGCGTGATTAGGTAACGGATTCTTTGCGTTAGGTGAGTCGTCAAGTTTGACGACACCCAAATTGATAAGTCCTTCTACTACCTTCTTGAAGGCAGTACAATTTTCTATCGAGTGCCCAGAAATTCCCGCATGATAATCACATTGCGCATTCACATCATACCATTTTGGATACGGGGGTTGTAGAGGACTCAAGTAACGAGGAGCAACAACATGTGCATCGAATAAAGTCTGATACAACTCCTTGTATGACATCGGGATTGGCGTGAATTGGGGCTTTTCAGTAGTTTGCCTAGCTCCCGACTCTTGTCTTGAGGATCCCTGTTGATTAGCAACCACTTTCTTTGGCTGATTTACGGTAATTGACCTACCATAAGTATTCACATTATTCACTTCATTTTCTCTTTTCCTCGGGGGTGCCCTCCTATTATTTTCTCCTCCATCTATTTTTCCACTTTTAATGGCATGCTCAATCATTTCACCATTCATGATTATATCTGAGAAATTTCTTGATGCGCTTCCCAACATGTGAGTGATGAACGGGGCTTTCAAAGTATTAATAAAAAGCGTCGTCATCTCTTTTTCCAAAAACGGTGGTTGCACCTGAACCGCCACCTCTCGCCACCTCTGCGCATATTGTCTGAAGCTTTCGTTCGATTTCTTCTCTAAATTTTGCAGAGTTATCCTGTCAGGCATCATTTCTGAGACATGATTGTATTGTCTCAAGAAAGCCTGTGCTAAATCCCTCCAAGTAGCGATTTTAGCTCGGCTCAGCTGATTGTACCACTTTGACGCCGCTCCCGTAAGACTTTCTTGAAAGCAATGTATTAATAATTGATCATTATTAATATGCCCCGTCATTCTTCTACAAAACATAGTAATATGGGATCCTGGGCAACTAGTCCCGTTGTATTTCTCGAATTCCGGCATCTTAAATTTGTAAGGGAGCACCAAGTCCGGAACCAAGCTCAGATCCTTTGCATCTGTTCCATAACTTTCAATGCTTTCTATTGCCCTAAACTTCTCTTCTATCCATTTCCATTTCTCCTCAAATTGTTTTGGAAATTCCTCCTTCGCCTTGTCCTTTTCAACCATCTCGTCTAGATCTGGGACCGCAATATTATTCGGGCTATCACCGGGATTAAAGCCCACTCCGGGTTGAAAATTCATTGGGATTGAAGCATCGCCTTGAAACTGCTGGGGTCTAACCGACACAGAGGGTCTCCGCGAATGCAGCTCGGCCTGTACTTGCGCATGTGGAGGCGTGAAACCTGGAGGATAAAGTGGTTCACCATTGTTTTCTTCTTCACTAACAATCACAGGACCTTTACCCTTATCTACTCCTTCAATAATTGCGTCATCTTAGCCACCAGATCATTTTGGGACTCCTCCATCTTTTGCACCATGTCACGCTGAATCTTTTCTATTTGCTCTTTCATTTGCGCCTGCAACTGGTCTTGCATTTCTTTCTGAAGTCGCTCTAGCTTCTCCAACCTTTGGTCCATAATTTTTGCCTTAGCTCGGGTGCCGTAACTTTGTTGGTTTTCCAGGTTAACTGAAATGATTTTATTCAATTAGGTTTTTTTATGGTCATTAATGCATATGATGTGATGCAATGCATGAAAAGAATGCAAAGAAAAAGAGGCACTGATTCTAATTCAACTTCGTTAGAAAACTTTACTAGATAAAGAGCTTCTTTACATAAAATAGACTACATATACGGCTTTGCCCTCACACTCAAAGCCTTAACCTTTCTAAGAAGCCAAGCTAATTCTCGGCCCCTGTCCGACTCTGACTCATACTTCAAACTTAATAGATCAGCCTGAACCGCTAGAGTCTGCAGATGATCAGCTACTTCGCGCACTTGAGCCACCGCCTCTCCCATAATATAATCTCTTTCTCTAATCTGCTCTTGAGACCGACGGAATTGTCTTTGCCACTGCTCATTATTTTCTTCCAGAAGCTCTATCCGGATTTCACTATTCTGCAATGCATTCTCTAGCTCTCCTATTTGTCCTTTTAAGTCTTCAATTTTGTCTAAGCTCGCCCTTAATTCAACCGTAGCATTACGATTACAGTACTGGTGAAGCGATCTTTCTAGTTTAGTTATCCGGACCTTCAACTCCGTCTTCTCATCTTGGCAAACTAGTAGACTCTTTCCCAAGGCGACTTCTCGAGCCCGAGTATCCTGAAATTTCTTTTCCCATTGATTAGCTCTCGTCTTTTCCTCCTGAATTTCTTGTCGCCATTGTTCTGGCGTTTTACCCAAGCCAGCAGTTCTTACCGACCTGCGCAACTTCTTGTAATCTGTCTTCAGGCTGTCTAAATCTTCTTCTGCTTTGTTCTTTCCTTTTCTCAATTTATCGGCCTCTAATCTTTGAATGTCCACATCCAGTCCTAACTGCATTTTTTCTTCCTCTAGTTGTTCTATCTTCTTCCCCAATTCTAAACTCCTTTTTTCAAATTCTTGTTTGATGATTTCCATCTCAGAAGGCAAAACTTGTAAGCATTCCTCTAAAGATCGAGCAGTTTCTGAATTTGACGCCGGGATGTTGTCGTTGATCCTTTGATCACGCCACTGACCATACTCGGGGTAATTATCGGACCCACGGCTAAGATCTTCATTCGACGAGTTTGGTTCCAGGCACTAGATATTTCTCGAACCTTCTTCTTGTAATGGTCCTCCCTATAGGAAAAATCACTATAAGCCAACCCCTGCGTTGCTGGTATGAATTGCCGTGATCTATACTGTCTTGATACGAGTAGAGGAGCATATCCGATAGCTCCCCATATCCCGAGCAGCGGAACCCAGTCAAAATCTCCACATCGGTACAATATCTCATCGGGAATTAACCAAGGAGCCCTCCATTCAATATCTTCATCCTGGAGATTCTGGAGTATCTCTATCCATTTTCCTTCTGAAATATCATCCCGTCTTGGCGTGGCCACCAATTCTCCTAGAGGGGAGTAGTTATCAGAGAATACCCGATAGGAGACCTTTTCGACCTTCCAGAAGTGGCTATGGAACCATGCCAATAAGAGCTGCGCGCATCCAATAAACCTTCCTCCCCTGCTTTTCGACACGCATTCAGGGATCTAAAAGTTTCAGCGAGTATTGCCGGAACCGGTGTCACCCCTTTACTAAGCCGATCAAACAAATCAGATACAGCCTCGTCTATGTGTCCTAAAGCTTTGGGGAAAACCACTAGTCCATAGATACCTAAAGCGAAGACATCGACCCTTTCTTCAAGTCAGATGTACAAGCACCAAATCTCGCAAACTTTTCCAAGAACACATTTACTGTCGCCTTTCTGTTGGATCCGGGCAGCGACCCACTGCTCGCTCATCCCAGTGATGTTCATTAATTTCTTTAACAACGGAGGGACACAAGCAGCTCTGGAATAAGCCTTGTCGACTTGAATCTTTGGGCACCGAAGCAAGGTCGTATACTCCTCCACAGTAGGCGTTAAATCTACCTTCCCAAAGTGAAACAACTGTAGGCAGGATTCCAAAACTGAGCGAGGGCTCGGAATAAATACTTGTCCACTTTGACACTAAGCAGATAAGGTAGGTCACCGTAATTACAATAGAACAGCTGCTTGGCCTCGACATCCCATTGATCCAGACTTCTTTCATTTCTCGAAGGTCATTCTGGATTACACTGATACGGGTAAAATCCTACAATTCTGACATGTACCCTTTGGTAAGACTATCGCCTTTCTCCCGCTGTGTCGTTTCAGCCCATATTCGCACAGCCGCATTATCCTCTACTTTATCAACAAACCCCTTTTCCATGATAAGCTTTCTACTGAGAAACTGAATGTAAATCGACACCTCTTTTAGAATGAAGATGCCATGCAATCACAAACAAAGTAAATTAGCATTAAACACAGAATAAGATTTAAAATAAGCGGCAAATAAATACAACACTCATTTAGGTAAGCACTAAAAATTGGAGTAGCTCTACTTAGGTCAGTTCCTATGGCTCATTACATGTGGTTTGGCTCTAAAGTAGGGTACCTGAACCAGCAGATTCCTCGATCCTCACCCATTATAGGCTCATACGGACCAAGTTCGATTCAGGGGGATACATTTCCCTATGGCCATGCGGAGATGAAAATCTCACGAAGACATAGGTACGGATGTATCCCGGAAGCGATTCACTATCCCATGCGGAGGTGAAAACCTCACGAAGGCGTAGTTTCTCACTCCACTTAAAAGGTGTGACCAACGGTCATGCAATGCAATGCAGAAAGATATATAAAATTTAAAATACACAACCTGATGAAACTATAACTCAAAACAAATGAAATGCAACGAGAGGATCGTAAATTTAAACCAAATTTTAACTTTCGACAAAAGACAAAAATAATCAACTCGTGGCTTGACTCTCTTATTTTAAGTCCCAGTGGAGTCGCCAGCTGTTGACACCATTTTTGATGGAAAACGGGTCGACTTGGGTTTTGATGAAAACGAAAAAAACGGGAGTCGCCACCAATCCTTTTTGGGGTGTGATTGGGTCACCTTGGAAAGAGGTTGTTTTTAATAAATAATTTGATCTTATTAAAACAACGGTTTTGGTCTACGAAATTTAGGAAACGGGTTCGGGAGTCGGTTACGTACGAGGAAGGGTTAGCACCCTCGTAACGCCCAGAAATTGGTACCTAGTTGATTATCTAATGTCTTGATGTCGAAAATTGAGAACTTGAAAGAATTAAAAAAAATACGATCCTAGCATTAAAGTTTTGGAAAAAGAAGTATATTTCACGTTAATCGAGAAAGAGAATCATATCCAGTAAGTTAGAATACAATGTCTCAAACTCCCGATACGCGAATAAAAATGCTTATTTAAAAGATATTTTAGCCATCTCGGATTTAAAATGAGATCACGACCAGTAAGTTAGGACGCGACTCTTTTTAAGATCCCGGGATCATTTAAAATTTGAGCTTGAAAAGATTCGTGCATTAGATTTATCGAGAAAAACGAAACCCAGTAAGTTAGGGCACGATTTTCTCGATTCCAAACACGAATGATTGAAAAAATAAATTTTGTTATATCGAGTAAAAATAAAGCACAAAATCATAGTGAAAGCAAATTACATTATTTATGCATAGCAAGATCATAATGAACATGAAAATATAAAAACGATGCAAACAATAGCAATTAATTTGAACGATCAAATTTATAACATACAAAATAACACAATATAAAAAAACGAATAAATTTAAATCATCCATCAAAATAATGACAAAAATGAAATAAATAAATAGCAAATACAATTAAGTATAAAAAGATATATATAGACATGAGCTAAAATATGTGTATACATGAATTAATAAAATATATAAAGTATATTTTAATAAAATAAATTAATATACGTATATATAAAAACATGTACATATATATAGATGTATAAAACTAATGGAATACGAAAATAAAGAAATACATATAAAAAGTAAGTGTATACATATTGTAAAGTAAAAGAAAAAATATATATGTACAAATTAAAGTTTTAAAATATGAAAATATACATATGTATACAAATAAATACGTTAATTTATATACATGTTAAAAATATATTGAAAAGGTGTATGTATGTGGATTTTAAAATATATAAAAAAGTATATTTTAAACTATAAAGATTATATATAAATATGTATATATTTATAAGAATGAAACATGTATATAGATCTATAGATATGTACATAAGTTATAAATGTATGAAAATATATAAGTATATATATATTATAAGAATAATGCATGTATGTCATACAAAATATGCATATATATATATACGTACCAAAGGTTTAAATAAAATAAATAAAAATAAATAGGAAGAAATAATAATAATAATGATAATAATAATAATAAATATAAATTTATTAAGGAAATATAAAAAAATAAAAAGGACTAAACTAAAGATCTAAACGAAATTCGGGGTCAAAACATAAATAAATTAAAGCGGAGGGACTATTCTGAATGCGCATAGAAAAAGCGGGGACTGGATGGGAATAACCTTGTCGATTAAACGACACAGTTCCAACGAAGTCAATGCGCATAGTCCAGGGACCGAACTGAAACAGAAGCAGAAATCGATGCCAAAATTGCAAATATAAAAGAAGACCGCATTAAAAAGATAAGAAATGCTGAGGGACCAAGGCAGGAATTATCCAGGAGTCAAAAACGCGCGGGTCAGAGCTCAATACGGCGCCGTTTTGGAGTTACTGATCAGACTCCAAACGGCGTCGTTTCACATCATACAATAGCCCCCCCCAAAACCTAATCTGGTAGCCTACACTCATCCTTTAACAAAAGAAAAAAAGAAACAAAGAAACAGAGAGCCAAATGCTCTCTCCTCCGCGCCGTTCCGACAACAGGCCGCTCGAGAGCCCCCCCTCGCCTTCGCCTATTCAACTCCGACTTACCAGGAGGAGAAGAAGGCTTCATCGGCGCCGTTCTTAAACAATGATGGCGTTCAAACGGCCCTCGACCTTAGCCCGTTCTCCGATGGCGACGAGGAGGGCCAAGATCGCGACCACAAGGTAATCTCCCTCCCTTTTAAACTTTGTTTTTGTTCTTTTTCTAAGATGAATCAAAATCAAACCGAAAAGAAAACCCAAAAAAAAAAAAGAAAACGGAAGAAACCAGTGAGCCTTTCGAAAATCACCTTTTTTTTATTGATTTCCTGTTTTTGATACAATATGCGCCTCCTTTTTTTTAGATTCCAGAAAATGGCCTTTTATACCCAAGATAAAACAAAACCAATATTACAATCAAAATGTATTTTTTATCTGCTGTTGTTTTCTATTTTTGCGTTTTTTTGTGTCCTCTGTTGCTTTGTGTTGCAGGTGTTGATGAAGCTAGTAGGTGCGGATGGGACGCGACAAATGATGGTGGCGTAGAGGGTCAAGGGTGCGGGGTACGGCGACGGCGCCAGAAGGCCGAAGGTCTAAAGACCATAGATGCGGCGCTAGGGTTTCTTTTCTGAAACCCTAGCTTAGCTTTGAGGGGGTTGGGCTAGTTGGGTCTTGTTTTGGGCT